>NC_047164.1:5859372-6203539 GCF_009819705.1 Hippoglossus hippoglossus
AAGATATGTAGTGGATATTATGAAGTTTTATGTGTGCACTGACAATCATCTCTTCCCTGGTCTTCATTGTTGTGGCTACAGCTCAAAGCTACGTCCGTCCAGCTTCCTCTACATCAGCAGTATCATCAATGACTGAAGGAACATTGCCCAAATTTCAAGTTTCATTTCCAGGGCTTTAAATAGTTTGGGCCAACAGGTCTCTCCCTGCTCTGGTTTCATCTAAAGATCACACGTGTTCTGGCTTGTACAGATATGTATTTGCACTGTGACGACAGGAAGCACGCAGAGGAAATGTTCTGTTTGGATTGATCCAATCTGTTTTCTGTCAGCCAGGGAGCGTCTGTCGATTAATTCCAGAGGGTGAACTAAACATTACTTATTATTTAACAGTCGAGTCAGGTTTTTATAAAGTGCAGCACGGTAACGGGACTAAGATGAAAAACTAAAAACAACAGGTGAAAAACCCTGTGACTCTGCAGTCCAGAGCAACAACAAATAATGATAGGGGGCGTTTGTATTTACAAGTTACAAAAGACAAACACTTAACAATTTGATGAGTTATAATATTCAACGGGATAATATTAAAATTATGTAAAAGGCCCCACATGGTAGTTTTTGTGTCTCCATAGTACATTTGTGTCCCTGTGTTTTTTTTTTAATCAATGCCATTTACATTTTTTCTTTACTGCTGTGTCATGTTGACATAGTTTTGTGTCTATGTGTTAATTTTCTCTCTCTGGGATACTTTTGTCTCTGCAATTGAGTCTATTTTTGTGGTGTTTGTGTGCCTCTTTAAAATACTTTTTGTGGTATTTTTTAGTCCATAAGTTGTTTTGCATACTTTTGTGTCTTTATGGTACCTTTATGTATTATTGTGATACCTCCCTATGGTACTTTTGTGTTTATTTTGTGTTAATGTTGTGTCTCTCTATGATTAAGTTTGTTTAGTGTGGTACTGTTGTGTCTCTGGAGTTGTTTTGGACACTTTTGTGTCTCCTTGATGTAGTTCTGCGAATCTCTGTGGTACTTTCTACCCCTTTATGATACTTTTTTACTTCCTTGTGGTATTTCTTTGTGTTTATAAAGTTATCTGATGTGTCTCTGGTGTCTTTTTACCTCTTGTGTAACCATTAAACTCCACCGGGTCTTCTGTGCGCTGCGTTCTTCAAGCTCTACTTCCGCTTTCCGCTCATATCTTCACTTCCGCCTCGCTTGTCAGAGGTGTGGCCTGTTGCCATGGACACGCGTCACCGGGCAACGCGGCGGTGAAGCGTGGTCGTTGAAAAGCTTTTTGTTTCCGGAACTAAAAACAAGCTCAACAGTGTAGCATCCGGTATTTTCACACGTTGTCTTGTTGTTAAGTAGACGAACGTTTTATTTTTAAAATCATTATGTTTGTTAACTAGTTAGTTTACGGACCGACGCTGGTTCGGTTCCGCCTCCTGTGAGTCAACGTGTCTATTTAATGTGGCACCGGACATTTGATCCTCCTCAGCCTCAGTTGACTGGTTTGTCTCTGCGGAGACATGATGCCGGAACAACACGACTGTGACCTGCTCCAGTCAAACAGTCCGTGTGACAGCAAGAAGAAGAAGAAGAAGAAGAAAGGGAAGAGAAACACCGCTTCCATCGGTCCTCCGGAAAACACACGTCAAGGTAAACAACTGCACACTTTCTATCTAGAACAAGTGGCCCAGAGTGTGGAAGCAAGTTTCCAAATGCTAGTAAGTCATTGTTTGAGTTACTAAGTCATCATTTAAAGTTAATAGCTAAAACAATTACTTAATATCTCAAAATAATGACTTAATATGTCACTATTTGGAATTTTGAAGTCAATATTTTTGTATATTAAGTCATTTTTTAAGATATTAAGTCATTATTTGAGTTATTAAGTCATTATTTGAGTTATTAAGTCATTATTTAAAGATATGAAGTCATAATTTTGGTAAGTAAGTCATTATCATGATTATTTATTAATTTATTTATAAAGGAACACATCGTCCGGTTTCTTCTGTCTCCAACAAAACCAAAACAAGTGGCTGAGAAGCTCAAATGTTGCTTTGAAATGACTTTACACATCTAAGGTCTTCAATTGGCTTTGATGTAAAACTAAAATTAGCATGCATTCCCCTCATAGATGATTACAAAACAATATATAAGGGACTTAAGGATTTCACACAGTAAAGTAATCATAATTATTGTGCCAGTAACATAAAAGGTACAAACTGTCACATGAAAAGCCTTAAACCCCTAAAACCTCTTTCATACCTTCCACTTAAAATTAGTCATGCTCGGAAATTCTAATTTTTTCTGACCATATTGTGTTATTACTTCTTCAGTTCAAATGAAGGTCACTTTACATGCACACAATGTAAACCGTAGTTTGGGTCATGTGGCGGTGGTAGATTCCCTGGGTTGAATAGGTCATTAGAAAATCGGCCCCGTGTCACAGCTCATTACTGTAAACCAAGCGTTAGCCCTCCACCTCCAGAGGCAGTCATTAGTAATCTCAACCCTCAGTTCTGTCTGCTACTCTGCATGTGCTCACGTGTTTGTGTTGCCTCCCGACAGAGAAACCTCACACTATGCCTCTGCATCCTGAGACCCTGCCGGTTTCTCTGCTGACCCCTCAGAGTGCCGCTCAGCCCCGAGCCCCGCTGCCCAAGCTCCCAGCTGCAGGTAAGAAGGGTGGAGAGCAGTCCGCTGGCAGCGGCACGAGGAGCAAAAAACACCCGAAGAATTCACCAGCCCCCCTGACGGCAGCAAACAAAACCAGCGGCAGTGGAGCTCCAGCAGTGTCGGAGCTCAGCAACCAGGCCAGGGAGAGCCTGAGGTGGGAGGGAGCACTGGAGGACCCCCAGGCTGAGGAGAAGAGGCTGGAGCTGTACAGGGCCAACAGGCGGCAGCGTTACATCACACACAGAGACACTGTGTTGAGAGAAAGCCAGGATGCACAGAGATGGACTTTTCCTAAAGAGCACGGGGAGAAAAAGGCTTTGACTAAATCTGTCCAGCAGGAGACGGCATCCCTACAGCGACTGAGCACACACTTAATTATAGAGGCAAACAAGAGTTAATCATATCGGGCTTTATTTGTCAACAGTGTAGAACAGATTGAGGCACACAGTGAGGATCGTTGGACCGAAGACGAACTGAGCATGAGTTGCCAATTCTGTACTTTTTAAGACAGCCGTTAGAAGCGTTTCTCTGGCAGCTACAGACCAACGGATCCACAGTGGACCTGAATAGGCCTTTTCAAAACTTAATAGAGGATTTGCAGAGTTTATCTTGTGCTTGTAAATTATGCAACACTTGCAGAAAAGTCCCTAACGGGTTGTTTCAGGCCTGAAACACTATCAGGATAATGTCCAACACCTCCATGTCCACAAGTCAGAGAGAGCTCAACAAAACCAATGTTTTATATTGGTTTTATTTGCTGGAACAATATGCAGGGATATGCTTTCCTCTCATTTCTTGCTGCTCTGTATCTTTAACCCTATGAGACAAACAAAAAGGCAGTTTAAAACCTACATATTTGGTCCAGTATGCAGTTTAATTTCCTGATTCAGCGAAGTGTTAATAATAATATTGTCAGTGTCAGTGATGAACATAAGAAGTAACAGAGAGACACTTTATTTCTGGTTGGTTGTTCCTGCCTGTGCTGAATCGCTGCTGAACGACAGGTGGCAGAGAAGTCACACGTTTCCTGAGTGAATGAAAAGCTCCAACACTGATGAGTCGATGAATAAAAAAAAGAGACAGAGCTGTGGTGACTGAGATGTTTTGTCATTCGTGAACAAAGTGACAACGCGGGACAAAAGAGTTTAAAAAACAAATAACATCCTTGTTATTTTCGATCTAGAAATCAGGTACAACAAAGGTGGTGAACGAAAGGACTAACGTTCAGGATTGTTCTTAATCATACGAGAGCTAAAGTGCATCTTTCACTAAAACATCCTCAGGAAACAAAACGGAAGATTTCGTGTTGTGCTCAATTACTCACTGTAATAATGAATAGTTTGGGTGAAGCTGCTGAGCTGTTGCTCTGAATGCAATCCTCAGATAAAAGTGAGATTACAGGATTATCCGATGCAGTTGTCTTCTGCCAGTAAAATGAACAAAAGAATGTAGATTATTCAGCTTCAACAAGCTGTGCAATGTCACCTCATCTATCATTAATGATCTGTTACCTTATCGTTTTAACAATTTCTGCATCAATGTGTTGAAGGACCTTGATTCCAGGTATTTAATATGTTCTTTTAGCCAATAAATAAACATAAAAATACAATTTCTCAATTGATTATAAAGAAAATAAATAAATGTGATTATGATTTTAAATTCTATTAAACTTGCCCTGTGCAAAGAAAAAGTTTCAAATCATTGACATATAACAAAATAAAATATGAGACAATCTTCAGTCCAAAAAAATGGCCTTAAAAAGTTTGCACGAGTTGAACTGTGTCGATACAGTGAAAATGAGACGAGCTGCTGAGCTCAAAGTAAACGTGGAGGTGGAACGACCGGTGTGAAGTAAAGACAGTGACACTCCAGCAGAGAGAGAGAGGACAACACAGCACTTTGTCCCACTGCCTTTGTGTTCCGTTCTCCGAAGGCTCATTGTTTCCCCGTCGGTGTGTTTTGTTCCCGTTGCCTGTTTCAGCATCTCTGCATCAAAGAGCCCAACACCCCCGCTCGGTTCCCCATAACCCCCTACCACCACCACCACCACCAGCCCCGTCAGACTCACTGGTCGGAGCACGTACACTGTCGCAGTGGGCATCAAGGTCACTTCCTGTTTTCCCAGCAGCCCCATCCAAGTAGAAAGGCACCGTATTTAAATTCTGACTGGAGCATCTCAAATGTGATGTCACTGAAATACCTCTGGAAACATAAATCCATGAATTTAAAACAAAGATTAAACTCTAAAGAAATGATACAAAATACTTTAAAAAAGACAAGTCCCAAAAAAAATCTGCATCCATCTGAGGTATCTGTTGTGTGCACGGTGAAGTCCGCCTCACATGAACACTGACGGTGTGACGCACGGGTGAAATCCACACAACCTGCAGCAACACACAGAGCAGGACACTACACTGGGGGTCGACATCAAACGTTTTCATAACGTCTTCCCCTCTCCGTCCTCGGCGAGAGCAGTGACGATGAAGAGACAGATGAAGGACGTAGGCTTCACGCCGACATTGTTGAGAAGATGAGGAGAGAGATGAAGATCAGGACAGCTGCAGCCAGCTCAGATCATCTGACCTGTCAGGAAGGAGACACCTCATGTTTTTATATAAACATCTGATATTCTGGAAAATACATAAGAAGTACAAGAATGTTCGAAACATCCAGACGCTCGATTCAACCATAGACTGTTTATAAAGATGGATGACATGACAGTTCCCCGAAAGTCAAGCCAAAACATCTGGAGTGCCCCCTATTGGTTGACTGCAGTAAGAGTCATGAACCCAGCCTCCCCATGTTAGTGGATGGGACATGGACCAAACTAAAAAGTCAATTTAGGTGCAGCTGAGACTGAGAGCAATACCACAGCTCCATCCCTGATCACCACTGTGCAGACTCCAGCTCCGCTTTACATCATCACCACAAGATGGCAGCACTCGTAGTCGGGGTATTTTGGCTTCATGTTTGTACAATGGGAGGGACTCGAGACGCATCGTCCGAACTTGCTAAACGTGTTAGCAAGCTGTTGTTATTATTCACAGACTCAGCCACTTTATCATTCTGGGAAACATAAGTGCAATATAGTCTGATGCAATGAACTGAGCCTCTTTATTCAAAAGAAAGAAAGAAAGAAAGAAAGAAAGGAGGAGAAAGAAAGAGAAAGATTTTTCATACTGAGCCTCTTTCTTCGTGATGACTTTTCCTGATGCGAACCTCTCAGCCACCGCAGACGCTGCTGGGTCATAGTTGAGACTCGCTACGGCAATAACTTCATCGTTCCTGAGGTGAGAGTAATACAAAATATAAATACACATATTCGATCTGTTAAGTCATACTTTGTTTGTTTCTCAGCTTACTTGATGTACAATGCCAGGAACTTCATGTCCTCAAACCTCCCTTTCACCACAAGCTCAGTGTATCCCTCCCCATAACCTGCACCAGAATAAAGACATCACATTTGATTTGATGGTGGTCGGTGGGGAAATCAGAATAATCAGTGTAGATACTGTAGTTTGAACAAACAGTGAATTGTTACTGTGGCTCTCTGTGATTGAAGGGTCCAAACGGTCAGTTAGTTATTAACTTAAATGTTGTTATACAAACAATATTGGTCGAGTTTAATTAATACTGAGACTCTCACCTGCATATCGGATTGTTTTACCCAGTAGGACGGTCCAGTAGAAAGGAACTGTGTTGAGTTCAGTCGGTTTATTCATCATGTTCAGAGCTGCTATTCTTCCTAAACAACAAATTAGAAAAACACTCATATATTAAACAGATAAAATAACAGACAATGAGAGTTTATTTACTTGTAGCTTGGAGGAAACTTCTCAATATCCACAGCTGCTCTTTTTTGAGAAAGATGTTGCCACAAATCCACTGGATGATCCTAAATTAAACATAGTTGTAATAACTATTTTATAGTTAGTTTGTTTTATAGTATTTTATCTTTCTACACGATATAGGCTATACATCATATCATAAAAGATCAGAATTATATCCCTTTTACAGGCTGCATCCAGAGCTCTGTGACTCCACGTTACCGTGTGCTTGTGCCATCTGCCAGTGTCCGATGTTGACCATTCGGTTGTTGGCCATCGCCAGGGGGAAGGTGGCGAGGTCGCCCCCACAGAACACATCAGGGACGTTGGTGCGCGTGTACTGCAGGAGGGAGATACAGGCAGGACACTGATGAGTGCAGAATGTTTTATTATACTTTTTTCTGTTTGGGGCACCGGGAACCCTGTGGCCTGTTTAACTGCTCAAAAACATAAAGGAGTAATAAATAATGACGATTTTGATCAATGACATGTTTCAGTTGTGTCTCTGAGGTTCAGATCAAATACAACAACTTTTGAATTTAATCTATATCACATCAGTATGACTATATAGTGATCTATTTCAAAAGGAGTTCTATCAGGGAGTTGGTACCTCTCTCTGTTCTGATTCACCCAAAACATACAGTGAGTAACATCACAGTGAAGCATAACATTTGTAGATTTAAAAAATAAATATATATTCACAAATTCATTATATATTATGTCATTTTCACATTTAGTAACCATCAATTCATATGTTGCCCTGTTTATGGCAAAGTGAAGAGTTTCCAGTTCTATATTTTTCTATTGGGCTTTAACTGTATCAGCAGTGGGGGTAAATCTCCACAAACCCCTGAGAGGATTCAGGTTCATGTGTTGAGAATGACATGATGAGATGTAGATAATCAGGTTGTAATGGAGACCAACTGACTTTGTCGACTGGTACAAAGTGTTTCGCATCCATCTGGACGTTGCTGCCTCTCAGGAGCTCAGAGTTTGGGACGATGCCTGGAGGAAGAACAGAAGAGGACACGTGTTGCTGAGCAGGTTCTGTGGGAACGTTGCTGGTTGTTTGAGTAATTTCCGCAGAACCGAAATATCAAGTCTATCAGTGACGTTTCTACAACTAAAATATACAATTACAGAAAGAATCTTTTACATCAATGTAATATCTTTGGAAGATACTAAAGAGTGATGAAGAGAACGAGCAGGAAAACGAGAAGCTGTAAAACTGCTCTCACCGATGCCAACGATCAGAACATCGGCCGCAATGACTTTTCCACTTTTAAGCACGACCTCCTTCACCTGCAGGAGGACAAGAGGACAGTGAGACAAAATGTCCCTCTGTGTTTTCTGATGTTCATGTCAAAGTGTGTGTTTCAGTTTGACCTTGCCGTCGACACCTCTGATCTCAGTCACATTATCGTTCATGTAGAATTTCACATTCTGCTCCGACAGCATCTGCAGGAACAACAGAGTTTAAACCGAAACTGTAGATAAACATGTGGAGAAGTAATTCAGGACGTCCTCTCTCTCCCTCCGTCTCTTTCTTTCTTTTACCATCATGGTGACTTTGCCGATTTCCGGACCCAGTGTGTTCTGGTACGGCAGCTCGCTGCTGCCGATCACTGTGACACTGGAGGCTTTGTCAATTAGATAAGATGCAACTTCCATACCTGAAAAACATGATAATATGACAATTAAAGACAAACCAACAACTATAACAAACCACATTAACAAATGATTGTTTTATTTAAATTGTTAAAATGTAGAATAAAAGAAATAGGCTTTATACTTTTCATCCAATCATTGCTTTGGACACACAATAACATGATCATCATTCTAATTACATAGGAAAGGGCAAATATTACACAGGGAAAATTGTAGTTATAACTAAATGATAATAATAATTAAATGTGTGCTGAGAGATTTAACAAGTATAAAAAGGGGGGTTAGAAAATAAAATGAGCTAGTGACGCATAAGTAGAGGAGTAAATTACATTTCTCTGAAAGTAATATAAATAAATTAGGAAGATGAGTGAAATATATTAGGTTTTAATCTATTAAAAATAGCAATGAATACATTTTATCAGTGAAACAAATTAGCTTCTAATTTATTTAAAAGTAAAATAAATAAATAACATAAAAATGAATGTGTGTAGTAAATTTGGTTTTAATTTATCTAAATAATAAATAATCAAATTTGTAAGATGGCAATTAATTAGGTTTTGATTTAAAATGATTGACAATTAAATAGAGAAAGTAAAGTATAACAGTCCTTCTTACTTCATTAATCATCTGACAGTATTATTTATTGTGATGAATTTCTTTTATATTTATCAATAGACATAAAACTGATTGACATATATTGCAAAACTGATATTTTACAATCAAATAAACCACCAAACATTTAGAGCCGTGAGATCATGTACCGACAAACGAGGTTCCCACGAGGACCACGTTGCAGCCCAGACAGACTGTGTGGATTTGTCGGGCGTCCTCTGGCGTCTCCAGCATCTTGACATTCTGCAGCTTGATGCCGGGCACATTCAGACCCTTTGCTCTGAAGGACAGGTCAAAACTCTGCTCATGAGAAATGTGCTGCAGTGTAGTGATGCTGCAACGATGACCACTACACAAAGTAAAGATATCTGCTGTTGTCCTGGTTCACTGAATAACCTAGTTTGGACAAAGGTGCTGCAAGAAATGCCCTCAGGTTTATACTTCGCCAATGATGTTCCAATGTCACCCCTGTCCGTTTATTTGATTTTAGGCTAGACTACTCAAAACCAACAATATGGATTCCCCATGAAACTTGGTTGAAAGATGCCGATGACATAACATAAACATAACTATGAATATTTAATTTCTAAATCCTACATCTGCACCTTTCACACACCTGAGGCAGTATTTACCTGCAGCCTGTTGAGATGAGGAGCTGGTCGTAGCTCTGGACCGAACCATCGTCCAATGTGACCATCTTCTTGTCTGTGTCCACTGACAGCGCCTGGAAACACAGCGGTTATTAAATGATGAATCTGTTGACACTCTGATTGTGCGTCGGACAAAATGAAGTAGTGTAGATGTGAGTGGACAGGAGAAGAACTCACTTCTTTCCTGAGCCACACCTCAATGTCGTACTGATGGAAAAACTCCATCCTCCTCAGCAGAATACTGTCACTCTCCACATTCATCACCTGTAACGTGCAGGGAGTGTGTGTGTAAGTGACAACAACACACACACACACACACACACACACAAATATATTCATCACTTAAATGTTGTGACACGTTGTTTGCACCTTGCTGAGTCTGGTTTTGTCGTAAGGTAAAAGGTCGTCTCTGGTGACCATGATTATTCTGCCGCCAAAGTATTCCTGCCGTAGAGTCTCAGCGCAGATCAGAGACGCAGCGCCTGTACAGAGACAACACACACACACACACACCATCACACACACACCGTCACACACACCGTCACACACACTGAGGAAACAGATGACCTGACAAGCTCCTGACCATAGACTGTATATAAAGATGGACGGCTCCCCAAAAGTGAAGCCAACGTGTCTCTATCGTCACCTGGTGGCTGGCTGCAGTAGAGGATATACATCCCACCTCCTCCGTGTTAGTGGATGGGAGATGGGCCGCCATGACTTTCATATTTTGCCTTATGTATAAATGTAGCTGTTTGTACATACATTTCTATATTTTATAAACCTGTACATAACTGTGTGTATATTCCCGATACAGATCCAAGTCGTCCACACTCACCTCCTCCCAGCAGCAGAACAGTGTGAGTAACTCCTGGTACTGCAGCTCCCATACTCTTTAATCGTTTTTCCTGCCGGAGAGTCTGAATCACACACACACACACACACACACACACACACACACACACACACACACACACACACACACACACACACACACACACACAGTAATGTAATGAAATCTATTCTATATTATTCATTACAGAATTATTGTTGTTACTTTGTATTTTGCTGCTAATTCAACTGTCTCCTGTTCTTTAGTTTGTACGATTAGGTTTTTAAATGTTTACTTTTCCGACACACACAGAACTAGACAGTAGATTGAAATGTGTAATTATGTGATGAGACAGGAAGCAGCATCACTCTGAGGAGAAGCAACATCAACTGAAAAGGAAGTGAAGAAGTTCAACTGTTTACCTTCTTGTTTACTGACACATACACTTTGTTGTTTTGAATTTTGACCTTGGAAAGAGAAAAAATAAAGTTAAAATCAATGCAAATCTCCTCGTGAGCTAAACATCTGTCTGTCCGTCCAGGTCGTACCTTGTGGCAGGGTAAACAGTCCATGCCAGGACACTCCTCCAAATCTCCTGTATGGATGTTAAAACAGGAGCCATGCCACGGGCAGCGTACTCTGTGGCCTGAGATAACCCCTAAACACACACACACACACATCAGTTATATACTCAGTACCATGAACACATTACTGAACAGGTCTACTGGACACAGGCCCCTGGGCCCTGGGCCAGAGCTGGTTAGGAGGGACAGTAACATTTCTTGTTGAAAAGTCAATTAATTGACAACAAAGTGTCACAAAAACAACCACAAAGAGACACAAAGTCACATTCAACAGATGCAAAACAACAACATTAAGACACGTAGTAACCACAGAGACACAGAACATCTACAAAGTGACGCAAAACAACAGCAAACACTATGGTTGCATTGGTTGAATATATAAAAAATGCTCTGCTTCCATAAAACTCATATAATCCTCACAAAACATATTATAGTGCCTCTACTACTGTATTTTATATCATCATTGTGTCATACAATATATAGCATATAGTAGGCCTCTAGTATATAGTGCACCATCCTCTCAGCCTCACAGTCACCCTGTTGGTCCAGATGTTGTGTCATTTTTATTCTGCACAGAAAGTGTGTCTTCTACTGATCTGACTCCTGTGCGTTTACCTTTGCTGAGCGGAGCGCCATAGTGCGTACACTGGTTGCCGATGGCGCTGTACTTGCCCTCGCAGCGCGTCAACAACACGCTGTGATGTCCCACCTCCACCTCCATCATCCTGAGGTAACACACACATACACACACACAGATACACACAAGATACTGCAATGACCTTAATGTTCAAATTAGGTCTTGAACGTCTGTGGGATAACATTTCTGTAACAGTATCACACAATCCCTCCCCTGGTGCTTACAGTATTTTTAATATTAAATTTGCTTTCCTTGCACAACTACACCCCAGCAAATGCCTTGTATGTGTAAACCTGCTTGGCAATAAAACCAGATTCTGATTCTGGTTCTGATTCTGATTCTGATAAGGTTCCTCACTGTCCATCCTGCAGGTCTGACTCTAGACACACCACAGCTGTCAGCTCCTCTGATGTGTCTTCTGGATCCGAGTCTGGAAGCTCTTGTCGGGCTGGACACACACACACACACACACACACACACACACACACACACACACACACACACACACACACACACACACACAATTTAAATGAATTTAAACAAGCTACACCAGTGAAATCAAACTCCTCAGACCATCATTACTCTTTTTCAGATGATATTAAATATCCGCCCCCTGATGTTCATCAAACTTCACCGTTGCTCAAACAATAAAAACTGTTTACTCACGTGGTTTGGTCCCGGACATGTCTCTGACTTACTAGTGACACCACAAAAATCCACGAGATGCCTCCACAAACATGAAAACTTAGTCAGACGCTCCGTTGAAACAAGTTTTGTCTTAAACAGCAGTTCGTGCTCCCTGTTCATTTTCTGCTCGTCAGCTGAATTACGGGGTAGGAGTCCGTTTCCACGACAACCAGTCCATCACCAGACCTCATCCCTTGTTTTTGGCAGGATGTGAACAAAACTGGACGATTTGGGTTCCATAAGATGAGCAATAAAAAAGAAAATCGACCAAAAGGTGACTTTTGGGACTCTTTTGGGGACAGAAAGGTTTCAGTGATGTTGCTGGTCACATTCAGCCGTGTTATTGTTCCAGAGAAAAGAGACCAGCGTCTTTTGTGTTTCACAACGGCAGCACAGAGAAAAGGCTGACGAGGCAGCAGCCGCCGACACTGAATGGACGGGCGACAAAGCTCAAATGACAAAACCGGAGGCGCTGTCATACATTTATCGTTTCAGGTTTCAAGATTCATCACTGAAGAGCTCCGGGATTTTTTACACATGGATACAAAATATGGAAAGTGTTTCCATTCTTGTTCCATTCAGAAGGAAATATCACACTTTTACTCCACTACGTTTATCGGACATCTGGAATTATAAGTCGTTTTTCAAATAAGGAGAAAAAAACACGTGATAATGTTATAAAAAACAATATAAACCCCAGAGTCTACAGATGTCACAGGCTTCAGGTGACTATGAATTGATAGTAGTTCCACTCCAAACTTCTCACAGGGTTTCATTTCAGTCTGAAGCCTCAAGGTGTCAAGAAAAATGTAATATTTCACCAAAATATAAAAGATTAGAGAAAACCTGAAAGCAGATTTTGTGTCTCGGAAGTTTATTTCAATTTCTTTCCTCAACCCCTGAGGTTCATCTGGTGATCAGGGTTCTTACACACTGTAGCGTGGTTGATTGGACCAGTAATAATATAACTTTATCTAAACAAGGCTACAAAGTGCCAGTTGGTGACCAGTATGATCGTAACCTCCTCTGCTTGTTGCTTTTTCCAAGCAGCTCTACATCGTAAAGATAACATCGCCTCGAACAGGACAAACCAAAGATAACATTTTTACACAATAAAACAGAATACATAATGTTTAGTGCTCTTACACCACTGCTCACACTGAAAGTACTTTGTGTCAGATTGAGCTCAGACTCAGACTTTTAACTCAGAACACAGCAAATCTGCAGTTTTACAACACGCTGCTGTGCATATTGACAAATATAACATGATGCACTGAGACATACAGGTAAGGTTAGAGTACTTTCACTTTTTTATATTTTATACATCTACATAATATTCATCATGTTACTACAATGGAGTATTTTTCTATTAAATTAAGGATTGATGAGGATTTGGAGGACTTCTACCACTATTGAGTCAATTTCAGTTATCATTAAATGAATGAATCAAAAGTAAAAGTATCTCACTAAGCAGTGATAATGGGAAGAACCGGCCCGACTCTCATATCCTTCACGAACACGGAGCTGTTTTTCAGAGCGGACGTCCTCACTAACACAGTCATTATTTTATTGCCATTTTCTCCTTTATTTCTAATTGACAGTGGACATGGGGAGATAAAACAAGAAGGGGTAACTCTGCTATGACCCAAACCAGGCAGGTCATGATGTCTTGGTGTTGCCGGCTACCTGTCTTATATAAGAACAGATACGGTCGAATGTCGCTCTACATCATGATCCTCTTCTGCTGGACCAAGTCGACCAGAGTGGGACCTTTGCAGCTCATGTTGGTTTGGACGTCTTCTCTGAAACGCGGCAGTTGGACCTTGTCTGTCCTGGACTCCGTCGTGTAGTAGGGACACCGCTTTAGATGCTCCGAAATGGACGGCACGTCTCGGAAGCACCAGGCGTCCACGGGAGAGAACAGGTTGCTGAACTGCCACACCTTCAGTCACAAAAAGAGATGGGACATTAAATCCTGACAATGATATTCTAGAGGGAAAATTCTTCTTGAAATTATGTTGAATTCTACCAAACATGAAATATTAGATAATGCAGTGAAGGACAATGCATTTTATACTAGAGATATACCTGTACAATATTTATCTCTGATAAAGCGTTGGGTATCTCCAAGGGTGTAAGAAGTACTCAATTATTTTTCTTAAAGTAAAATCAACACAAATACAATTAATTATACAATACAATTAAAATTCTTGTATTTCTAAATCAATAGTCCAGAAGCATTAGTGTCAAAATTAAAAGTGCTCACTGTTCAGTAAAACCTGTGACCTCTCAAGGACAAAATAAAAATAATATTTAATATGAGAAAGTTATGAGTGCCGAAATAAAAAAAGGAGTAATTTCCCTAAAATACATATACACACATCCATTTTCAAAGTGTGGCAGGTGTGACCAGGTTTTCACAAACAACAGACCACACTACGGCAGTTCAAAAGTGCACGGAGGAATAGTATTTGAATGAATGCATAAATGTGGTATATGCAGTTAGCTAGTGTACAAAGTATCATGATACCACAAGTATATAGTAAGTAAATATTTGACTGTACTTTAAACTGCCCGATGCCGCTTTAATGAAAGTTTAAATACATGCTTTTCATCCTCTGTCGTTGGCTCTTGGCTTACCGTCTGTTTCACCCTCCACCTGGCTCCTCCATGTGAGTCCGTGGTCCTCTCCCAGCGGAGGGTGACCATCCCTCGGTCCTGCAGCAGAGAGGAGCACACCTGCCTCATGAGCTGGGACACCAGAGCCAGCTGAGACAGGGACAGACTGTCCAGGAAACTGGTCACGTGGCACAGCACCTCGTACGGCAGCAAGCTCAGAGAGGCCTCCTCTCCTCCTGCACGACCTCCTCTCCTGCTCTGAGAGGGTAAGGAGTCCGCAGAGCTCCTGGACGGCTGGGGAGCGTCACCCAGAGAGACAGGGATGGTGGAGTGCAGGCTGAAGCAGCCCAGACTCTCACTGGAAGCAAAGTTGAAACTCTTTAAAAGTGCAGCACATTTTTCTGCCGTGCATGACTTATGTATCCACTGGGGATTCATGGGAATTTTAATTAATCACAGTGGATCAATGTTGATTCATCTGGTGCTGAGAAAACAGCTTCTTCACAGATGTTCACCTCCCTCCTTCTTCACTCTACTAGCTCACTACATTCTGCACTTCCCCTCACTTCTTTGCTTTGCCTGGATGAAATCACTGATGTTGAAGTTCTTATTGGCAGTAAAACAGTTAAAGGAGTAAAAGAAAAGAGTGCTCTGTTGAAATTTCATGGCGCGCCTGTGAAATTATGGGACTAATGTCATGAAATTGAAAGGAAAATGATAAAAGTCGATGCAGCAGAACTATGTCTTCCTTTATTATTCCACGCATCCTTCTTTCTTGTAAAAATCTGAAGCCTTCATTACCCACAATGCCACTAAACAGTGAGTGACAGCCTCCTACAGAGATTTCATAAACTCACCTCTTTAACTCTCAACCTCCAGATGTTTCATTTTCCAACGTATTCAGAAGAACATGCTGAGACACATGTAACTGGCCTTAAGGACATGTCATATTTACAATAGTAGATTATTTTTGTCTTGTATTTGTCATGTATTCATTAACACCTCTACTGTATTTAAAAGAAGGAAGGTGGAATCAGTTCTTCAGCATATTAAGGACAAACTTTTTGCATAACCTCACTTGAAGGTGACGCTGGCTTCATGTGTGGACGGCTGGAACCTCCTCTGGCTGTAGGTGCAGCCCAGGTACGCGAGGGGGCACCTCTGCTCGAACCATCCATTCACACACATCTGGATGTCACTGTGGATATTCCTGTAAACACAGAAACATGTTGAACTGAAGGTCTCATCTCCAAGACGAAGACCTGATCTGAGTTAAAACACAAAAGTTCACTGATATATGACAATTTCTCAGGTTCTCTATCTTACTTGAATCCTAAAACTATGAAGAAACCAAAACATTTTGTTACTGCAGTAGAAAAGAAACCCCACTTGTAATGTTTGCCGTATTCTCTGCGCTGAAAGGTGTGTCCGCAGAGGAAGGTGAAGGCGGAGCTGGCCTTGTGGTGTCGGCTGGTGACGCTCTCCACCTGCAGCTGAAGGTGCAGCTCCAGCGGTTTCCCGGCAGTCAGATGGGCCAGCGACGTGTTCCTCTGAAAGGGAGCGGACAGGAAGTTGTAGGTCTGCGTGCCCTCGTCTTGCAGCAGACCGTCTGAGCACGCGCTCTCTGCGATGAGGTGACCCCTCTGCTCCTTCTCCAGGGAGCACAGCAGAGAGGCCTGTGGGGCAAATCAAACGCACCCTGTGGTAAATATTCAAAATCGTTTTCTCCCAAATTGCAGGTTTTTTTGGATGTAGCCTTGCATTGATTTCTCTCCCTCACCTGAATTTCCTCCCACACAGGCATGTCCTTCAACGTCACCCCCAGGTCGCTGGTGTCCACGGCCCGGCTCTCCCTCCTGTAGAAACCAGGGTTGCGGATGCGGCACTGCTTGGCAGAGAAGCTGGTTGGGACATTAAATGTGCGCACAGTGATGATCTTCATGGGCTCCAAGTATCCGTACACAAACTTCTCCTTCGTCAGTTTGCCGCTGGATGAGGAGGAGGAGGATGTGGCTGCCCTGCTCACCTGTTTGCAGGTGTTGGATGCTGTTGCACCCACACACATATCTGCTGCATCTTCCTCAATCAGGCCCAGGCCTTTGCTGTTCCCTTTAGCCGGTCCCTGGCCTGTGCCTCCCACAGCTGCCTCTCCAGCCTCCCTGCAGCCGCCCCTCTCCATACTGAACATATGCTCCCAGGCCCTGTAGTTTTCTAACAGATTAGCATCAATGCTTGAGGCCGTGGCAATAGCCTCTCTCTCCTCCTGAGTTAACAGCTGATCATTTTCAACCTCAACTTCATCTTCATCTTCATCGTCATCTTTGTCTTGGATGTTCAACGTGACAAACGACTCCCAGGTGTGAGCACCGGCCTCCTTTTC
Source organism: Hippoglossus hippoglossus (assembly GCF_009819705.1). Lineage (NCBI taxonomy): Eukaryota > Metazoa > Chordata > Actinopteri > Pleuronectiformes > Pleuronectidae > Hippoglossus > Hippoglossus hippoglossus. The sequence continues at coordinate 5,876,548 of NC_047164.1, forward strand.
TGCTGCCTCCTTCATCAAGGAAGCTTTTTTCTGCCTTTCCTTCCTCCTCTCCTCCTCCCTCCTTTCTTCTTTTTTCTCCTCCTCATCTACACCCTGGATGAGCTCAGGGAACAGTCTCTTCATCTTCATGGAGTGGAACAGGCGGTCCTGGTCTTTCAGGGCCATGGCCAGGTCCAGACATCCTCCCTGCTCTCTTTCTCTGAGCAGGTTTTCGTGCAGCTCTGTGTTGGGATAGGAGTGAGCATCTTGGGACGGCCAGCGGTTCCACTCCATGGAGCAGCACACCACGCTGGCCGGACACACCTGGAGGTGAGCGGCCTGCGAGGAGCGGGGCAGCTGGACCGGGCAGCCGTACCCGGCGTTGAGGCACGGCACCCTCACGTTCGGGCAGAGCAGCAGGTGATCCTCCTCTTTGCACAGGTGGAACAGAGCTCCACAGTGCAGGCGGCAGGGGATGAGGGCACAGCACACAGAGACCTCCACCCGAGCCCTGCAGCGCCGGCTGTAGCAGGAGTCACAGTGGACATGCTGCCGCTCCCTGGACGCTCGAGAGCGATGACTCTGATGGGAGGAACAATGGAAAACAACTATCAGTTAGTAGTCAGGAGAGTAACACAACAAATGTCCACATTACTTTTGCAAGATCATGTATATTTACTATAAGTTTTATTACATCATTACCCTTTAATCTCTATTTACCCTGCTGACCTGCATACGGGTCAATAATCATGCAGCCAAACTTTTTTAAACCAACAAAACTTTATATAGGAGATCCTAAAGTTTGCGAAGATACCTTCTCCTAAACAAAATGAACTTTATAGGACAGAGTCACACAGGAATGATATGTTTGACCTTTAAGCTACTTAAAGGGAAATAAAAACTAACAAACTATTTGAGGTAACAGTTGCAAAACAAAACCATACCATCCTTCAGATCCTCTTGTTCCACTTTGTGTGATCTGTAGACGTCTGACCTGGAAACAGAGACGAAACTATGAATCTCAACGTCTCACATTATAATCAGCCTGGCAATATGCAAACAACAGAGACTAAGAGTCAACGCGAAGAATGAATCACTTTGGCCTACCGCCGCACGAGCTGGAGAGAAACATGTCCCATGCACTCCGTCTGGTGCTTTAAAGACCAAGTGTCCGTTTGTGCTATGTGTGTGTGTGTGTGTGTGTGTGTGTGTGTGTGTGTGTGTGTGTGTGTGTGTGTGTGTGTGTGTGTGTGTGTGTGTTATTAATAGAGCAAAGTGCTGGGGGAGAAATGTTACACAGGTGCTCAGAAACGTGGTTTGAGTTACCAGTCCCATAAGGCATCAGGGAATCTCTCTTTCCTCTCATACACATGATCATGCTGCTGATCACTGATTTCAACCTGTGCAGAGCAAAATCAGGCTGATGTCACATCCCAACAGTGTCCTCTTGTGGAGATTTAAGACTATTGAAACTTAGAAGAGCCGAAGAGCTGTAGAAACTAATGAATGCAGTTTGGTGGCTGTGACTTGAATCCAGTGAGAGGAGCAGAGGGACAATCTGAGGAGGGGGGGGGGGATTCCTCCTGCTGAACCTGCTCGGTGCCGCTCGGCTAATTTTAACCCGTCAGTTCAAAGAGCACGGACACTGAAAACAACATTATAAAACCAAAGAGAGGAAACAAGACGTCCGCAGTGGCTCATTGGTAAGACCACAAAGTTTGATTCTGTTGTGAGTGTATTGATAATGTATTTTTTTTCCTGTTGTATCTAAAGTGTAAGCAGTGCAGTGAAACTACCTGACAAGAAGTAAAACTGTTAAAGTTATATTATTTTGGGCATGTAGGCCTGTAGTTTACCATTTACCCTGAATATCAGCTCTTAAATAAAAGTAACAGGTTGAATAAGTACATTTGAATAAATTGTTTATAAGAATGCTGTAGAGCCAATGGACATTTGTTTTATTCTTAATGCATGAGTGTGCAAATGATTCCTGTCCTTGTCTTTTGTGCTGCTGATCTTTGTCACTAACGTAGTCAAGACTGAAATATCTTAATAACTATTGGATGGATTGAAGTGACATTACCTTCAGATTTGCATTGTTCTACGACAATTAAATCAATTGACTTTTCCAATAGCTGCATCATCATCCTCTAGTTTTACCTATGCTTTATTGCATCATGTTTTATTGTATCAATTACTGGGACTTGTAGCACATCAGGCCTTTAAAAACTATTCACCAGAATCATCTGTTCAAAAGAATCAATCTTTGGTTAATCTAATAATTTGACATCACATTGTTTTCTGTGTTTTCTTGCAGGATCACTAAACGTCTGATCCTGTAAAAATGGTGAGCACCTTTAATTTCTTCACTGATCAAAGTTTAAACCAACACAGTGTACCATGTTTAAAATGCTCTTATTCTATGCTGTCATCTTAGTTCATCTCCTTTCTTTCTCATTCAATCAGAGTCGTCGCTCTCGAGCATCCAGGGAGCGGCAGCATGTCCACTGTGACTCCTGCTACAGCCGGCGCTGCAGGGCTCGGGTGGAGGTCTCTGTGTGCTGTGCCCTCATCCCCTGCCGCCTGCACTGTGGAGCTCTGTTCCACCTGTGCAAAGAGGAGGATCACCTGCTGCTCTGCCCGAACGTGAGGGTGCCGTGCCTCAACGCCGGGTACGGCTGCCCGGTCCAGCTGCCCCGCTCCTCGCAGGCCGCTCACCTCCAGGTGTGTCCGGCCAGCGTGGTGTGCTGCTCCATGGAGTGGCTCCGCTGGCCGACCGACGACACAAACCCACACAGCTACATAACCCTGCAGGAGAATGTGCTGAAGGATGACGAGGGGCAGGGGGAGGCTCTGGATGTGGCCGTGGCCCTGGCTGATCAGGCAGAGCTCTACAGCCGCCTGAAAATGAGGCCCCTCTATCCAGAGCAGATGGAGGAAGAAGAGGAGGAGGAAATAAGGGAGGAGAAGAAAGAGGAGATGGCGATGGCAGAGTTTGTCACTGGTGTCACAAACAGTGATGCCAATAAAGGTGAATGAAAGCACTGTTTCCTTCCAAACTAAATAAGATGACCAACTAAAATCAGGCCTGCAAAACAGCAATTTATGAGGATTACATTTTTAATAATGAAAAATGGGGGAGATGAAATTTTGAAATGAAAACCTTCATATGCACATAATCACATAAAATACTGCAACTTATTTATGTCATTTTCTATCTCTCTACTTGTATGATTTTCCATGGGTCGCCACACATCCGTCTCAGCAGAAAACAGTTCTGTACAGAACAGTGCCGGGCTCGTCCTCAGCAAAGAGAAACACAACCTGTGTGATATGATGTTCAGCATGGAGAGAGGCGGCTGTGCTGTAGCGCAGGAAAACCTGGGTAATCCCGAACAAAGCCCAAGACCTGCTGAGAGGGGTCAGGCCCAGAGTGCGGGGGATTTAAAGGAGGCTGAGACGCAGGACAGCGGGGTGATGGGACTGGCCCCGTGGCATGAGGGGGTGATGGAGCGTCTGGGGAAGCAGCTCACGCCACAGGAGTACAGCATGTACATAGTGCATCATGGACGCATGCTGCTCAACTTCGGACAAATCCACGCCTGCACGCCGAGGGAGTTAGATTTTGTCTATGGGAGCCTGGAGCCTATTCCTGTCCAGACGCTACGCTCCTTCAAGGTGATGACTGCAATTTACTCACTGTAAAATAAAACTTTCATTTCTCAGGTAGCCTTTAAAACAGGAACACAGCTGTAGTGACAAATGCAGCCAGTGTGGTGCTGTTACCTAATGCAGCTTTAAAATCAACCTAATAATAATTTACAAAAGCTTTTTTCACTATATTCTATCCATCTTCCTAATGTAATGTAGTATATTCCCATGTGTTTCTTCCTTCAAGGTCCCTGAAAGCTATCACTACAGGAGTCGGGTTCATATGTACGAGACGGTAGCGAGGGCTCCGTGTGAGCAGCGCGGCGTGGACACATCAGACCTCGGCGTCAACGAAGAGGACTGGTTCAGTGACGAAGCCGCAGCCACCCTGCTGGGATACACTGAGGGGGAGGTCATGGGTCACAAGGTCGGGGTCAGACGACGCTACCAATATAAGAACGTATATTGATAACTCGATGTGTCCAGTTGTGACTGTAGATGCAAATCGGTATGGTCCTTTAACCCGAATGAATCAGGTCTGTTTGTTTCCGTGCAGATCAGCGAGTCCAAGGCAATCGACTGCCTCTACATTGACGTGGGAACGCAGACGCACTCGTTTCGCTCGGCACCGTTCAAACGGAGGACGACCCTGGCGGAGGTGATGGTGGACAGGCCGCTGAGGCTTCGTCTGCAGCTGCAGGCAGAGAGCGTGAACAGCAGACACAGCAGAGCCAGCTGCGTCTTCGCCTTTCTCTGCGGTCACACCTTCCACCGAAGAGAGTTCGCCGCACATGTCAGGTGTCGTACAACTCTACCGATGTGGTTGTGTTTGTGACGTGAATGTGACTCTGCTCTAATCCTTACTCCTGACACGTGTCATTTTCAAGAGTTTGTTTCTCTTATCTCAAAGGACCAACACTGAGGAAACAATGCAAACGATTGGAAATCTTGACATAGGATAAACTATACAAACGTCATGCAAATGTTCATATAAAACAGGACCAGGTTCTATTTTTATCTTCATAGTTTTTTGCCTTTGTTCGCCACCAGCTACTTGTGAAGGTTGTTTGATTAATCTATTAAAGGCTGGATGACCTATATCAGGAGCATTGTTGTTATATCCTCTTTACAGATGTTTTTATCAGTTGTATATAATCAAAGGGGATTGTGGTTCCTTTAGAATCGCTGACTGTATCTTTAAATCTCGTCTCCTCTCCAGGAACGTCCACAGTGACATCCTGACATGTCTGAGTGGATGGTTCGAACAGAGGTGCCCCCTAGCGTACCTGGGCTGCACCTACAGCCAGGGGAGGTTTGAGCCGTCCACGCAAAAGGCCACCGTCACCTTCAAGTGAGCAGAACTCACATTTCACCTCCATCGGTCTAGATTCACATATTTTCTGTGAATAAAATCATCACCATTTTTAAAATCCAAAATTTGTTTTCCCCACAGTCAGCAGCTGAGGAGCTTCAACTTGCGACCGACCCTCGTAGACAGAGGAGGGGGGGAGGCCTCCCTGAGCTCGCTGCCCTACGAGGTGCTGTGCCACGTGACCAGTTTCCTGGACAGTCTGTCCCTGTCCCAGCTGGCTCTGGTGTCCCGGCTCATGAGGCAGGTGTGCTCCTCTCTGCTGCAGGACCGAGGGATGGTCACCCTCCGCTGGGAGAGAACCCCCGACTCACATGGAGGAGCCAGGTGGAGGGCCAAACCTGTGAGACATACACACAACAGCATTCAATCCATACACAACTAGAAGCTCACTCAGTGGAGCACATACCTCCACCAAGGCCCAACAGTCTCCTCACATTTCATATAATCCCCTAAATATTCCTTATTATTTCAATATCTATGAATCATTCCCTGGAAAACACAACCTCTTTGGCGGAGGTAAATAGTGGTGATCCATGTTTCCTTCCTGACTCCTGTTTCTCTCCAGGTCTGGGAGTTCAGCCGACTCTTCTCCTCGGTGGACTCGTGGCACATGTCCGACATCCCTCCTATGTCTGCTCATCTAAAAGTCTGTCCGCACTATGAGACCTGTGTGCACAGCGAGCCTGTTCCCCTCCCCAGCATGAGCGACAAACAGAGGTGCAGCCAAGAAGAGAGAATGAGTCTCGTCAACCTCTTCACAGGAAACAGATGGTAGCAATGAAAAAGAACAACATTTAATTCTTCCTGCTGTGTCGACTTTTAATTATTTATTTCTGGACCAGTATAAAGATGATGGGTTGTAACCACTATGTTTCATGAAGCACCACAAATAAAATAAAACCTGCTCGAACTTGTACAGTTTTTCTTTTTATGATATATGTAATGCTCAATATTTCCGAAGTAATTATCTGCGTATGCATTTTTATATGAAAAATATGAAAATGTTTATTATATAATGCGAATCAACAATATTGTTAAAACAATAACAATGATAATAATATTTATTAGATGTTTGATTTTTAAACAGATAGTTAATTTATGATAAATATTCTGATATTTTTATATACTTTTCTTGTCTTTTTATCGAAAACTGTCCAACATTTGCTTTTTAAATCTTCATGTACGCCATATATGAAATTAAGCTGAGTATTGTTGAGATACGGACAAAAAATATGTTGTAAATGAATAAATGCTTTAGAAACAGACATTACATACACCTTTCACTGTAGTGGTTTGTATAGAAATATTATAAATTAAAGAGAAATGTTATAAAGTAATGAAATTACTGTAGAGATTAGCTTGATTTGTTTTCATAAAGAGAAGCAAGTTGAGAGAGATTCTTGGATCTGGATCCGCCCCCTGATCTGGATCCACAAACGTATCCATCCACCGAGTTTTGTGGAAACCATTCCGCTAGTTTTTGTTTAATCTTGCTTACGAACAAAGCATCCAAACCAACCAACAAACAACGCAAAAGACGAAAAACAACCCTTTCTATTTACAGCAGCTGGAATCCTCCTATCCACCAAGCTCCTCCTCCTCCTGCCGGTGGCACTAATCACCCGCCATAGCGCTGCTTTGTTGTGAGTGCAGCAGCAGCACGAACACACAGAAGGTTACGACGAGGTTATTTCCTCTGACTGCAGCAGGAGCCGTGCACACGTAGGAGGAGACGCCATCCAGCTGCAGCGGAGGAGCAGCTCACCTGAGGGCAGATACTCAAGAGACGAGCGTCAGTTTGCGTCCTGCGCGGTTTGCACGAAGCTCTTGTTGTTTTTCTGCATCTCTGCAGCATCAAGGAGGGAGATCTCCGGGCGATACGAGGATCCATGAGAGGCGCTTCGAGCAGCACACCGCTTCAGTATCACGGTAGGCCACAGTGAGGCTGGTGGATTCACTGGTGCAGGAAGACACTGAGCACCAGAGACCACCGCTGCAGGAATGAGATGCAAAAAAAAAAAAAAAAAATCAAACCTGTGAGATTCAATGAGAGAGAAGGCTTTTTGCAAATGAGCAGAATTGATCCAGTGAAATGTTGCAGAAAAGCACCTGTACTGTATGTTTTTATTGCATTAGTGCTATAATAGAATGCAGCTCTATAATGATGTAAAGAAGTGTCCACACATCCAGCTGCCCTCGTGCATGTGCAGGTTGTGTGGGGGATCAGCAGCCATGGATGCTGGGAGGCTGGAGCAGCAGGTGGCCAGTGTGGAGAGAGGCATCGCCTTCCTGCAGCAGGAGCACCTGGCCATGCTGACCGGCCTGCAGCTGGAGATCACACACCTGAAGAGGCGCTGTCATGGTCAGTCCACCGGTGACCCTCTCCATCTCCTTCTTTACGTGTCTCTTAAAATCATCGTCATTGTGTCTCACCCTGGCTCATCTACTTCTACTGCTCCTGTCTGCAGAGCTGAGCTGTGAGCTGGACTCCAGGTTTCCTGACAGAAACACAGCAGGTGAGACACTACAGCTGCTCGCTGATCTGTGGGTGAGGCTGAAATTTTATATCATAATAACTGAGGGGAAGGTGCAATGGCTGCAAAGAGGAGGCCGGGAAATTCACTAAGGACGTCACAATAGAAAATGTACAGTGATGAGCTGTACAACATTAGTTTTACATCCATTTGCCTGATTATAAACATGAGTTCTGATTATGTTAACTCATATTTCAGCAGTGTAAGGTTCCATGTATACAGACTATAGCTTTCATAGTTTCCTCTGCCAAGGAAAATGTGTTTTCGTCTGTGTTTGTTTGTCAGTTAGCAGGATTACATAACCATAACAGAGAGGTGGAGCGTGAAACCAATCAATTTTAGTGCAGACCTGGATCAGGGGAGGAGATCTTCACATAAGCCGTTTTCAGACATGTCCTGCAGAGGAACTTCAGAGAATTGGATCCGTACTTTCTCAGCAGTTCATCTTCATGCACATCACAGCAGGAGATTCTCTGCTCAGACGAGTTCACAACAGCAACAAATAATCCTCAGGATTCAGGGGTGGTGCAGCAGGCGGAGGCAGTAACGTGCTCTGCTGCGCACATGACTTTGTTTACAGCTCATCGACAACAGTGTTGGCTCTTATCGCCACAAACTCTCATGTCAACTTTGTCAGTGCCTGGCAGCACTTTTCTAACCTGAGATATTTATATTATTTAGTTTTTGTCACGTGTTAGAGGCATCATCAACCGATCCTGCAGAGGATCCCCTGCTGTTTTCTCACATCGGACTTTCTGCAGACTTTACACTAGGGGGCCAGGCGGAGAAAGCTCGGAGGCTCTCACTCGAACATTTGCGTTCACACATACAGAAACATAAAAACTGCGGTGGACCTGCAGAGTTCAGTGCATGTCTGAAAGCGGCTATATAGAACTATTTCATATCTATAAATTGACTCAATAGAAACTTTTTTTCTCTTCTCTGAAGCTTTCTCAAGACAACTGGCTAATTTTTAAGTTTTATATGTAAACAACTAACTCAGTCTTTGTGCATCATCCATTTTTACGAAATCTAAATCTTTATATATGTGTATTATATATCAATAATGCACATATATGCCCAACAAATGAGGGAACACAGAAAAGCCAAGTGAAAAGAAAAATGTATTAAATGCGATATGAGAAGGATTGATGAAGCAGAAAGTTGTTTGTATACAGTGCAGTCATTTTGTGTGTATATGTGTTTCTCAGAAGAGGAAGCGGAGCTGGCTGCACGTTGTGAGGCTGCAGAGCGTCTCCTGGAAGACCAGCAGTGCATGATGGTCGCTGTGCGTGGTGAGCTGCGGGCGGGCCGGGCTCGGACATCAGCACTCAGTAGGAGCCTCAGGGACGAAGAGCGGCATTTCCTGGAGGAACTGAAACGACGCAGCCACAAGATCACGCTGCTGAGTCGTGAGCTGCAACGCCAAAACGTCACCACGACGACCCTCTGCCACGAGCTCCACACCGCACGCTTAAAACTGTTCCATCAACGGCAGAGCGCCGAGTCTGCTGCGGAAGGAGGGGAGGAACCCAGAGGACAGGATGGAGAAGGAGAAGGAGAAGAAGAAGAGGAGGACGAAGACGATGATGAAGATGAAGGGGACAGCTCAGACTGGCTTCTGTCTCCACCTCCTCCCGCCTCCCCCAGCCAAACAGAGGAGCGACACAGGAGGCGTGTCACCCTGAGGGAGGAGCGGGTCAGGGCGTGCGTCCCGCAGGAGAGAGTGACGTCACCGCAGCGGCCACACTCCATGCCCGACCCCGCCCTCTTCTTGGTGCCACTTAGATTCCGCCTCCTGCGTTTGAACCGACCAATCACAATGCAGGGCGCGGAGGGGATGGAGGACGAGTGGGAGGATATCGAGGACAGCAGGGTGCACAGGAGGGTGGACATGGGAGCAGGGGAGGGAGAAACCGCTCTGTGATGACGATGGAGAGGTGGCGTTGTCTTCCAGCAGGTGTCGGCCGACCTCGGTCAACACGTGATGTGGTTATTCTAGAAAAAGATGAGGGAGATGTAACCTTGTGATTGTCCGTAGAGTTAGAGGTAGTTGCACAGGCGCGAGTGATCGATCTACACGTAGACACAGTAGCGCAAATTGTCACATTGATGGAACGACATGCTACTTGGAAATTACGAGGAAACGAGTGGGTCAGCAAAGAGTGAACAGCGGTACAGTTTTATAAATGGATGCCTTTTGGTTTTAACAACACAGCTTTTGCCTGTAAGTAGTAGCCTTTGCCTCTGGGTGTGTGAACATTGGTCTGTGCCATTCAACCAGCGTCCAGGTGCAGAAAGTCACTCGTGAAGGCAGTGTAGGGACATTTTGTATGATTTGCACTTTATTAAATTCATGCAATGTGCCTAATAATGGCAGAACGATACTCCTCTTGTCATGTTGTCTGTTTTCAGGGTTTTTAAAAGGTTTCTTCGCAGCAGACATTTTGTCAGTGTAAAAAAAAAACCAACCGTGTCACTGATGACATTAACAAAAGGCTCTGTTCTGTGTCAACGTCTCAGTGGGTCACGTGTGTATGTATACGTCAGCATGAACAATGCAAGGACACAGAAATGGAAGCAGCGAAATGGAATTCAGCCATCATTCATTTGATCATTTAGACCTGTGTTTTTCCTCCTGTGACCATAAATCCTTGTGTTATTGAGTCTCGGTTATCAATCCATCCATTACACCCTTTATCCCTTGAGGGTCGTGTCCAGCTGATATTTCTGCAGAGGTGTAAGCATCAGTGTTCATATCAGTACAACATATATGAAAGATTTTGTCCTACAGAAATGTACAATTTTAGAGTGAATATCCGCAATGAAATCATGCAGATGAACCCGAAACCTCAAGCAACAGATAACACAACATCTGATATGATCTGCGGCGGCAGCACAGACGCACAAAAGAGAAGTGGAGAGCAAACCTCAACACACAAATTCTCTTGTTGACATCATTACTGTACCAGGTCGCAGTTCAGATCATAAAGAAATGTATTGCTACCAGGTGTAGCATTCAAATATTATCATATATAGCAATGAGAAATGTTAAGAGATGTGGGGGAGAGAGAGTCTGAAAGACAAAAATTAAGAAACTGCACACAGATTTATTTGCAATGCACCCACTAATTCATATTTATATATATATGAAGGTTTATTTTTCCATTTTTATCAATTTATTTATCTTAACTAATTTCAACTCTCTTTGTGTTTGAAAATATACAAATGAATTGAGAAAGAAAGTTTTAATTACAATCTAGATTTTCAAATCCATTTATCAACTCGGTGATTCCTTTATTAACAATTATAAGGAGTCATTCAATTAACATATTTTATTTAATCACTGACACAAAACTACACTTGTCTCAGAGCAAATGTCCCATTCTAGACTGTTCCCACTGTTGTCTTGGCGACCGTGCTCGGAATGTTAATGTTCCTCTGCAGCGCTGCCATGGCAACCGCGGAGCTCCATCGTTTCCAGCTCACTCCTCAAATTGTGCAAGCCGAGCGGAGCCTGAACACTGGAGGTTTGTTTCCAGGACTTTGTGTTTGGAGAAGGATGTGACGTGTCGTTTTTTTTACAAATATAACAAAACACTGAGGAGCTGCAACCCTCCTGCTGCTTGTGTTTCTACATCTTCTGCATGTGCTCACACTCAAGGTTGCTAGAGAGTGCATAGAGCGGTAACAGGAAGTTACATCATGAACAGCAGGGAGGTTGCCCTCTTCTGGACTTGAATGGGTACTAAGTGTGTGAATGTGCATGTGAGGCCTACAGGCTCCAGCACACACCCTCTCCAGCCATGAACGGCGGACACACACACATGCACTGAAGCTCCGTTTGTGTAACGTAGTTTCGCAGCAAGGACAAAAGAGGGGAGTCTCCTGCTCTGGAGGAAAACCTGGGAGACGCCACCTCTCTGATTTCAGGAGTCTGGAGGAGAGGACACAGTCTGACAGTCTCTCCCTCTCTCTGCACTGCCTGGTAGGACCCATCATGTCATCTTGATGCTGTACTTGTTTGTCCTTGTGAGCTCGAATAAGGTGTGTTACTTTTTCAAAACTAATTTGAGGTCTTGTGTGTTTTGATTCATACAATTCTGTGGAGCTCAGAGGCAGCTCTTCGTCATCGAGCCCTTTCATCTGTTTTCCAGGATTCCCACATGTCCCTCATCGTTCCAGAGCTCATCTGAACGGATCCAGTCTCCGAGGTGTTCCAGTCCGTTCCACTGAAAGGTGACACACCGCTGCAGGAACACTTTGTAATCTCTCTGTCATCAGCTGTTGTCTAAGGCTCTTAGCTGCTTGTATTCACACCTGCCACACATACAGACACACGCACACATGTGACTAAGCCTTTCACAGTGTATACTTAGCAGCTTAATACAAGGCGTTTGTGCATTTAAGATTTAAATAGTAACTCAACACCGGGAGGAGTTTCCATCATCTCTCAGGGTGAAAGCAACAAAAATACGTTACAATCAACTGTGATTCAACTTTCTCTTAATAGCTTGAAACGCTATTAACACTGTTGTCTTTTCTCCCATAGGCTTTCTGCAGAGTTGCATTGCTGTTTTGTTCAGAAAGGCACCATGGGAAACATAGTGCAGTGCTGTCACACTCTGTCACACTACTTTAAGTGTAAGGACACAGCAGGCCAGGGCGAGGCAGAAAGATCCCCCCTGCTGTCCAGCGAAGAGAGTGAATGTTGTGACGACCTGGAGGACGATCTGTTGACCGTCTCCGCCGGCGTGACGAACCCATCCCTCGAACCAGAGCACTTCCTGTTCCCCGACATCATCCTGAGCAGCAGCATGGGAGGGGACATGACCCTGGTGGAGCCCATGGTGTGTCTGCTGGTGTCCGAGGAGGAAGAGGGGCGAGGGGAGGGAGTGAGCAGGGTGTTTGACCCGGGACAAGAGAGGAGCATCATGAGGAGAAACAGGGGGTTCTCTGAGGTGGAGACGCAGACGGAAATGGAGACACAGATCGGTATGGGGGTGCAGACTCAGACAGAGACTCAGGCAGAGGTTCAGACACAGACAGAGATGTTTGTGTGTCTGAGGTCTGAGGATGTTGAGGAAAAACACGAAATACTGCAGAAGGTGGAAACATCACGAGGGAGACACTCAGAAAATCTCTATAATTTGCCATCAGAGAAAGCGAGTGAACAGATGCTGGGATCTGAAACCTGGTCTGACATTTTTATTGGGTTAGAGGAGTCAGGGAAAGTGGAAGAACATTCAGAAAGAAACAAACTGTCCTTCAGAGATTTACACGAGGAAGCAAAAGAAGAAGAAGTGAAAATCTGTATATTACAAACAGAACAATACACTGAGCTACAAGAGGAGAACACTGAAGAAGCAGATGTCTTGAAGGTGCAGCAGAAGGACACGGTTGGTGAGGAACATGCAGAGTTTACCTGGACAGAGGCGGATGTAAAAGACAAAGGAGTAAGTGTTCAATCAGAGTGCACTTCAGTGATGCCGGCTGAACATGATGCAAACAACACGGAGGAGAAGGAATCACAAAGGAAGCCGACCTTTGACCCTGCAGGGTGTCATGTAGACCCCACGCAGGAGAGCGGGCAGGATGACGAGCAGATGAGTGAGCGCTCGCATCAGAACGTAAACGAAAAGGACCTTAACACGAAAACAGAGATGAATCTGTTTGAGGACGACACAGATCACTCGACAGATCGTTTGAAGGAAGAACATGTTGAATGTCAGGAAAACCCACCGGAGAGGGAAGAGGACGAGGCCGAGAGTTCAGGTCTGCAGGAGGCTGTGGAGACGGATCTGACTCAGGAGGAGGAGGAAGGAGCTGAGAGGAAGAAGTTGACCTTGTTTTTAGTCGACAGGTTGTTTCTGGCAGCACTGCATGTCAAAGGTGGGTGGTTTTATTAAACTGAATTATTCATACATGCTTCTGCAGCTTCTAGTGGAAGCTTGTACAGAGGATCATCGCACATCAGAGGCAGACTTTTATTCGCAGACCAAACAATAACAAACAATTATTATAGTTTAGATTTTAGGATAATCAGCAGGCCATGATTAAATGTTAAAAATATATGGCAAAGTGAAATTGAGAAGAGGCAAAGTGAAATGTTAATTACTTTTCCTTTTAGTTTTTTATCCCATATGTGTTAATCATTTCTTCTTCAATCAGACTATTCAGTTTTAGGTTTTTTTCACACATTTAAGAATTTTATATTTCACTTTAATTGTTTATTGTTATTCCATGCAATTTTATTTAATATTTATTTATATTTTACAACTTTTCTATTTTTAATTTAAAGTTCTGTGTAAAAAAGTGTTCCTCCATATGACAGTTTTTATCTGTTTGTGTCTCTTGTGCACTGTTGTCAGCAGCTCCTCCTCTTCAGAATGCAGAAAGCCCCGAGGAAGCTGGTGTGGAACAATGTGATCCTGACAAAAAGGAACAACTCAGCATCCGTGACATAGTTGATCTCCAAGAGACGGGATGTACTGTCAGAATCCAGCCTCCTGGAACAGAGAGTTTGGAGCTCCAGGTTCTGTCCTTATTTCCCCTGAAGATTCTTCCCTGTATCTTCACATCTCTCTGATTCACTCTCTCCTCCGCTCTCAGGTGTCAGGCCAGATGTTGGTGGCCGAGCTGCACCAGGTGCTGATGGATCACGAGGTCACGTGCCATCGCACACGTTTCTCTCTGCAGCTTGGAGGCACCGCGCTGGACAACCTCACAGAGCTGAGCTGTATCCAGGGCCTTCAGGACGGAGCGCTGATCAAGCTGGTGGAGGGTAACGGCCTCCGTCTACTCTGTTCTCATTATAAGTTAGATTTTTCTAGAAGTTCAAATCAGCATCAATTATAAGTTCGACAGGTGCTGAACACATTCTCTCTCTTTGTCTCAGTTGTTCTTACTTGAATATAGAAGTGTTCATTAGTTCACAGATCTGTTGATAGAGAAGAATGTTACAGCTACAACTGGTTCGTCCGCTAACCAGATCCCAGTCTACTCCATTCCGATTGCCCAAGTGTCCTTGGGCAAGATATTGAACCCCAAATTGCCCCTGATGTGTGACAGAGGAAGACGCTGCACATGGATGCAATGTATGAATGTGTGTGTGAATGGATGAAACTTTACTGTAAAGAGCTTTGTGGTCATCAAGACCAGAAAAGAACCATATTGACACAATATATATAAAGTTATAAGTTCCTAAATGTACTGGTCACTTGCAGTTGCGTTCTGTGAAATATACAATATTTACATAGTGTGTGAATTGTTTATTTCTCAATTATTATATTGAACTGTGTATTAAATTCACCTATGAAATGATTGCATGATAAACTGTGGTTTTCTGTGAGTTTTTACAGGCTGTTTTAGAAAGTTTAAATATCTGTCACTAACACTGCTCTGTTGTTGTGTTGTCCAGAACATACACTGGTTTGTTTCTTTATCGTCTTTCATGAAACGCACCGCAGCAACAATAAACACGATCCCTTCATCATGCACTCATGGCAGATTGAATCCAGCACTGTACGAGCATCTCCTCTGATCTCGTTGCAGATTCTTACACAGTGCGCGACGCTCGTCTTCATCTCCGTCATGTCTGTGATCTTCTGAGGAGCCTCGACCCTGCGGACGCTTACAACGGCGTGAACGGCAGCTCGCTGTCATACCTCACCTTTTACACCAGAGGAGACAAGGGTAACATTCTTCTCTTACACCTCCTCACGTCACACTCATTCTGAACATTTCTGTCACTCAACATATTCATCGTTTCAGACGGTGAAAATGTGGGGAAGAGGCGAGTCTCTGAGAAGGAGTCCGTTGACCACAGGCCTCCGGAGTTCATCCTCCCTGGATGTAAGGAGCGACCTCTTCTTCCAATGCAGCCGGTCAGAGACGACTGGAAGGTGAGAGATGAACCTATTACTGCAAATATGACTTTGTTAAACATATTGTGCAAACTTCAATGCAACATGTTCTCTTAATTCATAGTGAAGTGTCCTTACAGCCTTTACAGTGCCTGCGGGTTCTGACCATGAGCAGCTGGAATCCTCCTCCAGGGAACAGGAAGATGCACGGAGACCTAATGTACCTCAACGCCCTGACCATGGAGGACAGAGAGCTCAACATTACGTCGTCTACACGTGGTTTCTACCTCAACCAGTGAGCGTTACACTGTCGTTGCTAAGTGCTTAGTTTTTAAGTGCCTATTGCTTTTGTAATCAATGAGGTTTGTAGAAACTCCTGCTACAGTTTGTGTGCTCTGACTGCTCCAGGTCCACTGCCTTCAACTTCAACCCGAAACCTGCAGCTCCCAAAACCCACTGCCACTCCCTGGTTGAGCTGCTGAATCACGTCAGTCCTGCATTCAGGAAAAACTTCAGTGCCCTGCAGAAGAGAAGGTGAGTGTCTGTTATCACCTCCAACCATCAAGTGACGAGAAAATATCAATCTGGTAAAACATAACCTTCTGACGTTGCTAACAGGTAAATGTTGTCTCTTGCTTTGAGCCAGAGTCCAGCTGCACCCTTATGAGCGTTTCGCAGCACCTTTTCAGGTGTTCACCTGGGCGGCCCCCCACGGAGAGCACACCCTGGACTGTGTCCGAGCGGAGGAGACGCACGCCAGCCACATGGGCCAGGACAAGCACACAGCCGGGCAGGTTGCAGACACAAATTAGGGGAATCAGGCTAAATTAGGAAATATAATATTGCACTAAACTACAGAGCTAAGGGCACATGTATGTATGCACTGATAGTGATGATAATGCTGATATTTAGATTGTGTGTTCTGACCACAGAGCCGGGATTGGAATGAGGAGCTGCAGGGATGCAGGGAACTTCCCAGGAAGTCCCTGCAGGAGCGTCTGCACAGAGAGAGGAGCGTGTTTAAGGTGATTTCAATTCTTCTTTCCAATGTTCTCCCAGATCAGTGGAGAAGCAGATTTGTGAGATCATCAGTTTAGAGACTTAAAGTATATAGGATTGAGACACATAACACTTCCCATATCCTCTTAAACTTCTCTGTGCTGTTCAGCTTTTTAATAAATGTTATATAATTCCCCCATGTTTCCGCTCTGGTATTAGATTGTGTTGCTTTTTTGTTGCTCTTTTGTTTATTACCTTTTTTAAATCAATCTTCCCAGACCAACAGTGACTTTGTTGCCGCTGCAACACAAGGTGCTGTGGCCGTAATCGACGGTAACGTCATGCCGATAAACCCCAGTGAGGCGCCTCATATGCAGATGTTCATCTGGAACAACATCTTCCTCAGCTTGGGGTTCGACATATCTGAGCACTACCGACCACTGGGGGGCAACACTGCTGCTCACGCTGCTGCCACCTGCGACTTGAGAGGAGCTCAGGTAGATCCAGACGTCAACACCTGCAGGAGAAATGAGGATGTATCTGACTTTTACATTCAGTTGTTCTATCAGGGTTTGATATGTGAACATTAAAGGGAAAAACAACATTTATCAGTCATACATCAAGGTGACAATCCTCCCTGCAGTTGCATGGACTACTTTTCAAATGTTCCCTTCAGATGTTGTGTCTGTCTGATCTTATCCCCCCCCCATGCAGATGTTTTCATATTCTTATCATCAATAAAAAAATAATCAAACTGATTTTATGCAACGCAGGCATATGCATCTGTCGACACAGACGGGCTTCACACCCTTGGGACGGCTGTGGTGGATTATCGTGGCGTCCGTGTCATCGCTCAGACGATTGTTCCTGGGATACTGGAGAAGAGTCAGGAGCAGAGTCTCGTCTATGGCTCTAATGACTATGGAGCAACTGTATTTACGCACCCAAGGTAAAATTCACGTCAGCAGAAAACAAAAACGTCTATTTCAGATATTTACGTCTTGATCAAGTAAAAGTTTAACCTTACTCAATATGATCAGAAGTATTTTTTCCCACAGGTTTCTGGAGCTTCTGGATAAAACCTGTAAACCACTGAGAATCCTGCGTCACCAGGTGCTCAACCACGACAACATCCCAGTGGAGCTTTGCTCTGGCATTGAAACCAAGGGCATCCTGGGTAATGATGGACGACCTTACATCTTGGATCTTCTCCGCACCGTCCCCCCTGACCTCAACTTCCAGTTCTCAGAGACTGCAAGTGAGACGAGGGAGATGAGGGAGATGGTCGAGGAGGTGCCAGAGGAATGTAGGAGCTTGGGTTACCCACGGGAACATCGTCACAGCCTGGCCAGCCTGAGACCGGAGCTGAAAGAAGCCTTTGTCCAGCAGAGGTGAGGGAGGGGAATGTGAGGCCCCTATAGAGCCCCATGTAGGGCCCCATTAAAACCATTGGAAACAAAGCCTTTAATTCTATTAACTTGTGTTTTGTGTTGCAGGTATGAACTTTATGTCAAGATGGTGGCCCAGGGGCTCAGCCAACTGGAGGACCAGGATAAAGCTACGGAGCAGAGTGAAGAAGATCTGGTCTGTGAGCCGAGAACTGGAGATACAACCACAGCCGCAGATGCCATGGGTGACTAACACCGGCAGAATATTGATTAACCAGGAGAAGCTGGTTTACTGCAGAGAGAAATTGAGTTGAGAACCATAAGACTGAGAAAGTACAGAAGGTTGTGATCATTGATCGGTTGTGATATTTTGTAATGATTCACATTTTACTCATTTAGAATCTCAGAGAAGAGATGTGATGACGAAAGCTTGTCAGGCTGTCGGATCCGTGAGTGACACTCGCTTTGACATCCGCTTCAATCCAGATGTTTGCTCTCCAGGTACTGAATACGCACACACGCACACTCACACACACACACACACACACACACACACACACACACACACACACACACACACACACACACACACCAGATTAAACAGTGTGTGTCTTTGCCGCAGGTGTTCGTTTCTCAGCTGAGTCTGTCGAGGACGTTCAGAGACAGAGGAAGTTGTTATGGGACGCAGCCGCTTTTCTATTGTCCAATCAGATTCCAGCAGTGGTGAGCGTTGTGTGAAGCAATAATTATGTGCATGAAGTTTAACATGCGTGATGATAATGGTGTTTATGTGTGTGTTTGTGTGTGTGTGTTTGTGTGTGTAGCTGAGGGACTGTCTCGACCACACAGCAGTGCCGATGGATGGAGGGACCCTGACATCGGTGCTCCACCTGCAGGGTGTGAACGTGCGATACCTGGGCACCCTACTGGGGGAGCTGCACAGGGTGGAGGAGAGAGGGAGACTCGGCCACATCAAGGTACTTTTACCACAAATGTTATTAACTCTATACTAAAAAAACAACTTTATTGTCCACTTGAGTTGAAAATGATCTTTATCTCACAAAAAGATAAATAAGAGCAGCAGCACAAGAACATGCAATATGTATAACAAATGTGGTAAACTCTAGTTAAAAGTACACCCAGTACACAAGTAAGGAAGCAAATAAAATGCTTAGAACAAAGCATGAAATATAACAACATAAAATAAAATATCGTGGAGCAACACTCATTTTTCTTGCTGATTACATGTTCTTTGAATAAAGCTTTTGAGAGAACTGATCAGATGTTCCCTCACAGAGACTTGCTGTCAGTGAAGTCATCATCAGAAGTGCAAAACACATCTTCAGGACCTTTCTACAGGTGATGTGCTCAAATATTGGAAACTTAAAATGTTCATGTTTTACAATCTAGCAGTAATTTTCCAGCTAAGTGTCTAATCTTCATTTTCTCTCAGGATGTGGAACCTGCAGCTTTCTCTGCTGCCGTCAGTCACTTCCTGAACTGCCTCTTGAGCTCCTCGTCCTGCACCCCCGACTCCGGCTCAGATGAGCTGCTCTCTCGCCGCAGGAGCCGACGCCGACGGAGCCACGGGAGTCGAGTCGCCTTGTTGACGGACAGCGTGTGGGCGAGGCTGACCCCCAGCGAGCTGTGGGGCAGGATCAGGGCTGAGGCCGGAGACTACTTCAACTACATGATAAACAGGTACATGGTGTGTGTCTGTGATTACTGAATGTGTGTGGCTAGATACAGGATTTTACACTTTGCCTCTCTCTGTATCCAGTGACAGTATAGATGAAGTGATAGAAAAGCACGGCCTTCAGAGGATCTCCCTCCTGAGAGAGATCGCCATCAAGATGGGCATCCAGGTTAGACATCTAACATGTCACTCTTCATCATACATTTACATAGGAGTGGCACTCAGCAGAGCATGTACCTCCACCAGGGCCCAACTGTCCCCTCCAATACAATCAAGCTGCACCACATTTCACACACTCTAAAACATGCATGAGAAATCAGTGAAAATGTCAAAAAAAAGTCCATTCTCTTACAACGTTAAAGAAAGTGACAAAAGAAATCCGTGGATCTGCCTTGTCCTGATCTGCGCCAACATTTTATGAGTTCTTTTCTGAAAACGATCTGTTTTGTTGGTTTTGCGTAATGCTGCTGACAAACAAACGGACAGAGGTGAAAACATAACCTCCTCAGCGGTGGTAACAAGCAGCCACTGGGGGTCACCAAAGGGCAAAGTTATCTATTGCCGCTTTAAAATGCAGCAAGTTTTAATGTTGTATATCAGTTAACACGAGGTTAATGGTACAATGAAAAGTGTTGGACAAGAGGACAGGTCAGCTCAGCAATAAGAGCAACGTTACAACAAAAATATAAAGTAAGAAAAAGAGAGAAAAAATTATAATAAATAAAATTCAATATAAACAAATCAGAAAATGAAATGAAAAACCAAAGCTGGCAACTCTTTTCTCACTCTCTCTGTTTTTAGGTACAGCTGAGGGAGTATGTGTTTGAGTCTCGACACAGGCCGGTGTTTGGTGAGGAAGATGTCGTCAACATGTTCCCTGTGGTCAAACATCTCAAGCCCACAGCGACAGATGCTACACGGCTTGTGCAACGTGCACAGGTGGCAGTGCAGCAGGGTGAGAGATGCACAGACATCAAGTAGAGTGCGTGTGTTTACATTGAGAATCACATGGTGGCCTCGCCTGGGTGCTGGATGTGACTGAACCTTGACAGGAATAGTTGCTCAACTGGACCTGTAAACATGACTCCACTTGATGGAGGTCCATTTGCTCACTTATACACAAACATTGTATTTAGGGTCATATCCAGCTTCTAAAACGTATATCGTCCATCCACGCTTCAGTGATTCACACAGACTTTAACTTGCTAATGTGTTAAAATCATTCAGCGTGTTAAGAGCTCACATCTATATTCTAATGCAGGTGTCCTTAGCTTGTTGTGTACATGTTTTGCTCATGTTTTTGCTCTCAGGGCTTCTCAGAGACGGCTATGAGCTGATAAGCCAGGCCCTGACTCTGTTCAGCAGCGTCTGTGGGGTCCTGCATGAGGACGTGTGCGTGTGTCTGCGTCTCCTGGGACGACTCAGCTACATCTTGGGGGAATATGCGGATGTAAATATTCAATAATGTTCCTTTCATGACTTATTGTCTGGTCCCAGACTGTCATAAAGCACAGTTTTCCTCATGTCTCACAGGCTCTCAGCCACCAGGAAAAGGTTGTTATGAGTAGTGAGCGACTCCAGGGTATTGACCATCCACAGACCATACAAGACTATGTGAGTTCCTTCACCTTCTTATCGATCTACAGACAGAGTGTGGAGCACGTCAATCTTCTTTTCTCTTACAAACATCTCACCTGACTGGAGGTTTTCTCCTGTCTGTCGTTCAGACTCACCTGGGCTTGTACTGCTTTGCTGGAGGCCAACTCTCCATCTCCTTAAAGCTGCTGTATCGAGCACGGTACCTCACGCTGCTTGTGAGCGGAGAGGACCATCCGCAGGTCGCACTGCTGGATGTAAGTGAGAACACATCTGCAAAGTATCGCCTTCTTTCTTTCTACTTCACAAAAGAACCATTAAGATGTTATTGATCTATTCTTGACATTTAAAGTCATTTATACACTTTCAATGTGGATTTGGTTCATTAGGAAAGCCTGAACAATGAAAGCTTAAATGTTAATAAGTGTTGTCTTTGCATAATCCTGCTGAAACAAACCGAGAAACAACTGACTCGGGCAAAAACATGATATCAGAGGTAATAATACAGCAAATCAGAAAGGAGGGAGCAATAGAAAGAAAAAAGCCTTTAAGTAATGTTGGGGGAGACTTAAATGGGAATAAATCTTGAGGAGAGATTTTTTACAAACTAACAAAAAGACTCAGGTACTGGTAAATTCAAATAAGCCATGACATCTTTTTGTATTTGTTATTAATGTGCCTGTTGTGCTCCACTACATCAGAGTATGCTGGGTCTCGTGCTTCATGGACTGATGGAGCATGAACTTTCCCTGAAGTTCCTACAGAATGCCTTAAATTTGACCTCAAAATACCGCGGCGCCACATCTGTGAGGCTGGCACACAGGTGACTACAAGTTTATTTCCATGTTCGGCTGTTTTTTCCCCACATTTTTCTATTCAGAAACAGACAAAAACACATTACAATTACAGAAAATGCGAGAAATGCTTCCTCTTCATTTGCTATTGTAACATCTCTGCGTCTCCATGACTGTCTTCTCCACAGTCATCATCTGCTCGCCACCGTATACGAGACCAAAGGAGAGTTTCGATCAGCTCTGCAACATGAAAGAGAGGCTTATACGATATATAAGAGCCAGGTGTGTTTTTAAAGTGTGGAATATCGTGTTTGCTGGTGTTGTGTTGATGCTACATTCTCCTAATTTTAACTAAAACCTTTTTGCTGTTGCACATATGAAGGTCGGTGAGAACCACGACAGTACGAAGGAAAGCTCAGAATATCTGAAGAGCCTCACTCAGCAGGCTGTGGTCCTTCAGAAAGCCATCAACCATTTCTACAGTGACACGCCCGGTGCCTGTGTTCCGCCTCTGAAGGTTTGTACTGATTAAGTCCACGTCCTTAAGTAGTAAGTCAATTTCTGCTTAATCTCATGAGTGTTTCTGTCCAGTTTTCCAGTCCGAGCCTTCAGGCGATTATTCAGCAGCTCAACCTGACGTGTGGAATCATTCTCATCCCCCTCAGGTGAACGATTAAACACTTCCAGTTAGGCTATCAATTATATTATGGTTTTAATCCTGATCTCTCCTCTCCTTGTTTAAAACTGCTGCATC
Organism: Hippoglossus hippoglossus; assembly: GCF_009819705.1. NCBI lineage: Eukaryota > Metazoa > Chordata > Actinopteri > Pleuronectiformes > Pleuronectidae > Hippoglossus > Hippoglossus hippoglossus. The sequence goes on from NC_047164.1 coordinate 5,899,176, forward strand.
CGTTGTGTCTTTCTCTCTAGTGCAAAAGATCTAGCAGACCTGAGGAAGGGGATGAAGAGACAGGATAAGGTTCAAGTGGAAGAGCTGGAAAATCAGTTGTTAAAGCGGAGGAAAGACACAGGACAACAAAACTGAACCATGCAGCTACAATAGAACATTGTGTTTTCTGTCAGACTTCTGAAAATGGCCGATGAAAGTTGGACAAATTGAAGGTGAACATACTTCGGACATCCAAGGAACAGACAGGTGCAGGCAGTTTGTTCTGCTGTTGTCTGTGAAGGATGTTACAGCTCTTATAAATGGAATAAATGGAATCCATGAACGAAGCTGGGTGGCACTCTGGTAAAGCGGTAAAGCGGCTTGCACTGCCCCTAATAGGTTATAGATTTGATCCAGATGGCTAACTTTCTATGTTGAGTCTGCATGGTCTCCCTGTGTCTGTGTGAGTTTTCTCCAGAAACTCCATCTTCCTCCCACAGCCCCAAAACATGCAGCTTATGTTAATTAGACAATAAATTGAGTGTGAATGGTGATCATTTTGTCCGACAAATGCATATACCCTTGACTTTATATTATTATTCTGCTGCCAGATTTGTACAGTATGTTAAGTGCAACTTCTACTGAGAAACAATAATGTAGCTTCACTGTACTAAAAGGCCAAAGTTCCTGTATTTTTTAAATGATGTGCTGTCGTCCTGCAATCCCCTGTGTGTCCACTGGGTCTCACACTTGTGCCATGAACACCTCTACAAACATGACTGATGATTTGTTTATGATTATTAAAATAGCCCCTTTTATCGTTTTGAATGTGTACTAGCAGACCTTTAATATCCATGTTACTGTAGGTAAACAATAAGCAGATAATTTAAAAAAAGCAATAAATGGAGTTAGTGGAAGGCTTTTTTAATGTCTCTTTAAGCTCTTGATCAAAGCCTTGGATACACTTTGATGTGCTATTGTAATGTCATCATGTGACATTTTGACAGTTGGTCTATTGACATAAAATGAGGCGATATTGACTGTGAACTTAGTGAAATGTATTTTAGAATTTGACAGAAATTACTGATATTTCAATGTATTGCTCAGAACTGTTAATATGAAAATGCAGCCACGTGGCTGGTGTAGAATTATAAAAGGTCATGTTAGTTTCCTTGGAGTCGTTTCATTATTCACCACCTTTGGAGCAGCTGCATGATTTTTCATCATCACTACAGCTGCTCATATAAAGAGAGATACACTTGTTTTTCAATAAGGTTGTTTAAATTCAAACTTGTGCACATAATAATACTACAAAAGAAACTATAAGAATTGTTAGTAAAACCACAGAGAGCCAACCAGCCCATTCTTTATATAACTAAAAACACTACAGTTTAAAAAGTTGGTCAAGTATCAGCTGTGATGACAAAATGAAAATAAACATTAAATCAATTCAAACAGATGTTGGAAACCAATATACTGAGTATATATGAAATGGATGAATGTGGAATGGAAGTAGCCGAGTAAGAAAATGAATCGGATCTGTTTAAATGCTCTCGCTCAATGTCTTTGTTTGCTGGTTGTGATTTATTGTCAGATTTCACAAAAATGTTTGGATGAAATATGAAAAAAGTGGGTAGGATTCAATAAGTGAACATTTGTTGACATAATTGTATTTATTTTGAACATTTGTTGTTCATTTGTTTGACATGCCTTTTTTCTTACTTGCTTTAAACATGTTCAAATAAAAATCGAATCTAACCTACGTCTACTACTACTGTTATTATTATTATTATTATGTATGTTTATTGTTATCATCATTATTTTTTATGTTGTATCGTTATTATAGTATATTATTATTATTATTATTATTATTATTATTATTATTATTATTATTAATGTTTTATCATGATTATTATTATCTGATCCACTTTAATTACCAGAGGGGGAGATGTGCACTTTGCGCGCGCCCTGCTCACCTCTACGTGCGCGCAGCCGATATCCAATCGCGACCGTTAGCTGGAGCGAGCGCGCTGGTACCAAAGAGGAGAGAAATCTGAGCGGCGGCACCGGCTGATGTGAAAAGTCACCATATCTCATCCAAACCCGGCTTCCCGTCGCCTGCTCGGACCCGTCGGGGGGAAATGAGAATCGCCATTTGCCAGACGGTGAGTTAGTCATTGCGACACGCGGCTGTATTTTTGTTGAGGCACTTGGGAAGACTTGTTATTTTGGACGACGAATCGCCTGCAGTGTCTGCGCTCTCCCGTCCCGATCTCAAAATGGCGGAGAGGCCGAAGGCTAAGCTAGGCTAAGCTAGGCTAGGTGGCAAAGTTGCCCCTCGCAGGCGCCTCGGTTTAGAGGCTGGACGTCACGGTAGTGTCGCGGGGATACAAGCGGACTACGCCTCGTGTCACTATCGCCCGTTGAAAGCGGCTCTGCGCTCCTCGGCCCACGCGGGACTCGCATCGAGACACTTGTTGTGAAAGCTAGCCGAACATTTGGCTAACGCTAGCTTCGGCTATTTATGGGAGTTCTGCGGCGAACGAGCTAACGTGGTACGTTAGCAGGCTGAGCTAGCTTTCGCTGCTGTCAGTTTGCTGCCATGTTTTTCTACAGCCGGGTGCAAACAGTATGATGATGTTGTTGAGGAAAAATGCACAATTTGAATGTCACGCGTTCAATCGAACCCGTGATTGTTGTGGAATCACTTGATTTGTACGGGTAACTTTACGCGCTGATAGCCAGTGCTGTTTTCTGCGAGTGAATAACAGCTAATAGCCCCATAATCAAACTTGGGTCGCTTATCACATCCCCCTGTACACGTTAACGAGGTGTCGGTTGACATATCGTCAAGGGTCGGTTGTGTTGCTCGGCTTCTCGATGCCACAGACCAACGCCCTTTTGTGTTTTGAAACGATGACTGGGTGTTAGCATAAATCTACTCGGCTCAAACTGACAGCTCCCCCGGTTTAACGCGTACGTTGCCGTGCTAAGCTAACGTTAGCTGGAAAGGGCGTTGCTGAGCCATTGCTGCAACTTTGCCCTTGTGGCCATCGAAGCTTGGGAGAGACATCACCGGGGCCAGATTTCCTCCTCCATTATTAAAACAGTGTTCAGCCCATTTTGGGTTGGTTTTTTTTGTGCATGATGCGCGCTCCCTTAACGCAGTCTACCCAGGATTTACAACCAGGGTGGAGGCTGAAAGAGGATCAGTCCGGGAATAACGATACTGAACCTGGCTAACGTGCACAGATTTCACTTGATTCATAGAAAGGTCTCGTGTGCTGAATTTCATCAAGCCAACTAAAGGCCTGCAGATTGTCTAGTAGCTGGTATTGCGTAGCATTAAAGGTGAAGGCCTATTCCTTTAGAAAAGGTTATGAGAGAAATTATCATTTATTTCTGCTTAATTTTCTCCATCATCTTCTACCCAGAAAATGTTGAGATACATTAACGTTGGTGTTGTTGCCACATTCACCTTTTTTCCCCTCTGTATGTTAATAACTACACTTGCTTAATTGCAATACTTTTTAATGAAAGGATAAACAAATATGTATTGGTGTTATGTTTTGGATATAACGTGATCTTCTTGTCACATTTAAGTCCAGAGCATTGAAAACGCATGCAGTATGTCATATATACTGTTTGACTAACTTTTGAACTGTTTTTATTGTGCAGCAATACATCATTTACTTAATATTGTCGGGAAATCCTGGAGTTGAGAGACATCATTGTTTTCAAAGTAGTCATGAAGTGCTGTGTAGGTTGCCAGTTGAGGGAAACAAATTATTTTCCGTGCTGTTTTAATTTGTCATCAAACATTGCCTTGTCAGTTTGTACTGTCATGGTCTTGTTTGGCCTGAAGGTCACCCCATGAGGAGGGGCATTGCTCAGCAGCTCCACACAAACGGAGAACGATGACTGAAAGCTTGATGTGTTGCTTTCATTGCCTTTTTGTCTCCTGGTGTTTACGTTTATTGGCTCCTCTTCTGTAGTCAATGGTACTTTTTGTATATCACTCCTGGTTTAAAAAGTACGTTAAGATTAAAGCAATACTCTAGACAAAAGAATTAGCATCGGCCATATATATTAAGGTAGTTTCAATTCAAGACTTTAGGATCCTTTCGAAACAGCAGTTTGGGGCATATTTATCCTCTGGCTCTTCTTCTAATCCTGATGCACAGTTAGGTGCCCCTCCAACTATTACTTTAATTATGTTTGTACAACCTATAAAATGACAAACAATTTGTTCATTAATTGATTAGTTGCTCCACAGGTAGTCTGCAACAGTTTTAATTAAATGATTGTTTAAATCAATTATTAAACGAGAATAGCAGCAACCGTTCGTGGTTCCAGCTTCTCCAGTGTGAGGATCATTGTAAATTAAATATGATTGGGATCAACTGAACAACAAGACGTCCAAGCTCATCTCCTGGGGGTTTAAGAAACATGACATTTTTGTATTATTTTTATAAGGATCACACACCGTTGCATTTACAAAGACATTTCTTCACATGTTCAGAGAATGTTACATAAATGTAAAGCTTGAAAAGTGTTGTCTGTGTGGAGAATAGAGGTAGAGTCTGTGTCACATCACTGCTGTAGGCGATGCTTGTTTAACTGAACATGGCTCTGTGTTGACGTAGAACAAATATCCAGTGCCCTGAAAAAGACAGATGAGGCAAAATTGACGTCACAGCTGGCTATCGTAGCCCCAAGCTAAGTCAGATAAACTTTTCACCTTTTATATTTCAGTGTTAACTAAGAGGCTATGGTATAGGAACATTATGTAGTTCTTGAGTGAGCAGGAGAGGTATCCAAGTTGTATTTATGTACTTTGATCATGAGTGGATGCAGTAAGAAGGGATCCTACTCCATCTTATATTGGTTCTTTGAGAATGTTCTTGTTATCTGTTGAAATGTTTTACTCAAACCAATCTGCCTGTTTTTTTAAATCTTCTGACAGTTTTGTGTTCCAATAGTTTATTCGTATCTACGTAAGAGCTGCTATGTTTACAATCGATTTTAAGTCTATGAAATATCGGAGTGAAAAGTGTCCATCACAATTCACCAGAGTTCAAGGTCATGTCTTCAAATGTTGTCTTGTTTGACAGTCAAAAAGTAAATATAAACGTACTCCTAATTGCTACAGGCAAAGAGTGCTACACACTGTTCCACAATGAAGTAACTGTGCAGAGCACAAAGTTAAGCTGAGCGTACACTGTACGATTTAAGCCCGTTTTTGTTCCAACTCTTTTTAGAGTTGTACGATTTTCAACTTTGTCATTTGCTGTGCATTTTGCGATTTATTGCTCCCGAGTGATCTTCAGTCTCTCCGATAAATTTCTGACATGTCAGTGGATTCCTCAAACTCGGTTCCTTTTTCCTGACCTGCCTATGCTAAGTGAAAGTGAATTGAACTGAAGAAGCCGCTTGGATGAGAGATGAAACGTTTCACTTAATCACATGACGTAGCCTCTGTAATGGGCTTTCGTTTGATAACATTGTATACACTGACACAGGCATTTTACAAGTACAGTGTGAGCAGTCCGGTCATGGCTGACAATCAGACCGTACAAGGAATTTCATAAATAACTAAAGCAGTTATTTAGTTAAGTGGTTGGCAGTTATTTTTATATCAACACTTTCAGCACTAATCTAAGCTTAATTCAAAGTCAAACTGCTGACCATCTAATCTGTGATGTTGTCAAAAGGCACCATCTTGAATGACAGATTTGAAAAGTTGTGACTTCATAATGGAATATAAAGCTTATTTCGATGTTGAAGTTCTGAACCAAACGTCACCAGGAAATGACCACCTGCATAGTTCACACGTCAACAGACACGTTTGTTATGAAAACAGTACAAACCCTCTGGCTCTCCTTTTCCTTTGGTAGAATCTTGTTTATGTGTGCAGGTGAATTCAAAGTCATCGTGACCTGTTCAGAGAAACGGACTGTGCCATCAGACCGGTCATAAAGAAATGGCCTCTGCATTATGTCCTTTTGATAAACCTGACACAGACAGGACCTTGAACCCTTCGTAATTTATGACCCTGACCATGTTCCCACTGACTCACACTAAGCAAAGATAACAGCACATTTGCCTCTCAGTGCAATAACTGATACCAATAATCTTAGTGTAAGAAATAGAGACTTGAAAATGCTTTTACAAGATAAAATTTGTATCTATTAGTACATGTGTGTATCTCTCAAATACAGTAGGTGGCGAAGCTCAGGAGTCGAAGACAGGTGCAGGAGCCACGGATTGTCTTGGTTATGTAATAGTTTGGAGGTTGGTCTGTTTGGTCAAATGGCTATTTTTGAAACACACAGAGTGCTGCTCTGCTACAATCACTAGTGTCCTGTCAACTCAGAGCATTCATCACGTTGAGTTCTCTCTACGACACTTGAGGTGCGGCCCTGGCTCAGTGTTTTCTGGCCCTTGCCGCTGCCATGCTTCCAATGGAAAGAAATGCTCATCTGCAAAGTATAAATACATGCAGAACAAATAACCAATCTGAAATCCAAGACTTGTCTACAACACCATTCTTTATTTTCTTGAAGCAGTGTTTCGTGTTTAGAAGCAGCAGCTGTCAATAGACAAAGAAATTAACAAGAACGATGCACCAGACAAAGATACAGACAAGGGCACCTGCTGTTTAGGTCCTCTCCCAATGTCTGGGGTTAATCCTGTTAGCTACCGTCCAGTCCCTTTACATTGCACTGTCAGCTGTGAGGAGGACTTGTGGTCTCTGTCACTTTGAAACACACACACACACAGACTGTAAATTGTCTGGTCTAGCCGCTAAGCAGCTTAGTGAAATTGTGGCCCCAGGTGCTGTGTGGAAGCTTAGGAAGTGATTCGTTATTAGTTTAGTGATCACTGAGGGGTGAGTTGTGATTTTGCAGCGTGTGATGTTGATCTCAGCTCTTCTATTGGGATGGTGGGATGATCACATTGTCCCCAGAAGTCAGACTCAAATTATAGTAAATGTTCGAAACTGCTACAGTCATAAATTGTTTACAAAGGTTGGTAGAAACATAAACTGGGCTTTTGCAACATCCACAGATCAAGAAGGTTGAGAATTCCCTATTCTAGTTGTACAACAAATATTTTTTCTCAATATGTGTGGAAATGTTTGTCATGTAGTAAAATCTGAGGCAGCGATGAAGGGTCTGAAGTAGGGCTGGGTGATATGACTTAAAATCAAAATCACGATTAATTTACAATTATTTTCAAACTAACACAAAGTAAACTTCAAGTCCTGTACATGTCCTAATAGCTTCTGATTGTGTTTCTTGTTAACTTGTAAAGGGAGCTCAGGTAAAGGGTACCCGGGCCGCTGCAAAATGAACAAAGCAGAAACCTTACAGTTCATGAATGCACGCATTGGGGACGGTTTTAACAGAATTAACCGACATGAGCAAGATTAATTTGGTTAGAGGTTATAAATGTCGTAAAAGTTGCCCAGCCCTAGTCTGAAGATCCATGACAGAGCCTCTAAAATAGTGTCTTATGTGTCGTTCATTCCTAGAAAGTACAAATACTTTTCCTGTATTTTTTTTAACTCACTCCTCTCTCTCCCTCTTCTCTTCATCAGGTGATGGGCACGTCTGATCAGTGAGTGAGATTTGGACCATTGTGAATACTCGTGGAGCCTTGTCACGACGGTTGATTGACAGCAGCACCTCCAGTTTAACTCCCCCCTCGGTGGCCCTTTTTCACCACTTCCGAGTCTCTGAAGGAAGAAAATCCCAGAGGGGCCAGAAACCTCGTCGCCACACACTTCCTAGCCAGACTCCCCCAGTACCTCACCTCACCCTCACCTCCCCAAGAGGGAGAGAACAGCAGCCACCATGGTGCTGTCACAGAGACAAAGAGATGAACTGTGAGTGCCTGGGTGTAAATGTGTGCCGGCTCATTATACATGCAAACAAGAACAGACATGTTGACGAACAAACATTTGTGCTCGTGTAGAAGTGTATTTAAGGCCATGTACATGTAGGCTTTTTAGCAATAACTCAAAGCTTGTCCGCAAACACAAATGTACATCCCCTTAAGAAAGCAGTGGATTATGATCAGCTGTTTGAGTCATCGTGAAAAAGTTAATACAGATGTAGTGGGAAAGTGCGTTCATTAACAAGAATGTGTAACCATTGAGGAAATGTGACGAGATGTGAGCTTCAAGGTGCTTCACTTGATAGCTACTTAGTGAATATTTCATAACCCACATGACCGGAGCAAAGAAGTGAGGGGGATGGGGAACGAGGAGGAACTTGAAAAAATGATGTTTTTTTAATGTGCGCCACTCTGTGCAGTGGTATCTGGCTCGCTGATCGCATGGCATGCACTCCAGTTCAGCACAGCCCAGTCTAGACAACACAACATATTGTATCATCTTTGTCGAACTCTTATAAGTCAAGAACAAGTGGACTGTCTATGTTGAGTTTGTTAAATGGTTCGATTGGGATCGTCAAGTGGAAATCCTGTTGCCCGTTGTGGTTGAATGTTCAAAGTTTATAACACACAGTTGTATCAGGGTTACAATTATAAGCTGTTCAAAATAGCTGCAGCCCTAAATTTAGCCCCGTTACTCATTAAATATTCAGCCATCATCTCAAGGAGCTGCTCAACTCATTTATTCAAATGTGTGTGTCTATACGTCTGTATGTTTGTAGAAGAGCCTCAGTGTTTAAGGTTGTCTCCATGTGCTTGTGGTTGCCCTGTGCTTGTGTTGCCAGCGTTCAGTCTTTGTGGCAAGTGGTTTCCAAGCAGCAGAGCAAAACACAGTTTCCACATGATTCAGCCCTTACATTTTATTTTCTGTGCTGGAGATTTGTAATTTCTTTTGGAACATATTCAAATTTGTGGACATTTAAACTGAAGCTGTTAAACTTGAATCCAATGGCTCCCATTTGTTGGGTGTGGCCTCCTCTTTTTTAAGGAGCAGCCAGCATCTCTGTTAAGGTGGAGTTGATATTTAATAGATAAAAGGCTTTATCTGTTTAAGTGTAATTCATTTTACTATATTACTATTTTAGGAATAATAACTTGAAATTGCCCTGATAATGACTACCTTAGAATTGGCTCTAGGTATATGCATCTTTGACGAGCTGATCTGTAACTGATGACGTGTTAACACCTGAAACCTTTTTAAAACATGTTTTATCCAACCTTTTCACAGAAACCGAGCTATAGCCGACTATCTCCGTTCCAATGGATACGAGGAGGCCTATTCCACCTTCAAGAAAGAGGCAGAGATAGATATGGTAAGGAGCGACAGAAAACACCAAAATGTTTAGACAAATGACAAAACTTTGTTAACTTGAATATTTACTGAGAGGTTAGTGGATCCTTTCTCACTGTCTGTGTCTTTCCTCTACCCACAGAATGAGGAGGTAGATAAAAAGTATGCAGGGCTTTTGGAAAAGAAATGGACCTCAGTCATCAGATTACAGAAAAAGGTAAGGAATGTTGAACTCTGATTGTGTTTTTTGAATTTGCCGAGATATTTGATACATGCTTTACAATTCAAATGTAATGCAGACTTATCCTGTGGGCTTGCAGTGTAGCTGTTGGTACTTGTCACCATGCTCCCTCTCCTACCTAGAATAATGTAAATACAAAAACAAGTTAACTTCAGCAGCTTTTTCGAAATCGTAATTAAGAATAGACATATTTCTTTATATTTTATCGGAACAAGCTTTTTCTGATCGCTTTCTTCCAACTCCTCTGGTCCTTGTCTCGTCCCCCTGCTTCAGGTGATGGAGTTGGAGTCAAAGTTAAACGAGGCGAAGGAGGAGATGACACATGGAGGATCTGTGGGTCAGAAGAGAGATCCCAAGGAGTGGATCCCCCGTCCCCCAGAGAGATACGCCCTGAGCGGGCACCGTGCCCCGGTCACGCGTGTTATATTCCACCCTGTCTTCTCTGTCATGGTCACAGCCTCTGAGGATGCTACCATCAAGGTCTGTGTGTATGTTTACAAACAGGGTTTACACAGTGATCTGCCCTTTTATTAAGTACAGCTACCTACATCTGATTTAATACAGCACAATAATCCTGATCATCAGTTCCAAATGCAACCCGTCATATTCAGTTACTGTTGAAATTTATGATCCACCTTTACCACCATTCAATCTGATGCAACAAAATCCAAACCACTGCAGCCTCCAGAGAGTCCATAGACCTAAATCAATACCTGTCTAACAGTGTAAACAAGGAGCTCTGCAGCATGGCTTTTGCATTGTATTATATTGTATTACATTCACATGTATATGCCTACAATACTAAAGGCAATTTGTAACTGTATAAATATATCTTAGTACAAAGGGTGTGTTGTTAATATATTATATATAAGTATTCATAAAAAGGATTTGTTTAAGTCACTTAAGTTTTTTGGAAAATGTTTAACAAAGTTAGTGGTGTAGTGCAGACTTTAACTACTTTTAATTCTGCCCTAAAACATTGTTTTACAGCTTGAAAACAAATATTCATGGCCAGCAATTAACAAGATTATATATTATGCATTAATTTATGTATCGCAAGGTCCCATGTCTGCTCTCTGCAAATGTCAAAATGTCTCTAGAAATGACTCCTTTTGCTCTTCTTATCTTCACATAGTCTAATATATAAAAGTGTGTCTCTAGCAGGAATATTGAAGGGCTGTGGTGGCTGAATGCAAAGTGAATGAAAGCAAGATCAGTGAGCGTTGCATCTCAGCACAACACAGCCTCTGCAGCTCTGACCCTTCAGATCAAAGCTGTACTGCAGATCTGAGGCTGCTCTGCCTTTTTATCCTCCCTGCCTCTGCTTCAGCATGCACCCCCCTCTCCCTCCCTTTATCCTCCTCCTCCCCCCATCCTCCTCTTCCCCCCATCCCCCTCTTCCTCCCGGCCCTTCCTCCCTCACTCTTGTTTCTTTTTTCTGCTTTGTCACTGCTCATCTGTGTGGAGATGGGCTGATGCACTTGTTGTCAGAGGCAACACTCCCAGAGCAGAGCACCATGGGAAACATGCAAATCTGTTCCCCCTTTCAGCCACTACTCTTCATTTCAGTTTAGAGTAAACTGTTTAATATTTAACAGTTTATCTGTGTCTGACTGCAGGTTTCATTATTCACTTTTCAGTTCAATGTTAAAACAAACGATGTGACCTGAAACTCATCCCACCTGTTGAATCTATCAAAAAATACATTATTCAAACAACACACTTTTTGCTGGAAACTCAATTAATTAGAAATTTCACAGTAAAATGTGACGTTTAGAGTAAGGTAAATAGCTCGAGGCAGGTGAGACTGAAGTTCCTGTGTCTGACTGACTGTCTGTAATTGTAGGTGTGGGACTACGAGGCCGGGGACTTTGAGCGAACCCTGAAGGGCCACACAGACTCTGTGCAGGACATCTCATTTGACCAGACAGGGAAGCTGTTGGCTTCATGTTCAGCTGACATGAGCATCAAACTCTGGGACTTCCAGGGTTTCGAGTGTATCCGAACAATGCATGGTAAGTGATATTTAAAATGATAATGACTATAGTACAAGAGCACCTGAAAAACTGCTGTCGCTTATACACAAACATACATATACAATAATATATAGGCTGATACAGAAACTTAGAAATTTCTTAACTATCTCATTTTTGATTTGATGCAACGTTATTTTACTTAGAAATGGACCCAACAAATACAGTAAATGGGTGTTCAATCATTTTCTGTGTATTTTTAGTAACTGAATACAAAAGTCTTTTTCTAATGAAGAGTTGGTCTAATGTTATGAATCTAAATAGTTTTGTACACATCTGACTCTGGTTTAAGTATTTAGATGAACTCAGACCAGTCGCACAACTAAACTATTGACTGTGTCGTCCAGGCCACGATCACAATGTGTCGTCTGTAGCCATCATGCCAAATGGTGACCACATAGTGTCGGCTTCCAGAGACAAGTCCATCAAGATGTGGGAGGTGTCCACTGGGTAAGTGAGGGCGAGCCTTATTACAACTCTCACCACCACAAGCTCACATAGCAGAGGAAATCATAATGCATTTTGATCATTTTTTCCATGTTCAAAAATTCCATCTTTTCATTCTTCCTTCCCATGTTTAAAACTATAGAGCTGATACTGTTTCTTTAGCATAAAATTTGATTCATGCTAAAAGCTGCTCTCTCACAGTTTGACTTACAATGTATCCATGTACAGGTACTGTGTGAAGACCTTCACAGGCCACAGAGAGTGGGTGAGGATGGTGCGTCCCAACCAGGACGGCTCATTGATCGCCAGCTGCTCCAACGACCAGACGGTGCGTGTGTGGGTGGTCACCTCAAAGGAGTGCAAAGCTGAGTTGCGGGAGCATGAACATGTGGTAGAGTGTATCGCCTGGGCCCCTGACACTGCTCACCCCACCATCCTGGAGGCCACAGGCTCCGAGGTAAATACGGCTGCTACAGGATCTGACCTTAACCCACAGAGGATGTTTGTGTGCGTCTGGTTCAGCTGCAGAGTTTCCCACAATTGTTCATACCAAAGTGGAATCACATGATCTGCATTGACTGCTTTATTAGAAATCAATGTTCTTATTTTAAGAAAACGTTAACATACAACAGAACAAGCTCTGTTTCAGTGAGGCCAGTGAGGCTTTAGTAAAGATGGAAATGGAAAATGTTCTGTTTTTAGCAGTAGAAGATTTTGAGTCAAACTAATCAGTCTGTCACAATCAGCTGCTTTTGTATTTAGAACTCCCCACACTGATCTTCAGGTAGTGAGATTTGTTTGCTGGTGTCTCTGTGGGGCTGTACTTAGAAACAATGATACACTGGGCACAATGCAAACAACTGTATATCATCAAGTTTACAGTGACAATGCTAACATGCAGATGTTCAGCAGGGTTAGGATTTGACTGTCATAAACTACTTGTACACATTCACTGATGCTCACATCTGGAGATTTTCATGAAATATTTCAGAGGGGCTGTATGTGAATTTTTAGTTTCAGACATTTTCACATTCATATTTGAGAATACTGTGCACAAAGCAAAAATATTAGACAAATTTAAATTTGCACCTGATGTTGGTGTTTGATTGAAAGTCAGCAAATTCATCTGAACAACCCACACACCAACATTCCTGCAGCCTTACCACTGTCAATACTGTAAATTCCCCCTTCATATCTTAAAAGCATCTTTTTGATGCATTGTTCTCTTTCATGTAGACTCACTGTTTCTTACATCTTCCCTGTCTCGGTTTTGCAGAGCAAGAAAAGTGGAAAGCCTGGCCCCTTCCTTCTCTCTGGATCCAGAGATAAAACCATTAAGATGTGGGACGTCAGCACTGGGCTCTGCCTTATGACTCTGGTCAGTTGTTCAAGCGATGGTTATTATGAATGTCTCTGTGTTCCTGCTAACGAGTAAAGGGAGTGGTGGATAATCGGTCTTTGTTCTTCAGGTGGGACATGACAACTGGGTCCGTGGGATTTTGTTTCATCCTGGAGGAAGATTCATAGTGAGCTGTGCTGACGACAAAACCCTTAGGATCTGGGACTACAAGAACAAACGCTGCATGAAGACCCTGTGTGCCCATGAACACTTTGTTACCTCTCTGGGTAAGACACAGTTACCTATGAAATTAATTTTGCATCACCTCCTCCTCCTCAAACGACAGAGGTACCCTGTGAAAATACATTAACTGTTTACCCCTCTTGCAGATTTCCACAAGACTGCTCCATACGTGGTGACGGGAAGTGTCGATCAGACAGTCAAAGTCTGGGAGTGCCGCTGAGACCACGTCCGTCTCGTGCCCTGTCCTGCCTCCGACTCCCCCCCCACCCAAGCTCCAGAAGCAGTCCTAACACCCCACCCGACCCTCTCCCTTCTGTCCTGACACCCAGCCCCTCACCTCTCGCACTACAAACCATAGTTGACCATGGCGCTTTCCCTTCTCCCCGTCCCCTCCCCTCGCTCCCCTCTCCTTCCCCACTCCCCTACATCAGTCCAGCCCTATTAAGAAGACTATTGTCCTTTTATGTAAATTATTCTGGATGTAGGGTACGCTTAATAAATGTCACGCAATCTCTGACACATAAACACACTCAAAAGAATAAGAAGTATTCCTTGCATGGTGAAACAAAAAAAAATTGTATACTGTTAAATTTGCCGAAATTAGCATTCTGTTGTCATGACTTCCTGTCGGGTAAAAGGGTAAATATCCTTGTGTGCTGGCACAGGTGGATTTCAGGTAACTGACAGTGCACGGAAACCAATGGCACCCCACGTTGAAGGGGTTTAGGTTTATCTTTAGTTTTGTTTTACTCCATGCCTCCATTGTTGTGGTCTGCCACTGCACAGATGGTGATAGAGAAGATGTGTGGAAAGTCAGCGTAACAGAAAGAACGAGTGGAAGCTGTCCAGGAGGAGATGAGAATAAGTTGGAAGAAAAAAAAGCGTTCAGCTTCCTAGTTGAATCACATGAGGTTCTGTGGGTGAGTGTACGTGTACGTGTGTGTGTATACATGATGTGTGCGTGTGTGTGTGTATGTATGTGTGTGTGTTTGTATATTATGACAGGAGAATCTCTCCACCGTCTCTGCTCTGATGGTCAGAGGAGAGAGAGAGAGAGAGAGGAGGCAAAGCTTCTCACCCACTTGTGTTCATTCATACGACTTCATCTCTTTTAACAAACTTGCTTTCTAGACACTCACAGGACCTTAATGATCCCTAAGCTGCTGAGAGCACAGGCACACACCCCATAGCAAAAGTGTGTTTTACAGAGGAAAAAGTCTGCTCACCTTTTATGAGATTTGTGTGTGTGTATGTCGCCCCGGAGAATCGCCCGGTGCCCTCTTGCTCGCTATCTCTGCCTTGTTAACCCATTGAGGGCTCCCTCACGGGATTTTCATTCTGCTTTCTGTGGTGTCACTGCTCTTCTACACACACACACATACACTCACAAAATGCACATACACCCACAGTAAAAGTTGTGTATCAATATATCTGGATGTCATTGTTTGCAACATAATGAAATAAAATTCTGTAAATATATGTTTGATCTATTTGTGTGGTTTCTTTGAGGGAAGGAGGTGAGATGAAGGATGACTTCTGGGAGTCAGACAGGATTCACCACGGCAAAGTTTCATAGTGAGGTCAGATACTGGTGCACGTTCGAGTCCACACCACATTAAACATGCTGTTCATTCACGTGCTCCTCAGACGCTCCCATATCCAGCGTTGTTAGGTCATCACCTGCACTTTTCACATTTTTTGCTCCATCTTGTGGTCAAATTAAAATAGATAAAATGTCCAGAAATTATAAGACTTCAAGTAATGAAAGACAAACTTAACTTTGAGAGAACATCTTGAATATAACTTAATTCAATCCATGTGGTGAAATTGGATTTAGTTTTTGTTCCCAATGCTTCTCTCTAAAGCAGAAGATCCAGATTACCACCCAACTATAGAGTTGACTTTTTAAATGCCTTGGAAACCTGAACTCGAAACGGTGTGTTTAAGTAGAATCCTGTCTCCTCACTCTCCCTGTTCTGAAATGCAAATTTTAAACCGTCACTTTGTGTGACACACGCACATGAGCCCATATGAGCACTTGTGAGTGTAAACTACCAAAAGCACAGTTTGGTCCAGACAGAAAAGTCTGTTGCCAACAAAAGTAGGTGTTCAATTTGTTTTTGTTTTTTTTAAAGAAGTCTTGCTCTGATATTTTAAAATCATCAGGGTAAGAAGAAATGGGTCAAAATCTTGAAAGCTGCTGCTCCACAAAGCAAATATCATTTATGTATAAGTGTCTGGCTGTGATGTTATTTCTGTCTCTTAGCATCTGTAGCTTCTTCCCTCTGAGCATGAGGTCACACACTGACACTGTGTTTACTGTTTCTAACGCAGATAAAACAGGAACAGATCAGTCGTGACCTGGAGCTGTTTGTTAATCAAAGATGAGATGTGAGATGTGAAGGATGCGGTGCTTCGATTTTAAGCTGTTCAGTGTCTTCTTGAGTCAACGATAAAACAAGTTGTGACATTTATTCCTCTGGTGCAGCTCAGCTACTTCTACCTCGAGCTCCGACTGGGGAGGTGAATACATCAGGAGGCAGCAGAGACAGTTCAGGCCCCCTTATCAATTATGTACGGTACCCCAGCCTACTTCTGTGCTCACGCTCGCACCTGCTCACGCACCCACGCGGCAATTACTCTTTTCTCTGAGCTCTGCGGTATCCTGGCAACAGTTGCCTGAACGGCGAGTGTGCATGCACCACACCTTGCTCCGTCCTGCTGGTCTGTGAGGGTGGAGAAACAGGGCGAGTGGTGGAGTCGAGCGCAAGGACAAACGCACACTCGTGGGTTGGTGTAGTAAAAGGACAGTGGCGACAAAAGGGAACAGTAAGGTGGAATGAAACTGCTGAGCCAGACGTCTGCACAGAGAAGTGAGTTAATGAAAGGATAATAAACCTGTCTGAGTCCCAACAGAGGAACTGGAGTAGAAACATTGGCCTACATCCGCCCGACACCACTCATGCCTCCTGCACACTTTTCCTTCTCATGCAAGCCTAAGACGTAAAAGGAGACGAAGCTCACTATTTCATTTATTTGCCCTCAAGGTCACAAAATTCTCCCTTTCTTTCTTCTCTGATAAAACTGTTAATATAGATTCACCGCAAAAGAAATGAAGTGAGCAGTGCTGCACTGAGGTGTAAGTCGGCATTGATTCAGATAAACTGGCAGGATGAGGAAGTGCTGAGAGGTTTCAAGGTCAACGTATGCAACAGAGCCGTCTCTGTCAGATGCAGCAGTATCGATTCTCACACGGGCCCGAACACTTCCATTTCAGCAGGCCCAGCTCCTCTTTATTCACGTGCGCAGAGAAATACAGTTTCCAGTGCAGAACTGAGCTCAGACGCCTGCAGGGCCTGTGTTGATATATAGGTTTGTGTGTCATCCCACTATAGTTTACGTGACCAGCATTCTAATCCCTGAAAAGCCTGAGGAAGACAATGAGGAGAGAGGTTTAGCTGCACTGGTATCAAGCATGTTGCAGGATGTGGCGCTCTCTGGTGGCAGCACGTGTGGGGGGTGGGATCCATGTCCCTATAAGGGCAAAAAACAGCCGCGTCCCTGCTCCGTGTGTAAGTGATCAGCGGTCACATGGAAGTCATGGAAAACATAATGAGCCTGAGGGTCTGAGCAGAGGAGAGACGTGAATGTGAATTGGTTTTTGTATTCATTATGACATGAAGTCCAAGAAGACTTGATTAGCTGTCAGTTCTGTTATCACTAAAACTCAATTGCATCTTTCTGTCCTCAGTTTGTCTTTGCTGTCTGCCGTCACCCGTCGCTGTATTCAGTCTGTCTTCATGTCCCTGTGTGTCCGTTTTCTATGTTTTTATAGACTGTGCATGCTTTATGTCTGTGCTTCTACTTTGTACGTTTCAGTTAGCGTCAAACAATGCAGTGCAATGTTGTGTTAAGTCCATATTTCTGTTAACATTAAAGGTACACTGTGTAGAAATTACAATTACATTATCAATTTGCACATATATATTAGATATAATTGTTATTACTATGTTAGTGACGGTGTAACCGCCTTAAATTAAAATCCATTTTTGGTCGGATAAAGCTGCTGGATGTGGCCTTTAGCGTTTGCACATTGATGCAGCAGCGTGAATTCGACAAAGAAGAGCTGCAAGTGTAAGGATGTGGTACGAGTCAGGGAAGAACCCATTAAATTTAAATGTTTGATTTCTTTTTCACTTTCTTTAACATTGTGAGACAGGGCTTTTTCAACATCTTGGTTCATTTCTCTGATGATAGTTCATGGATCTTTTCTGGTGCTTTCCTGAGGAGACTGTGTGGCCCTGGTGAAGATATGCACACTGAGTGTCTTTCTAGTTGTTGATGTATTATGAGTCTCTGTGTTGCATGTTTTAAATGTAATCAATATAATATAGAGGTGTCCTGAATGAACAGGAGTCTTATAATATAATATTTTTTATTATTGCTCTGTGTTTATAAATGATGAGTCATTAATGCCAAAATTTCAATTTCATGCCTGTTCTCTTTTAGGATAACTTTGTAACATCTTTCCAAGGGAAACAGATGAAACGCCACTTCTTGGCTGACTTTACAGCAATTTGTGCACTGTCACTGTTTGATATATCAACTCAAACGTTGAATTGTATGTAGCTGTGGTTAAAGTAAGTCTTTTATCTTAGTGAAGGTTGAGAAAAGGAAGTACATTTCCGAGAAATGTAGATTTTCAACTTTTTACCAAACAGAAAATGACAAAGTGAGGATATGTTTCAGTCTCTGAGATGCTTGACATCCTTTGACATTAAGTTGAATTCTTCATTCTTGGTTTACTGTTTGTTCTGACTTGAAATTACACTATTCATACTTTTACAATTTCCTCACATACAATACAAGCAACATGTCCAAAGTTTGAAGGCAAATAATGGTTTTCTTTTGTTCCTGCGTGTCCGTGAATCCACACACGATTTCTCAAAGTCAGTTTCAGCTTTATGCACTTCCTCTGTTTAAAGTCTCCTGTGTTGCATTCCTTCCTCTTTGTCTCTGCTCTGTAGATCCACCAGTGATGCAGCACTTCTATCTGGGTCAGCCCGTCCCTGCCTCATGTCCCTCCCACCATCTCTGTCTCTCCAAGCCACCCCTCCACCTCCTCCTCCTCCTCTTTTTCCTCTGTATATGCATACCTCCCAAAGGACGTTTTTTTATGCAGATCATGTGCTTACCATGTGCTGCAGCTCCGTCTTCCCTGCTCCCGCCCTCCCCCTCTGTTTGTGCCTCATTCATTTTCTCTCATGCATGCTGTCATGGTATCTCAGCCTGTTGCAAAGTGACTCCCTCCCTCACACCCACACACACACACTGACACTAGCATTTGTCTCTTACCATCTTGAGCTTCTGGTTTCCTCTGACAAACCTGTCAAACTCAATTGTAGCATGACAGTCTAGACAGTAATGGTGTTATTAGCGTTTGTACGTGCACGCAGCGTGCACGGCGTGGCCAAGGCAGCCCCCTATGTACCTCTGAGCTGCTGCTTTGATTGGCTGAGACTGTCAGATCCTATGATGTGTTGGAGGATGTATACGACTCGAAGGCGTCCAATCAAAGACTGTTACCATGCAGCCACGCATGCACTACATACGTGCATCTGTATACAGTGTGCAGGCAAACATGCTACTGGAACACAAACCATTAATCCCATTCAAGATTTATTTATCCCCCTGGGGGAAATATTGCATGAACCATCACTGCTGTTACATCACATAGTACATATCGTATAACCTATACACACATATATCCATCATTAGTCACTGCCTACATCATTCATTAGTCACAGCATAGTATATACAATAACAGAGGTAGACCAGGACTTACATTCACTATGCACACAAGGAGTTGTTACACAGAAAGAGAAAATCCTTGTGATGCGGTGAATCTATTTTTTTCAGTGTGAGAAAAGACAGAGAGAGGGAGTGAGATGCAGTAAAGTGGCAAAAAGAATATAAGGGAATAAAATATTAGGGAAAAAATGAATAATCAAGTATTAAATAATAAACTTACTTCTTTGGTTTGAATATATTCTAACAACTATTACACCCTGATTAATACATACGAAATATATTTTTCAGTTGGTACATTTCCCATGGACGATGTCTGTTTTCAGAATATCCCTTTCATTTATTATCATTGTATCTGTCTTTTGGACCTCATAGACATTAAAAATGTGACAGTGCATCCACGTGCCTGTAGTCATTCATTTTGTTGTGGTGTTTTTCTCCATAAAGAAAGTTTCCCTACTTCTGATTTTAAATAATACAACTCCTATGTAGAAGCTGTTCATCTACACGTGTTTTTTTTTGTTGAAAGATCATAGTAGCTTTTCCCCCTCCATAATAAAAACATTACAACTTCTGTTTTTAAATTGCAGAGTTACTATATAAGAGTTCTCCTCTGATTGCAAAACCCATTATCATGTATTTCTATAATTTAAATAAAAGGCCTTTCTTCTCATTGCTCTATAGCCTGAATCATTTACATTGTATTGATGCAGTTGTATCTGTGATGCAGAGTTTAACCTCATTAGTGTTTCACTGTCAACACATACTCGAGTATTAAGGTTTACAAACATCCACCAGCTCAGTCTCAGTCACACTCGTTCTCCTCCACCTTCTTAACGTGGTAATCACCCTCACACACACGGATAGGCCCCGCCCCTCGCAGTTTGATCGACAGCCCTGATCTCGAGACAGCAGGGTGGCCAGTCACGCTCTCGCCATGCAAATGAGCCGCTCGCGCCGGGCGGGTGCCCATGTGGACCAGCACCATGCCTTGTTGTTCTGAGCTCTGATTGGTCCGCCGGCGCCCCACTGCTCTTCATGCGCTGCGGGCCACGTGCGGGAGCGAAAACGCGGAGGCCGGCGCGCAGCGGGAGGATTCACCGTCTCCCGGGGCCCTGCGGGGAACGCGACCGCAACCGTGTGCGGGGTTTGCACCGGGAGCTTGTGAATAGACGAGGTTCCCGCTGTGACGATGAACCAGGAGACACAGTGGAGCTCGTGAGGGCGCGCGGCTGCGGGGGAGGAACCGCGCGGGAGCGGTGCGGGCGCCTGGTTTTGCGGGCGGCCGTAGTAACGGGGCGGGGCAGGAACCCGGGAGGGGCGGATCTTAACGAGAACACGACTCGCCTTGTTGTGTGTATTCCCGTGCTCGCATCGCCATCTTGTTGCAATCCTGTTTTTTTTTTTTTTACGTATGCGAGGATCTACTCTCCGTTCAGACGGATTAGAAATCTCCCCCTCAGCCTCCCGGAGCCACACAGGGGACGAGCCGCTCGGGTCTGCGGCTGTGAACCGTGCACACGGCGCTTCCCAGCGGGACCTCACCCTCCCCTCGCTCGGGTCTTTTTCCTCCCTCGCTCTGTCCCGGGCCACCGGGTCGCCTGCAGCGAGGGTTTCCGCGCAATGAGCATCGACACGCTCCTGGAGGCGGCCAGATACCTGGAATGGCAGGCCCAGCAACAACAGATCGCACGTGGTAAGTGGACCAGCGGAGCGGTGCGTCGTGCTGACCGGACGTGACACCGAGCGGCGGCGGCGGCGTGCGCTCGGGCACCGTTTCCCGTTACTACCGAACCCCCGGGCTCGCGTTTGCAACCGGAGAGGAAGCGAACGGAAGTGTGTGTAGTATTTATTCGTGCTCCGAGAGGAAAAGGGACTCGAGTCACCGGGAAGTACCGACTCATCCCCGAGCGGTGCGTTAATCGTCAGTGCACGCGCTGCTGTTGTAAAGGCGGAAACGGACGAAGTTGTTTTTCCGAACTACTTTGCGCGCTCTCGCCCGTGTGTGTGTGTGTGTGTGTATGTGTGAGTGTGTGTGTGTGAGGAGTTCCCGACAGAGCCCGTGCACAGTTCATGTGTGGTGTCTTTGTTGTGCAGCCGCGTGCGTTTGATCCCGGTGAACTCATCTTAACTCGGTAATGGCGGACACGGTGTGATAGTGGAGCTCCGTCTGCACCGAGCCGCCCCGGGCTCCGCGGCCGTCGGGCGGCGGCAGGGCGGTGGCGAGCAGCGGCGCGTCTCTTTACATAACACCGCGCAGCTCCCGCATGACACACACGCACAGGGGCGGGTGTACTCACGCGCTCACTCGCTTGTGTGCGTGCACGCGAGCGTATTTATATATCAAAGGATCGATTATTATTGTTCGGTGTCTCCCCCCCCCGTATGAAGCCGATGAGCTGTCAATAGACATAATAATGGGGGGGAGGAGGGGGGGGCTCTCAGTGTTTCTCCCCCCTGATGACGTGTCAGACCAACGACCCCACCCCCCCTCCCCCCTCCTCATACTTACCCTACCGCGTGCTAGGATGCGCCCACAGTGACCACGTGCACACCGCCCCCTCCCTCCTCCTAGATACACAACTACACACACACACTCGTACACGCCTCGTCCCCGCCCCTCCCATTCAGCCTACTGACAGTCGTGGGGGGGAAGTGGGGCAAACCTCTTGTGCTCTCTTCTGCCCCCCCCACCCTCACCCTCACCCAAAGCCCAGCCTCTCTCAATGCAGGAGTTATGTAATTTACGTGTGTGTGCGTGTGCGTGCGTGGTGTACTACAAGAGCTAGAAAAATACATTAGGTCAGTAAGCATCAATGTCAGACTTTTATTTTCCACTGCAGCTTTTATCCCCATTACCCGTTTTCTTTTAATTTACTCGTGTGGGGATGATGCTACAAAAACATATCTGGTCAATAAGAATCAACTCTCATGTCAGATATTATCCTTACTTCCCGTTTGATCCCCCCCCTTCCTGAGAGAGAGAGCGTTTTATTAGCAAACGGAAAGAAAATGTACAGCGTGTTCACTTTGCTGTGAGCTGTTCCTAAATGACCCCGGTGCATTCTTTAAACTCCAGCTCTCAGCAGGAGCCACGGTGCTGCTGAGCCCTGCTTTCAAGAAATCTTTGTCACGATACCGGTAGAACTGCAATGATTAATCAGAGGATCGATTTAGTTGATTCATAGATTTAGAGACTAAGCAGCAATTAGTTTAATAACAGTCTATAATAACAGTCTGCTGTGTGTCTACCATCGGGATTATGAGGATTTAATGCTTTTCAATGATGGCTCTTATTTCCTCTGACAAATCCTATTGATTTATTTGTGTGGTTTAATTCGAGGTTCATGTGTGGTTTTATCTTTTTTCTGCTCATGTTCCATTGTATTTTTTCATTTTATTTACTTGTTCTTTATTCATTCATTCATATTAAACAGATTAATAAAGTAAAATGGAAGATTAATCAATAATGTAGTTGGTCTATAAAGAATATGGTAATTTCCTGTAGTGATATATATTAAAAATGATACTTTCCTGCATCACAATCACACTTGTGTCCAAAGCATAAATATATGTTACTGGAGAAAAAACTGACAATAGCTGTCAATCAGAAACTATTGCTTGACAAATATTATTAAAATTTTACATTCTGCTGTTTTATAGACGAGAACGATGCCTTTAGTGCTGCAACTTATTCTTATCTTTCTGATTAGTGACAGATGGACAAATGGTGCAATATGTTCAGTTGGCTTTGATTCTATTATCGTTTCTTGTTGTCACATCCAATAGAATTAAAAAGCTGTTGTTGTGCATCTCATCGTGACGACAGTATCTCGCTGAGCAGGCCTTCTGTCTCAGCTGAACCATTGAGGTGAACGGAAGCTGTGTCATCATCGTGTGTTTGCAGCGTCACGTAGAGAAGAAATGTTACTTAACACGCAGCCGAGCACGCTGGCATGTGCTGCGTCTGTTTTCATGATAGCTGCGGTGGTGGCTGGGCTTTGTGTCGGCGTGGTGCAGGTTTGAGGAATCCCTGGGATCTTCTGTTTCTCAAGTTGCTGTTACCATGGTAACTGAGGGCTTTCTACATCCCTTTTGAGTGTGCCTGGCACGGTGTGCACTAACTACTCATTATCGTGTGTGTGTGTGTGTGTGTGTGTGTGTGTGTGTGTGTGTGTGTGTGTGTGTGTGTGTGTGTGTGTGTGTGTGTGTGTGTGTGTGTGTGTGTGTGTGTGTGTGTGTGTGTGTGTTCGTTCTGTGGGCGCAGCGTGGGAACATTCCTGCACGTGTGTGATTCTTTTCTTCAAACATATTTTAGTTTCCTTTGCTTTTGTTTGAAATGCAACAATGCTTCACTTATATTGTGGCACGATGCCGACTGTGGTCGACCCAGCTGAGGGGATCTTTGACATCAGTCCGCGTCTGTCAGTCAGACGGCCGTGACACAGCTCATGGGTCGGAGCATGCTCAACGCCGGACTGGTCCAATCCGAGGGCAGACGGGGGGGTTCTCTCCAGTCAAGAAAGAGATGCAGACTTTTTGTTCTCCCTACCCACTGTCTGATTCCACCGATGACATCATGCTTTGTGTGCACATAGTGTGAACGTGTCCACTCCGACAAAGTAATCGTCAGTACAACAAAGAAACAGCGAAGATAGTTTACATCCTTTGCTGCATTTGGTTGTCTAAAAATAAGATGAAATTAGTATACATTGAATTTATAACATGGGATGGAAAATAAATGAAATGGGAAAAAAAATAGATTGTATTCCCAACTTACTGGTGTCATCCATTTGTTTCCTAAAGTCCAATCTATTTATGCTCATTTTGAGTGAATTAGTGAAATAACCTCTCAGGTGAACTGTGCAATCTGTCCCTGGAATTTTATATATTCAATATGTGCAGTCCCACTCCCCCTCTAGTGATCCTCTTCACAGTTTATATATTATTGCTATTTTCATATTTCCTTTTGTCTTATTGGCATGTAAATGATTTATCACTTTTTTACTGATGCTTCCATTTTGTTATTTCTCACAGAGGAGGAGCAACGCAAAGCGAAGGAGCTCATCAACAGGGAGGCGGAGTCAAGGCGTGTGGAACTTGTGACGTCGTCGTCGTCTCCGCCAGTCAGAGTCAACCACATCAGCTGGGGCGATGACACTCACCGTCAACAGCCGCATCACCCTCCCGCCCCTCCGCCCCCCTCCCTCCAACCTTATCAAGTTCCCATCACCGTCATCCCAATGGTCCCCGTTGTCACTTCGACGCCGTCGGTCCCACCACTACCACTCCCAATGCCAATTGCTGCGGCAGCGACGTCATTCAACGGCTCCCTGCCGGTGAAGAACTCCTCCTCTCCTCCTCCTCCTCCTCCTCCTCCTCCTCCGCAGCAGCCGGCCTCTCGTCACCTGTTGTGCGCACCCCAGATAAAAGTAGAGACGAGTCAGCAGCTGATGGGAGCAAAGCCCAGCCAATCACAGCCTCAGGTTCAGATTCAGTACCCGACCTCCATTAGCATTAATGGTTCTAGCTCTCATCATACACTGGTTCCCCATCAAGCCCCGCCCACACCTCAGCCACGGCCGAATGGCGTGACGATGGAAGACATGAGGGGGATGGAAGGGAAGAGGAGACCAGGAGGGTCAGTTTGTCTGTTGATCAGAGTTGATACTAGTAACTAACTAATGACTTTATGGTTGTGTTTGATCATTTACTCGTGTGTTTTCAGAGCGGGGACCAGAGAGGTTCATAATAAACTGGAGAAGAACAGGTGAGTCATAATAATCAGAACTTTGTTGCACTGACCAAACAGCCGTGTTGTTTTTAGCTTTACCAACACATACATACATACATGTTTTTTTGTTTTATCAAGTTTGTTAGGAAAGGTCCTAGCATTTCCTAACACAGAAAACTTCACACGTGCACACCCTCACCCCTTCAGACTGTGATGATGATCGACTTACTGCTACATTGTGAATATTCTCCAAGACGTCTAGCAAATGACAACCAAATCAAAAGTGTGGGTCTTTTCTCGTTTTTGATTCTTGGCCCTCCAGGCGAGCGCACCTCAAAGAGTGTTTTGAGACGCTGAAGAAGAACGTTCCAAATGTTGATGAGAAGAAAACGTCCAACCTCAGTGTTCTCCGCAGCGCTTTGCGTTACATACAGGTAAGGAGGGATTAAATACATTTCTCACAGCTCTTCCAGTTAACGTTTCCAGCCTTTTTTTCGGGTACCACTCGCTTCTTGTTTTTCATCATCTTTGTTTTTCATCTTTCTCGAGCTCTGAGACCAGAATTCAGTTTTAAAGATACAATGCTGCTTTTTTCTAAGCTGGGCATTTTTTGTTGGTTAGTGTCTTGTGGCCATTAGATGACATCTGCCAAATAATGATGAATCAGTCTATAAGAAAGTGGTGAATAGTCTGCACAATATAATGATATATATCACACCTGAGCTGCTTTCAGACAAGCACTCAACTCTTATAACCTTCTGACATTCTCCAGACATGTAGAAGACACAGATGAATATGTCAAGAGAGTTTTACGGTGATTAAGGGCAGATGCTGGTGCTGATGTGCTGTAAAGAAAAACAAGTGATCTCTGCAGCGAGAATTTATTCATAGCTTCCCTCACCTGAACGCTCCTGAGATTTCTGTGTGGTTGTGAACGGGTCTGACCCAAGAATCTCCTGCTGCTTTGTTCATATGTGAAAAGCAAACTCCACAGAAAGGTCCAGACCCAATTGTGCAGGAATTTTTTGGGGTTCATGTCTGAAAACGGCTTTGTTGACTTGTTGTTGGCCTTTCAGTCAGACGTTGTGTTACTACATCCTGTAATCTTGTTCTGTCGGGGAACCAAGTATTAAGTAACCTGAAAAGATGAAGGAGTTACATGTGTGTGTGTGTGGAAAGACTTGCAGCATAATGCACTTGTGTAGAAAAATAATTAATATCGGGAAATTGATCTGAGGGTGATGTGGGGGAGGGGGCTGTACAGCTCCAAGGGGTGAGCCTTCAGTCCACAGAAGTAGATGAGAGGAGATTTTTGTGCTGTGGCAGAAATGAATTGAGGCCCAGAGCTGGATTCAGTCGTTCTTTTTTGTGTCATGATTGGGACTTCAATGGGGAGTCAGTGGAAGAAGCTAAATTAGTCTGTAAGATGGAAGAACTTCGAGATGTTGGGATCAGCCTTCAGGGAGCACAACAGCAGGATCTGAGGTGCTCGATGACACAAGATGGTGTTTGAAGCGCGGCAGATCATAGCTGCTGGTGAGGAAATCCGTACTGCACCGTTTTTCATGTTGTAAAAGAAATGTTATCATCCCACTCAGCAACAGTACTCAATTATTAAATAGGTCCATCCACAGGAGGTTAATTGAACAAATTTAAGAACTGATTACTGATTTATCAAGCAAAAAAATTTTAAATATTCACAGACACAGCCTCTCAAATGTGAGTCAGAGGTCTGTTAAGCAATCAACACAATCTCCAGATCCAAATTCAAAACATTCAAAATGAAAGCTCTGGAATGATAGATAGATAGATAGATAGATAGATAGATAGATAGATTTTTTGCGATTAAATAAAATGCTATTGAGCCTCGTCCCTAAACACTGGTGACATTCCTGCATCCATGTTGTGAAAAGTATATGCCCCCATTTTATCCAACTAAACCTCCAGAAATAGTTATTATCTTTATATTTAGGCCAGTACATTCATCGGCCAGTTTTATTATAGATAAGTGACTCGCTGCCCCTCCCCCTTCTCCCCTCTCTTTTTTCCCCTTCTTCTCTTGCTACCGCTTGCTAAGCTCAGTCCCTCTCCCTCAGCCATGTGAGATCTGAGCACATGGCTAGTGCGAGCTCGATGACGTCACCGTAGCTCCACCACTCCGACCTGCTCTGCATCTCTCAACTGCAGAGAGAGAGAGCGAGGCAGCGACAGACAGCGTGAACGGAGCAGGGCAGCACCACTGCCATGGTTATAACAGGGGGAATAGTTCAGATCAGATTTCCTTTGTCTTCCGACCCCTGTCTGTCTCGCCCTTTTTCTTTCCTCCTTACCTCGTCCTCTGTCGCCCTGTTGTCTGTACCGAACACTTGGTAACCATAGCAACAGGCAGCAGGTTGTCCAGGACACCGTAGTCAGTCCGTTCCTCCCTGTTTGTCTGCACAGGAAAGTGTATATGAGGTTGTGTGATGTAAAGATTAAACCAGTCAAATCCAGGTTATTGGTCATTTTGTCGATGGTTATTGATGCTGTTGGGCCGCTGGGATCATCCAGGGCTCTTGGTGCTGTCGTCATTCCTATTGCGTGCGTGCGTGCGTGCGTGCGTGCGTGCGTGCGTGCGTGCGTGCGTGTGTGTGTGTGTGTGTGTGTGTGTGTGTGTGTGTGTGTGTGTGTGTGTGTGTGATTAATGCAGAGACGCCTGTCAGGACAAATATCATCACTCTTGAGATATTTGCACCTTTTTCATCAGGGAGTAGTTGTGATGAAAGAGGAAGAATAAAGGAGGCATAGATGAGGTGAAGGAGGAGGGGAAAAGGGGGGAAGGGAGTCCAAGGAGAGATGGATGGGGGTGTAGAAGGAGAAGGAGTGTGGGAGGAAGAGGGGGAAGGGTGTGGATTGATCTGACGCACCCTACAGGCAAACATCCAGTAACATCACCCCTTAAATATAATTACCCCCTTGTTCCTTCAGCAAATTGGATAGTTCCTGATGTTGTTTTTTATTTTTATTTTTTTAACAAACAGTTTTTCAAGCAGCCAGATCCTTGCAGATGAGGTTGCCAAGGAAACGGTAATGGGTGGAAGTTGTTTCCTTGGTGATATGGTGCAGGACTCAGTGTCTGGGTTCGTATAGGAAGACCTTGAGATGATGTTCATGGATACACATGCACACGTACGTCGCCGGTTGTAGTTCCTCTGTGGTCATCTATTGGCTGTGACTGTGTGTGAGGAAGCAGTGTCGATCTGTCACACAGTATATTCAGCCAAGTGTGCAAGTATAAATTATGATATCACAGACAAGAAGCTGGAATTAATTCTAGTAACGGCAGAAGGTTGCGATTAACACAAGCGTAATGTTCCTTAAAATCCCAATATCTTCACCTTAAATGTGTCCGTGCTGCTGACCTGAGATTGTCTGGGTCTTTGCATTTTCAGAGTTATTATCCATTTTGAGCTAATTAAACAACAACTGATTCTTCTACGTACTGAGCTGAGCTTCACAGAACTTTGAATGAACAGGTGAAAAGCTCTTTGTGCAGCAGCGGTGGTTTCAGGGTTCTGCAGCTGGTATTAACTTTACAGGCTTGTTTAGAATGAGCACTGGGCTAGTTCTTACAAATTCCTTATCTCACATCCTGGCTCAAAAGTTCTTTAATCGACTCTGCCCCAAAGTGTAAAGTGTCTTTCTGGGCCCACATCACATCCTTCCACCAGGTTTCAAGACAGTAGGCTCAGTAGTTTCTGTCTAATCCAGCTAACAGACAGTCATTGGTCTATTTAAATTACTAAAATGAATATACTAAGACAACATGTGCAAATTAATCAGGTTTATTTCCAAAGCAATAACAAAGGAGTGATAGCACCAGGACATAATTTTAATCTTCTCTAATCTCATGGAGCTCATTTACTGTCATTTCTAAAAATCTCCTCTTTCGCACTTGACGTCTGTAAAAACGGCCCCTTCCACTTATTGTTATTAGGTGCGGGGGGGGGGGGGTGGGTGGTGTCGGATGAGAGGTATTGAGCTGTTATGAACGAGTTCACCAGGTCTGAATTGTTCACCGTTTCAAAGAGCGCAGAGGAAACGCGTGTGAGGCCGTCAGGTGCCTGTGGAGTAAACAGCTTTGCTCAGTGAAGTGAGTGAGCGCCCTGTAGTAGGATCATGTGTCCCCATATGCTCATTTCCTGTATTTCAAGCTTTCTTTTCTCTCTGGGCTGCAGGAATCACTTCTCTACCTGTTTTTTTCTCAGATTTTTAGATTTCAGTTTTGTTATCATCCTCTGCCCTCCTTTATCCACCCATTTCCTCCCCTGTTCCTCACCCCCTCCCTCCCACTCGTACCTCCCAAGTAATCTGTGTTAATGTTCTTAGTCTGTGGTAATGTTTGGCGTTCAAGCGTCAGCTGACCCACACAGAAACTGGGTCACAGAGATAGCGTGGTGAGGCGGGGAAAGCTGTACTCTCCCTCTTTCTAAATAATTCTCGCTGTGTTTTTCCTCCTCGTTGCTAAATCTGCAAACACACGTGTCTCTTACAACTCTGCGTACGACAGGGAGTGAATGCTTTGATTCAGTTGTATGTGACTGTAAGCCAGTGACATAAGCACGGCTGGGTTGATGATGAATTGGTGTGATTGTTGGCAGCAGAAGACAGCAGGACGTCCACTCCCACTCCGACCCTGTTCTCTCTCTCTCTCTATATTAAAAACAACAAGCGGTATCCAGGAAATAGGCGGAGCTGTAGATGACGCAGACAAAAGCAGTGTGAACATGCTTGAATTTGCAGGCATGCCTTCCTGCTTGTGTGTGAAACTGGGATGGTGCAGAGACCATCGTGTTTCAGGATTGTGTAAGGGAGCGAGAAAGACAATTGGCCTTAATTCCTTTTTCCTTTGCAATGCCAGTTCCTTGAATTGTAGATATTTTAAAAACTAATCCTCACTTCATAGTGTGCATGAGGTTTATTCTTCAACACCGGCCTGGATCTTTATTTACAAGAGACACAACCAGGCCCTCATTTCTTACTTCCTCATTTTCCTACGTATGATTTATTGCCCATCTCTCCTGTTTTATGATCTTCTCTTATTTGCCTTGTTAATTTGCTGCTGCTGTTAAAACAAACTCCACACTTCCTCCATCTGTTTCACATTAATAGGTTTTTTGTGTTGGGCTTTCTCAACACAGAGGGAAAAAACCACAAAGCAGCATCAATCAGGATGAATTAAATGAGCGATGACAGTGTTTATAATGATGAGAGAATCTCAGATCAACACAGGTAGATCTGAGACTGTTTTGAAACAATGAAAAAGATGCTGTGGGAACCAACCTTATGTGAACCTTTTGTAGTAGATATTCTTTTTTCCACATATGTTGTCTGGCCTAAGCTGAACAAAGACTTTTATCTGAGAATGAATTGCCTGTGTTGTATTTCTCTCATCTCTAGCCTGGTTTTGCAGAAGAGGTTAGAAGCGTTTTAACAGTATTTTCTCCTCTGCTCTCTGTCTCCCCCTGGAAGACTCTGAAGCGCAAGGAGAAGGAGTACGAGCACGAGATGGAGCGTTTGGCCAGAGAGAAGATCGCCACGCAGCAGCGGCTGGCCGAGCTGAAGAACGAGCTCAGCCAGTGCATGGACGTCACGGAGATCGACAAAGTCCTGCGACAGACCATTCAGCCGGAGGACGACCAGGCCTCCACGTCCACTGCATCAGGTACAGTGACGATGCAACAACTAGAGTCGATACTCTTACACAGAACCAACCACAAGAAGTACAATGGTAGGTAAAGATTTTCAATAGCAGAGGAGGCACGGGAGAGATAGATGGTTAGATTTAGTTTGAATTTCAGTTCAACTGTCTCTCGGTTGGGGTTGGGTATCGTTTGGATCTTTTCCAATACCTGTGCTTTTAAAATGGTTTTTCATGTTCCTCCCTTTACAAGGAAGTGTTTGCAAACATTTGCTGCACGTCCTGGTGTCGGAATCCTTTTGAAATACGGACACACTTTCCACCGTTAGGCTTCAGGCATTTTGTTGTCGACTCAAGTTTGAGGTATCTAACTATAGGCTAACGTAATGTGTGTTTCCACCAGAGTTAAGTGTAATGATAACTAGGCACGTGCAGTGATGGTTATGTTGCCGGTAAGCAGGACTACTTGTTCAGTAAAAAGCCTTGGCACCGAAATCTGCGCTGTGATTCGGTCCCTGGATTTCGGTACCCAACCCTACTCTCAGTGGAATATTATATTTCATAAATATTCATGTTCACACAGAGGACAGGGAACTGTTTTCTTGCATCATGACATGATGACTGACAGGTTTCCTCTCTGCTTTACAGAAGGAGAGGACAACCTTGAGCAAGACATGGACGAGGATGTCTCCGCTCCTCCTGCTCCAGCACTCCTGACCAAACCAGCGCCTCCCATCCTACACGCCCAGCCGCTCCTCACCCCTCACCTGTCAATCCAGCACACCGCCCTGCCTTTGTCTGGAGTCTTGACCACGCCCTCCCCCTCAGGTCCCCCTCCTCCTCAAGCCATCGCTCCGGCCCCAGGTCCGCCCCCTCTGCCGCCTGCTCATCCCATCCAGCCCCCGGTTTTGCAGGTCCAGCCCACCGTCATCGCTCATGCCGCCGTCTCCCACCCTTCGGTCATCCAAGCTGTCAATCACACACTGCCAGCCAATCACAAGCACCTCACACACATTGCCCCATCACCCGGCCCCACCGCCTCTACCCCACAGCCATTAACGGCAGCTCAAGCCAACCACCAACATATAACCGCCCAGCCCATCGGACATATCACCGTCCACCCGGTGGCTCACCTGGGAGCTCCACTGCCATCCCACCTCCCGACTCTTTACCCCCAGGGTGTATCTGTCTCCCAGCCCACCATGGTGGGCCACATCACTCACACCTTCACCCATCACACTCTGCCGCATGTCCAGGCTAATCCTCAAGCTAACACTAACGGAGCCCAGGTAAACAGCGCTACCATGGTGAGCCAGGGGAGCTCGTTAGGGAAACCCACAGCGGTGCTGGCCCCCCACCCCCACCCGCAGCTGGTTGGACAGGCGACCGTCCTAAACCCTGTCACCATGGTTACGGTCCCCACTTTCCCTGTCAGCACTCTCAAACTGGCCTGAAAGAGTTACAAAAAAAAAGAAGATGGGTCGGACTGAAGGAGAGAAAGATTCAGAACTTCTGGATAAGTTGTCACACTCCAATCAATAACCAAGAGTCTCTGACAGACATGAATTCAAAAAAACGTCATCAGCTGTTTTTTGGACAAACTTGTGACAAATATCTCCAGAGATATTCGGTCACAGCTCTGTTAGTTTGTGAACAATAGGACTAAAGCAGAGTCAGGGGGTCCGGCCATTGTTTATGAGAATGCGACTGACATTTGTCTCCGCTGCAAAGACAGGAACTCTTGTTTTACCTTCCTTCCTTCCTTCCTTCCTCTGCCTTCTTCTCTACTTCCTTCCCTCCTCTCCTCCCTTTACAACAAGAAGCACTAACACGATAAGCTCAGTTCACACTCAGGCATCAAGGATTTACCTTAAACTCTTCATTCACCCGTCGAGGGACAACGCACGAGCGAGAGACAGTAGTTTGTCGTTTTGGCTGTTGTCATGGTGATACAGTCTGTGCCCATTTTGTATTCATGTGATCTCAATGTCATGTGGGACATCGTTGGGGAATAATGTCACTGACGGGTTTGAGAGCAGCTCAGTGGTCTCACTAATAAATTGGACACAGAGTGTGAAGTTGACCACATCACACACAAAGTTAGAGCAACACTAAGCAACTTTATATCTAAAAATAGCAGCTTCATTCAAAGGTTTCATGGTTCACTGACTTGGAACAGAGAGAGAATGTTTCCTCTTTCATTCCCACTCCCCTCTTCTGAGAAGTGTGGAACTGACACAGATTCAATTGTCAGAATCAGGTGCAGCGAGTTGAAGAGTAAAGCTGAACTGTAGCTCAGTTAAAAAGATGTAGAAGTTATTAAAAAAACAGAGTTTATCTCCAAAATTCAGCTGCAAACTTTTAAAATATGAAGAAATCTCAACTGAATTTGGTGGATTTGTTACAGCTGCAACTATTCTGGTGCAGGAAGCTGAGGATCATGGGTAATGTCCACCGTTCAGTTGCGTTTCAGGTCAGTGAGTAGAGTTACAGTTTAGTTTTCTCTACATGAAAACCTCTTTAATCACTCTGGCTGTGGCTGCAGGGGGCGCTGTTGCTCAGTAAAAGTTGCATAGTGTTGCTTTAAATGGAGCTAAATCATGAAATCTTAACGACAGTTATTCATCATTTGTTATCAAAGAAAAGCTCCTCATTTACATTGCTTGAATTTCTTTTCACCCCTTTGTTTTTGCCTTCGATCTTAGTACAGAAGTATAGAGTAGAGAACTTGCTTCAGGAGGTTGGTCGTCTCCAGCTTCCTCCAAATGAAGGTTCTTCACCATTTCACCTGGAAAATAGTTACAGAAAAAGAGTGAACAGCAGGTGGTGATGCTTTAATGAAGTTAGAACCAATCTGCAGCTAAAATATACACAACCTCGTCTTCTTTGTGTGAGATTTCTGTCCTGCTTTCAGCTTCTGGTGGCGTGAGTGGAGGTGTTTATCCTTTCTTTCTTTTTGGATGGAGAGTCTGAAACAGTGGAGTGTCCCCCACGGATGAGGCGCAGGTTTAAAGAGGAAGAATTGGGGCTATGATTGCTCAGCTCGCTCACATCGACGGACAACAGGACCTTGGCCTGTTTGACAGACGTTGAATTTCAACCAAAATACAGAATCATGAGTCATAAAACACATAAAGTGAGACCAAGTAAAGTTTGAGTGAGATTTTCGCATATTGTCTTGCTTCATGCAACCAGTCAAATGTATAATGATGCTTCACTGCACTACCTGTCCCACAGTGAAAAGATGGTCAGAATTATTTATCAGCTGTTTTCTACAGGATTTTGAAAGAGTCGTGAGAATGTTAGTCTCTTGGACATATTTTACTGTCCGATTGATTTAATCAGTGCTGATCTAAACCAAACAAAAGCCTGTAACAAATTTAAGCCGACATGGCAAGTTTTTAACTCATCAGAATTACTGGAAATACGTTTGCTGACTTTAATTCCAAAAGACGGCCAAGGACAATGAGACGTTCACACAACCATGTTACTGCTCTCAAAACCTTCAGCGACAGGGTTCCTCATGATGTTCCTCTAACACACCGCAGGGCAATACGGGTTTCCATCCTCTATTCTCTCTGATGCAACAGCTCCCTCTGCTGCCTCCCCCTGGACCTCATTCTGACGTCTCACACACACACACACACACACGCACACACATATGCAACACAAACTTCCTGCACAAACCTGGACTAAACACTTTCAGTGTAACACCTCAGTCTTGTCCTTGAAAACAGTCGAACGTTATCCTGACTGGTGCTTTGTGCTGTGGTACATTAAACACAGTACAGAACATTGGCCACATGATAAACTGCAGAGGAGACTGAGAGGAATCCCAGAAAACATCTTTTTAAAGCTAAAGCTCCACGTTTGGATACAGCACAAAAATATTAAGTTGAAAATCAGTTTTCATTTTTTTCCACTCCAATGTTTTATAAACGGACATCAAGCTGACTCCTCTGCTCCAGACCAGACATTTTTTCTATATTTCAAAAATGGAAAATGTGTTGTGTCGCACACTTTCTTTGTGTGTGTGTGTGTGTGTCTGTATGTGTGTGTGTATGTTCAAGGTCATACTCAAACAGCTCGTGGCTCCACAGCCTTCTTCTCAGCCTACACGTGTCACATCATCAGATCTCCCATCAGTGTGTGGATGTAGTCGGCGTCTCGCGGATCTGCTCTTTGCCTCTTCTGCTGTTTCTCAATGTTGCGTCTGTACATGTGAGTGTATTCAATGTTTTATATTCTGTACTATAGTTAATCCTATTGTACCTGTAGCATGGCTCTGTTTCTTTGGTTATACAGTTTGCCCTGTGCATGAAAGAGTGTGTGTGTGTGTGTGTGTGTGTGTGTGTGTGTGTGTGTGTGTGTGTGTGTGTGTGTGTGTGTGTGTGTGTGTGTGTGTGTGTGTGTGTGTGTGTGTGTGTGTGTGTGTGTGTGTGTGTGTGTGTGTGTGTGTGTGTGTGTGTGGCAAGCAAGCAAGTTATTTTTGTACACAGAGGTGATTTATGGTATGAGCCCGTCTGGGTGCTGTGGTGTGTGCCTATACTCAGTTTTCCTGAACACTGTGACAACTCTGGCGAAACACGTACGCACTGAGCGAATGGAAGAGACAAAGATTTACTGTCATACATGTTTTGTTTTCTTTTTTCCTGTTGGTTTGTTTTTTTTAAGTTTTTCCATTTTGTGAGTTGGACTGAGTCGCGCGGGAGTGAAAAAAGAAAATGACAAAAAAAGTTGTTGCTCTTTTTCTTGACAACAAACTGATGTCTAATATTCAATTTGAGTTTTGTAATATTTGTATGTATGTATGAAAGTTTTGTAAATTTGTGATGGTATGCACGTTTTGGCATATGAGTGTATGTATCTTACAATTTGAAATGCTTGTTTCTTTGTTTGTTTTTTTGCATGTAGATTGCCGTTTAGGTTCATTTTGTTTAAAGGTTTTGTTTTCATGTTTATTTTCGGGACCATGTACAATACTGTATAACGTGGGCAGGATCTTGGACCTCATGCTACATTGATATTATATATGAATATAAAAACATGTTTTCCCTATGGAGAAAGTTTTAAGTTATATATCGCCTGTACACTTTGGGCTGCCTTTTAGATCTATCTGTCCACTGTTTAAGATAACAATGATGATAATGGATAAAACATATTATTAATGAAGAATTATGCTGATGAAATAATAAAGATTCTTAATAAATCTTATTACATTTACAACACTTCTTGCTCCTGTGTTTTAATGGTCGCGTGAAAAAATATATACAGACAAAACTTCCTTGTAACACAAAAATTGAAAGATAAAAAAAAAAACACAAGTTACAAAAACCTTGAAAATGCAGTTTACGTGTTACAAACCCAATATCACCACAATGACCACTAGATGGCAGCGCTACACAATTATCAAAGATACTAATTGATGAGCTGTGCTATTACATTAATAAAACCAGAATGGCTGCCAAGGCTCAACAGTTTCCTTAAGTTCTATCAAGCTGCACCAAATTTCACACACTCCAAACATATGGCTGATTATTTTCATCATATTTCCATGAATCAATTCCTTGGACATTGGTGAAAATGTTGAAAAACGCCTCTTGCTATGATAAAGAAAGAAAATTCCTGGATTTGCCCCCTGATCCGGGTCTACGCCGAAATTTGATGGGTTCTTACCTGATCCATTTCACATCCTCAAACCTTCGTGATAATCCGTCCTGTAGTTTGTTCGGTAATCTTGCTTACAAACAAACCAACCAACAAACAAATGGACGAGGGTGAAAACGAAACCTTCTTGGAGACAACAGAACGAAACTGTTGACTCATAGTGAAACTTACAGATTAGATAAATCCACCTGTGACCTGCTGAAGTGCTCTTGAACACCACACTGAGCCTGTGGCTGCTCCTCATGCTTCTCCTGGCTGCACAAAGAAGAAATCTAACAGAGCTCATGTGTCTGTTTTGTCGTTGTGTCCTTGTTCAGAGTTTTCACATCGGGCTTCTCTTTGATGCTCATTGTCGATTACGTTTGTTGACATGAGTCTTTTTCAAAGCTCAAGCTTCTTCTATTTATCTGGAGTTGTTGTCAAAGCAACAAACCTTAAGTGCAGCTTATTGATATTTAGATTCATCTTGGTCAAGAAGTTTCAAGTTGAATTTGATGCACAAAGAAATCTTTAGATACAATTGTCTTGTTTTGTTGACGATATAATGAAAGTGTTGGGTTGAGAACACGCAGCTTATCGACAAGTCATTATGATCATAATTTAAAAGCCTCTATTTATACATAATAAAATATAAAGCTAAATAAAAGTAAAAGGAAATCGGTCAATTAACAGACAACTGAAGCTATTTCACATTCTTTCATGTAAAATTATGAATCTGTCATTTGAACACTAAAACGTATTAAAGATTTTGCAGAAGTCACTTTTAATTTGAAGAGTTTTTTTTTTTACGAGATTTTAGTTTCATTTTAAAAAGCAGGTTTATGATAATCACTTAGAAGTCTGGTGCACGTACACTGGGGAAAACCTCACTATTCATGCCTTGTCCTGGAGAACAATAATCAGACAAGGCTCTGGATATCATGTGGCTCGTTTCCTGTTCTGACATCATATTCTATAAACGGGGGCTGTCTCTGTCTTCCTGTTCGCTGCTGGTCCGTCTCCTCTCCCAGGGAATCGTGGGAGGATCAGCAGTCGCCTCTGTGACTGTGCTGCATCTGCTCCTGAATCCTCTCCAGCACCTCCTGCATCCTCCTCAGCTACAGACACCAACAAATAAAGGAGTAGATCAGGGCCGATCACATTTGTCAGTGAGTGAGTGAGTTAGTGAGTAAAAAAAACAAATGTACCTCTTCGTCTTTCTCAAAGATGAGTCTTTCCTTCTGACTGTCAACGGCGGCGAGCGGCAGAGGGAAGTTGTCCTCGCTGCCTTCTTGAAACTTCTCACGCAAACTAAAACACACACAGACAAAGAAGAAGAACAAAATCTGCATAAACATCTATTGTATGTTTCATTTTTTACTAACTTTTATTTTAAAATGTTCTGAAACATCCTAACTGAGAATGTAAGAAAAGGCCTGAAGAAATCTTTAAATGATTTATATATGATATGGAAAATTCAGGCTTAAGAAATTACCCATTCCTTCACAATTGGTATTTTAACAATGTGTTAAATAAGCCATTACATATGTAGTGAAAGATCATTTCATGTACCAATTTATTGTGGCCGATTTCAACCCTTTCTTTCTGCCTGAAAATACCAATGGAAAAGAAAATTTAAATACAAATCTCTCTCCTCCAGGAAGCTACAGTTTAAGAGGCAACCAACGAAGTACTGGAAGCTCAGTGACTCAAACAATGGATGTGTATATGTCCTGCCTCGTCCCACCTGCGTTTCCTCTCCTGCACCACCATGCGGGTCATGTTCTGGATGCACTGCGCTCGGTAGTTCTCGTAGTGCGTCTCCCGCGTCACGTCCTTCAGGTCCTGCATGTGCGTCCTCACCAGCATGTTCCTCAGCAACAGGAAGTCAGAGTGAGCCGGGTTCTCCACTGAGATTGGAACAACATGACAACATGTAGCTGGATCACACTGGTTTTGATTTTATTTTTAACAGGACAACCACAACGAGAACAACGGATGTGAACGGGCTCAATTCACATTCACAGAAATACGAGGATATTGTGACCTTTGACCTTCGAGCACCAAAATACAATCAGTTCATCCTTGAGTCCAACAAAATATTTCCTTGGGCTGTCCTTTAGATATCGTGGTCACAAGATTGGGACGGCAACCAGAGAACATAATGTCTCCATGATGATTGTCACTGGAGTATATGTTTGTGTGTTTTACCTTCGACCACCCCCCAGGGATACAGACGACCTCTGAATCTGCGACCTTTACTCTCCACTTGAACGTTACCCCCGATCACTGCGAACGGGATGCTGTCCTGCAGAGAGAAGGAGAACCAATGAGCTGTCAGTCTCGAGGTGGATCCAACAACTCATTTATAACATGAGGATTCAAGCGAAGAACCTTGAGGATCTGGTCGTGCGTCTTAAAGTCTTCGTCCTCGTCTGAATCACACTCTGGAAACTGGTAGATGTTGATGCCAAACTGTTTCATCTCCTCTTGGATCTTGAGTCCGTGGAGACAAAAACAAAAACAAGGCTTTAGAGCGATTATCTTTTATGTGATTGAAACTTAAGACAACGTGAGATCTCGTACCTTCATCTTCTTCCTGCAGACCTCTGCCTGTGTCAGACTGTCGGCTTTGGCCAATATTGGAACTATGTTGACTTTTTCGTGGATGGCCTTCATGCACTCAACGTCCAGAGGTCGAAGGCTGATGGGAGGAAAACACATAAGTGCGTACATACAAAAATAAACCCAAAAGAACAATTTCTATTTCAGCCACATGTGCACAAGTCAAACACCAGAACGTCCGTGTACCCGTGGCCGAAGGGAGAGATGAAGTAGAGGCAGCAGTGAACTCTGTTGTCCTGGATGTTTCTTCTGTTCAAGCCGCTCTCATCTCGGAAGTACTTTTCAAACTGCTCGTCGATGTAGTCCTCTATCTGCTTCCAGCTGATGCAAACACATAAACTTTGAGTGAGTGAAACAACAACAGAGACGTCCGCAAACAGGGAAGGCAAAGGAGGTACTTGCTTCGGGCTCTGAGCTGAGAGGGAGGGGCCCCTGAGAACAGGCGATTACATTAGTTCACAGCAGAGAAAATCTTTTGAGAACCCTTGTAAATTCCATGATCGGTTGTTTGTTCCTGCGACATCATCTATTCGCCTGTCGTCTCTGACTAACTCTTCAAGTCTCTCCCCAAAAAGTTTGTGTCCACGTCACGCTTGAACTTTTGGCTACACTGCCCCTGTCATGATTTTCGTTGGTACTGCTTTGTTTCATCTGCTCTATATGTATCCGTAAAGTTTCAGAAGACAAATACGTATGAAACAAGCACAGAGGACGGAAGGATACATATTATTTATATGTTAGCAAAGTATTAACTTTGTTTATAATTTTGATATTAAAGAAATGGTTTGAAGATTAGAATTAATGTGGTTTGGTATCATGTGTTTCTCAGGGCTTGTTTGATGTAGGCTCCCCCAGGTCCCTCTTGTCTGGGGCCCCCAAATCCCTTAAAACATTCCTGGCTGACCACTGACATGAGCGATTTTTCAAAATAAAAGCCTATTTTCTGTGCTTGTGTTGCCATTCAACTGGTTACCAGTTCAATAAAGCAGCAGTGATTCCTGTCTGGGTTTTAACCTGCAGAGAGATGCTGACCTCACCTTTCTGAGTTGTTGACGGCGTCTCCGAACCCGGGCGTGTCTATGATGGTGAGCCTCAGTTTGATTCCTTTCTCCTCGATGCTGACGGTGTGTTTGATGATGTCGACTGTTTGACTGATTCGTTCTGCAGACGCACACAAGTGCAACGTAAGCTGTGGCAGCATCACTGACAGCTGATGACATGAACCTGTCCCATATGCAAGTGATACATGAAGTAACCTCACCTTCAGCATTAGGAACCTTCCTCTCTTTGTAGAGGTCAGTGAGGAACAAACTGTTGATTAGTGTGGATTTCCCGAGGCCAGACTCTCCTACAGAGGGAACAAGAGAGACACTCTGCAACCCAGATTCAAAACATCACATCCAACTGTGCAGTGTTTGTCTCTGAGCAGACAAACAGAGAGGGACTGACCTGCCACCATGAGTGTAAACGTGAAACCTTTCTTCACTGTTTTTCTGTGAACCTGGTTGGGCAACGTGGCAAATCCCACATACTCCTTGTCCTGATCCTGCAGACAGAAATGGATTTAGTAGATGAACTCAAATACTTTGCTCAAAACATCATAGTAAATATTGTTTTTGATTTCATTTCAAGTAAATCACAGGTAAAAATGTATAGAGATTAAATCAAAGTTTAAAAAAGCACATTAAGATGTTGAGCCAAGCAATGAAAGTGCATTTCAAGGGCCTATTGAAAACTCAGTTACTCCAAAATATATATCTGAATGCAGTACCATGCAATATTGATAGTAATACTTAGTTTAGTTTTATATTCAGATATTATTTTGTGTGTTTGAAATAACTCACAACACCGCACTGCCGTCACAGAAAAGCTTTGTCCAACTTTACCCAGAGAAAATGAAATGAAACACTGAAATTTCATCATTGATTTAGAAATCAGTTATTAGTTTTGATCAATAACCAAAATGTGTCCTGATTTCCCCTGTGATGCTGCAGCCTTATAAGTAGGTTTACTCATTGACCATCAGTGGCATCAGTCTTTATCAGCGAGGGGGAACTTTGCAGCTCTGTTTTGAAATTGAAAGCAGCTGGCTGACCTCTGTGCAAAGTAAAACTCTTTTTTTCACAAGTGCATGTGAGAGATTTGTCAACAGGATGAGAGCTGTGTATCTGACAGTGGGTCAGGGTTTGGTGATGTACAAGGAAATAAAATGAAAGGTCATGTGTTTTTGTTCTGCTTCATATTTTGATTCGTTTTTGTATTTGGGAATTAAAAGGTTCATTGAGGGTTAGGGTTCAATCGCCAAATGCCCTAAAAAATAATTAGATCACAAGGCAAACATCACGTCTGTCATCTTGGGCACTGACAGATAATAACACACAAACAGTAATGATACACACAGGTAAAAACACGCAGAACACACCTCTGGAGAGTCATAGGGGTCAAAGCGTCCCCACGGACTGTGTGGACGGGAGACCGAGCTGCCCGTAGAGTCCAGAGACGTCTGAGAGACGAGCTGCTTCCTCAGCGGCAGGGGCTGAAACCCTGAGTCCACTCCTGCACGGTGTGGTCTCTGAGGGGCTGTTGGAGAATCGGTGGTAGGGAGGCAGGGGATGGGACGGGCAGGAGGGGGGGTCCCGGGAAGGCTGGGGCGTCTCCCGTTGGTTGTGGCACGGGGTCCCTCTGCCCCGTGGTTCACTGACATCTGGTGACCTGGTTCCTGGTGCTGATCGCCAGGCTGAGAGACA
Source organism: Hippoglossus hippoglossus (assembly GCF_009819705.1). NCBI lineage: Eukaryota > Metazoa > Chordata > Actinopteri > Pleuronectiformes > Pleuronectidae > Hippoglossus > Hippoglossus hippoglossus. The sequence goes on from NC_047164.1 coordinate 5,940,948, forward strand.
GCAGGCAGGTCCCTCATGGCGAAGGGAAACTGAGTGTCCTCCTGATCATCAATGGACAGACTGGAAAACTAGGACAAGACACAGCAAAAATGTCCATCTTTCCCCTCATCTGTTGTGTATGACACATGGATTTACATTTTATTTATTTCACATTTCAGATATGGGCCCTTGAATAAACATGACGTGATAAGTTTTCTGTTGCAGTGCAGCTATACCCTTTCTACACTGATTGGCTGTGACCTGCGATCCCTTTATACCATTACAGAGGCCCTCATCCATCTGTCCAGCGATGGGGGAGATACACACAACAGTCAGTGTTGATCTGCAGGTTCGCAAACACGAGGGTCAAATTGGATGTATTGACTAGACTCAAGTCTTTTGTTTAAAGGAGAATTTTTCATTGTCACCCTTCTGTAGACAAAGCAAGTGGATGAAAATAGTCATGAGGGCTACAAGTCTCTGTCTGTTTTTGTGCTCTCTTCTTTTTTCCAAAGGCCTCGGTCCACACCTGCCTTGGTAATTTCCTCACAGGAGATACACATCACTCTTTTTGACCCTGTCTGAAGGCAGCAGCACAGCTCTCACTGCTGCTGGTGGCCTGAGCAGGTTGGGTTTGGCATCCCTCTACCTGTCAGCTCTCATTACCCACAAAGCTTTGCAACGGGGCTTAACCCAGCTTAATGCTCTGTCGGGGTGGGGGGAAGTTGGTGATTTAACTCTTAAATACACACACGCACACACATTTTCACAAGCTATCAACACTATGATTAAAGAATATTCCACAAAGTTGTCCTACCTCTGATAAGGTTGCAGCTTTTTTGCGAGGAGAGCATGAATAAAAAAAATATGTGGGAAAAAAATGATGGTTTGTAATATAATACAAATGCAAAAGGGCTCGATGTATAAGCTGGATATTAAGAACAGAAATGGATGTTAATTCACCTTTGCCAAATAAATCAAAGAATAAATTGAACTAATAAAATTTAAGAATTACTTACTAATACAAGTAAACACAACTTATACATTTTATCCTTTAGTTTGAATAGATCACATAAACCCTGTAGAAATACCACAGGCTGTTCTATTGGTTTTTCACCGGGCTGAGAAATGTGATTTCCACAAGCTGTTGGTAAATTCAATAAAACAATGAAGCAGAGGTGTGTGTGTGTGTATAAATGCTGGTGTTCAGTGTGGTGGTGGACGTACCTTTCTTATGGTTGCGGAACCTGACCGGAGAGGACATGTGCTGCATGCTGCTGCTCGGTCCCTGGATAAGTTACACAGTGACCACACAACAACAACTACACGAGAAGTGATAAAATGTGAAGAGCCATATGGTGTGCGTGTGTGATCACTGCTGCTCCATGTGCTGGACTGAGCTCAGGGTGCAGCTCGCTCACTGGGGATAATGTGGTACAGTGGAGGACAGAGGAACAACAACAACAATAACAACAACAATAATGAAAAAATCATAAAATATCTATGATAATAATAATAGAAATACTACTACTACTACTACTACTACTACTACTATTACTACTACTACTACTAATAATAATAATAGTAATAATAACAGTTAAGTGAAGTTTCCAAACGATAGGTTATATTCTAGCTCAAGGTTTTGCATCTTATTTTAACACGACTGGGATAAATACAGTGTCTTGAGTAATTATTCAGACTTCACTTCACCCTTCACTTTATGCAATTTACTATCTTGCAGGTTTAAATTCAAAAGTGGAATTTGCTAAAGTCATAATGACAAAGGGAAAACATGTTTTTAGGAATATTACTATTGTTTTCTTTTTTTGCAAAAGATATTTCCTTTAAAAAGGTATCGATGCCCTGCTTTTATTTTCATTGGCAGATTGTAGATTGATTCAGTTTTATCCAGTTAAACATTTGACCTACAACACAAGTGAGTGAAGGAGTCTGAATAGTTTCTGATGCACATTCGTGATATATCCACCATCAATTTAGCCTATTAGTTCCAGGTGTACATTTTATTATATCTATATTTCTATATATTTATGTATTTGTCGCAAACGACCTATGAGTTGCCAGGTTTGAGTGTTATTTGGATAGATGGGGGATGTGTGACTCTTACCTGGCAACCTGCACTAGCACAGAGGAGCTAGCAGCATTAGCAGCAGGTGTTTGACACTGAAATGGTGAGTGAGCGGTTTTATTGGCAGGTTTTTGTTGAAAGTGTGAATAAATGCATTGACCACAAAAGATGGACGCTTCTGACGTAACTGTGATAAAGTTGGAAATCTATTGTCAGAAGCACAACCAGCTAAAAGCTAATTTCATCCTAATGTTATGACAGCTAGTTAGCTTAGCAAGTAGGCTAATGCTAAATATCCTTAAACATTTTTGTATCTGCGAAAAAACAAAGCAAGAACAATGTAAATGACATTTATTAAAGATGCACACAAAAATATTAAGTTTAAAATTTTAGTTTCTGTCCAAATTTAGCAAGGAGCTAGCAGAAGATTTGAAGGTATGAAGGCTAATGCTAACATTTGAGAGGTACTTACATAACATTACATTTCCTACTAAAGAGCATTTTACCTTGTGTATATTTTCTATTTGTTTAATTATGAGTACCATGTATTAAACCTGCAGGTTAGCTTTTCATTAATTATTTAATTCATTATATTCAAACAAGTAGTAGTACATTTAAGCTAGTGAGTATTTAATGGTAAAAAGTAATTTCAATCGAGTCCAAGTACTTTTTAATCTTCTTTATTGTCGTAGTTTGTTCACAGCTCAGAGTGTTGAATGTGGTTTTTACATTTTTAACAGAAAAATTCATATAAGGCATTCTGATAAATATGTGACGCATGCAATTCAAAGCATAAAGTGCTATGTGTTTCACAGTTTCTGGCCACAAAGTTGATACTTGGACCCAACTAATAGATTGACTATGAGGTTTAGCTTATCACAGATATACTATTATCATAGTATTGTAGAATATGGTAAAGAGAAATTGTAAATACTGGTTCACAGAGCAACATGAGGCAACTGTTATAAGATGTGTGCACTGTTTCTACTTTTCCCTTCACGTTCTCTGAGCAGTACTCCTTACTTTCAGTTCTCTCCCCGTCGTCGAGAAGGCACCGGTGTGTTGATAAAATGTTTTTACAGCAGGGCTTTGCAGATGGGTCCTGTCTCACCCAGCAGATTATAAGAATTCAGAGGAAGGAGCTGTCCTCCGTAGATCTGTCCCACAGCGCTCTGCACGTCTTCCTGTGCTGGCCGAGCAGAGAGCTGTTGACTTGGACTCGTCCTGAGGGGTTATTGTGTTCACAGCTTTCAGGTCTGTCCTTGTCTGACTCTGCGCTTGCAGACATGCAACACTGCCTGTTGTCTTGTGAGTGGTTCGTACAGTCTCTGCTCAAGCAGCTGAGGTTGTGCTCTGTCCTCACGTCATCAGTGTGATGCTGTCCATCCAAATGACTGTCAGGTTTACTGTCTTGGTCTTGGCTTTGAGGCAGGTGACTAGACTCCATGTGGTCATTTGCATTGTCTGTACAACTCTTAGGATCAGGGCTCTGTCCTCGTGGCTGTGAGCAGTGGGTTAATTCATGAGATGTCAGGGTGTTGCCCTGGTTGTGAGAGTTTAGTTGTGTGTGGTTTTGCCAGAAAGCTCGACGGAGCTGCTCTAACTCAGAGAGCAAAGGCAAACCGATGTCCAGGTGCATGAGCAGGTTCTCCAGCCACTCCGCCAGCTTTGAGAAGGAAGGACTGAAATGGTGAAAGACAAAGATTAGTGATAATGAGGGGGCTTCAGGGCCTTGCATGCTGTACTGCAGTAGTATATCAAATATTTACTAGACCGGTCTGCACTATTTCAGTTTGTGTAATGCTTTGCTTGGTACAGAATTCACTGTTTGGCCAGCAAACACCCAAGCGCTCTACTGAGAAGCTTGAAGCTGTGTGCCTCATACTTAAGTTATTATGAGACTATACTCTACATACGTTTTGCAGCAACAAACCAGGAACCAGTAAATGATCACATGACTTCCTGTAGTAGTTATGGCAACATTTTATTTAGCAGCTTTCTTCCCAGCATGCTGACTTACCACATATCAAACAAACTTATTTAAATGTGTCGATGTTTTGTTAACAATAACAAAGTAATGACATTTGAGCCAAAATACTAACTAATATTTACTTGCCGATTATATTTTTGCTTCAATAGAAATTTGTGTTTGCAGTTCTGCTTGTGCGGTCATACCGTTTATCAGCGTCCATGTCACAGCACAGGGCAGCCAGTGGCAGGAAGGCAGAGGGGCACAGTGGAGGGTGGTACTGCTGCAGGAAGCTGACTACATTCAGCCCAAAGTCGTTTGTACGGGGAAGGTAGTCAGGGTCGGCACTCACTCTGCCTATTATCTTAAGAGAGATAAAGAAAGATACTATACTTAGATTTCAAACTAGAAGTGAAGATGCTTGAGTTGTGGAAAAACCCAGAGAAAATATGGATACTATCATTTTTTTCCTCTGACATGTACACAACCCTGTAACCTCATCACCACATCATTTTGATTATTAGAAATCACGTGAATTGTATATTTAGGAATGTTTTACCTCTACGGTCTTACCTCACATATCATGATACCAAAAGAAAAGACGTCCACCCGTTCATCATAGGTTTTTCCTAAGAGGTGAAGAGGAGAGTTGGAGATGTAGAGATCAGTGTGTTTGCTTTGGATCTGCTATTAGGCCTTAGAGTAACTACACACTCCTCCTTAATGCCTTTTTGCACATTTACCTCACTGTGGCACTTGTGATAAGGAAAGTGGAAGTTAGTCAGCATTTATTTGGAAACCTCACTAACAACAATGTGTTCATCACTGTTTAGAAATCTTCACACTCACATGCTGTGAGGTCTGACTTGACCTTTATTCACAATCATTGTTTCATTGCTATTTATATTTATTTCCTTATATTTGAGTATGTTTCTTCTATCACTACTGGCAGGCCGATGTTACAGAAAAGGAAATTAGGCTTACAATGGATTTTTATCATCATCTTGTTTCATACAAATCATCCCAAAATTTAATTGGGGTGAATGAACTAAAGCATTATAACTAGTTATATTTTACTGGAAACAAACAATCTTTACTTATTGGGTCTCAGAGACAAATTGGATGCCATGGAGGTTTCTTGATGTAGAGACTGCTGTGCTGATTGGCTGGTAGGATTGACATTGAGCACTCACCATGGATCATCTCAGGGGCCATCCAGTAGGGGTTTCCTACCACAGTGTACCGCTTCCTCCTGTCAGGCCTGCGGAGCTCCGACAGCGTCCCCTTCGCAGGCCGCTCCATAGAAGATGTTCTGATCTGATTCTTCTCCTCCCTCACCAGCCTGGCCAGTCCAAAATCTGCCACCACCACAGACTGGTTCTAAACAAGCAGACATGGAGAGAAAGAAATAGTAAGAACATTCAATGAAGGTGTTATTCTCAGTTTTATTTAAAAGAGGAAATAGTGAGCACACTCAAAATTCAGATCGCCACTCGTTTACCTCTCTAACCAGGCAGTTGTGAGAGTTTAGATCTCGATGGATAACATTCATGGAGTGTAGATAAGCCTTCGAAGGAGAAATGTTGAATATATTAGACAGAGTTTATAGGAGATTAAGCAATGATTTTGAACTTTTACTTTTAGAATATTGACCAGAGAGAGACTCACCATTCCAGCCGCAATATCTTTGGCATAACTAACTCTTGTACTCCAGGGAAAGTCCTTGTCCTGCAGCAAAATTAATGTGATCAGCATAGAGTGTCTGGGGACTCGTGAAGAACCATTAAAACCCAAACAATCTAAACTTACCATTTTTATGATGGTTTCTCGAAGAGTTCCTCCCTGGATGTATTCAGAGATGAAGTTTATTCGTTTGTCTTTGTAAAACAGCCCAATGAACTTTAGCACATTGGGATGGTCCAGACATCGCATCACCTTCACCTGTACATAATCAAAACATGAAAATAGACATATTGACCATGAGAGGCCCTGGTGCATATGAGTGAGTTTATCATCTAGAATAAGAAATTTAAGTTTCCCTGCTACTTGCATCTTCAAACACGTGGTCATTCCCAGTCTGAGGACAACTTACCTCATTTAAGAAAGTCTTGTGCGTCTCCTCATCAAATCGAATCAACTCTTTCATCACCATCACCTCCCCTGTCTCACGATGCGTCACCTTGACAGAAACAAGATGGCTGTCTTACATAACTTACAAAGAACGGACAATAGGCGCACAGTTGTTCGAGATGCTTCGAACAAGTCAAGGAACAAATTGATTTGAAAAAAGTAACTGTGGTACCTTGACAGCCTGACCAAAGAAGCCCTTGCCAAGCACTTCTCCATGGATGAGGTCTGAGGGTCTGAAGATGCGATGAGTCCGATCTCCATGGTCGGCACGAAGAGACTCTGAGCGAACCATGTCTCTCCTTTGACATAACAGCGTCAGTGCTCCAGTGGACAGAGGACACTTATCTATACTACAGCTGCGCCTGGGAAACAAATGGAAGATTTAGACAGAGAGAAAGAGGGGAATCGTAAGTCAAAGTAGGCTGGAAATCAGCACTTACAGGATATGTCTGGATCGCATTCCCATGGTTCCTTGGTGCTGAGGTGGTGAGAGGCTCAATCTGTTTTTTTCAGCCGTCTCCTCCCCTGGATTTGGCTCTTCCTCCAGACTCTGGAGTTTGTGGGTTGATGAAAGTTTTTTGTGAGAACAGGGGTCAGAACAGGCGATGCTGTCCTGAGGACTGTTTGAGTGCAGGAGGTCGTCAGGAGGCCGCGGGTTGTGTTCAATGGTGAGCTGCAGTGGTCTGCTAGTGTCCAGGATCACACAGTGTATCTAGAGGAAAGAATATTGGGTTGGCCTTTGGGGACATTGTGGTTTTTTCAGTAAGGTGGTTTGAGGCCTACCTCATCCGGGGAAATGTTGCGAACAGGAATGCCGTTGACCTCCAGCACTCGATCGCCGGTGTGGACAGAGGACAGCAGATCTGGGCTGAGGACAGCTGAGTCTAACCTGAGTGAGAATGAGTGGTGGGGTAGGAAAGATGGGGTCGGACACAAAACAAAGAGGTTTAGCGAGGTTAAGGCGTAGTAAATAAAAAATTCACTATTCATCATCTTCTAAATCCAAACACTCACTCTGTCACAACGACATGAGGACTTTTGTCTTGACTGTGGTCAATGTCCACAGTCAGACCTCGGTGTTCACCTGCATTGGGTGGGAGAGACACCAGCGCCACCATGTGGGGACTCTTGGTGAGTTGAGCAGCTGGTCTCACAGCTGACGCCACATCCTGACGGAAACATTGACCACTGCAGAATAGAAAAAAAGGAGCACACATCAGAATCAGAAATGTGCTGGACCAATAATTAAATGTTTTCTATTTTTATCATCTTTCTTTCTGCTTCAAACTTACCAGTAGAGTTTGGTGCGTTCAACGAGCGTGTACGTTTCTCCATCGCCAATCAACATATCGCAGCTCATGCAAGTGAAACATTCAGGATGGTACTTCTGCTCTCCAGCTACCTGTGTGTATATATGGAGGTACTCTGGTAAAACACAATGCAAAGGCTGTGGGAATATCGTTTTTTTTACAATATGATATTTGCTGGGGTCAAAGTTGAAAAAATGCAGCTCTGAATTTTAAGTTCTTTCTGGACATTCCTGCATCAATGCTTTTTTTAGCGTCAGGATGTTTTCAGAGGATTTCCTCTGGTTTGAAAGTTGAAAGGGACAAAAGTGAACACATTTATTTTCTTATCAGGAGGGAACCAAGAAGCAGGAAGGCTTTGAATGCTTTGAATACTTGAATAGTTGTTATGACTGTTATGCCGAGATTCTGAACGCAATGTAATATTTGATTGTAGCCGCACTCTAATCTATAAATATTACATAAGGTGCACATTTGATATTTGAATGAGCTCCTGTTAGTTTGAACAGCCGGTGGTTCTGACCAATCAATAAAGCAGCTATTTTTAAATTAGCTCATCAGCTATCAATCAATTTGCTACTGGTTGAGTTCAGACTGTTTTGGAAAGAGTTAGCAGGAAAACAGGAAGGATTATCTGCCAAGGTGACTTTGTGCCAGTTATTGGGTCTTTATCTGTGATGTTATGACTTATTATCATGGAAGTTCATCAACATCACAAAATAAGACGAGAGTGTTAAAACTAGCAGGGAAATGAGGCTTTCCTCTTATGTGTAATCTTGTGGTACATGTAGACTAAAGTTTGTAGTGTGCACAGATAAAAGGCTTCAGTAAGGAACTATTTTACTCTGCTATTTCTTTGAGGTGTCAGAGTAATAGCATAATCAAAATAATACACACTGAATTTGTAGTTGCTTTTATTTCCTTTGATCGTCTCCCTTTTATAATGACCTCCGCCAAGGAGGTTAGGTTTGTTTGGTTTTCAGCAGAATTACGCAAAAACAACCAAACTGAATCTTATATGAAACTTGGTTGAAGGTTGGGACCAGGGCCAAGAAAGAAACCATAACATTTTTGATCCAGATAAAGGGATCGATAAAGGGCTCGATACAGGAATGTTTAATGTCACTTTCTTTAGCATTTTGAAGTTTTCACAAAGTTCCCTGGGATGAATCCGTAGATTTTTATTTAAGAAATCTGACTTATTTAGGGAACTGATATCTATTTGAAATTTGGTGCAGCTGGAGTGAATTTAAGGAGACTGTTGGGCCTTGGCAAAGGAATGTGCTCTACTGAGTGCCATTTGGTTGAAAAAATATATTGGAATGTCACCATAATTAGTCCTGTTGTGATGGTCTCCTTGCAGCCGTGGCAGTGCTCTCCATAACGGCCCCAGTAGTGCTTCTTACAGAAGAGCTGTCCCTCTCTTTCATAGTACCAGTGAGACAGGATACAGCCACATTCACAACACCTAAAGAAAAGGGGGAAGCGTGATGTTGGTGGTGTGAGTAAGACGGAGACGGAGAGTCAATAAGATGTCAACAGATACTTCTGACGTGTGTCCAAGCAAAGTAACGTGAGCCTCATCTGTCATGGGAGACTTGAGGAAAGTCGACCCGTTGGATCGTCTCATACAGGATCAGGTAGAACACTTCTAGGTCAGTTGGGCCATGTTCTCCTAGTTTGCCTATTTTTAACCACACCGTGTTGTGTTGTGTCACTGATGCCCAGTTCCGTTCCACTGTTTGCTTGTTTCACTCTGCTTGTGTGACAGTGTGACTGGTTTTGAGGTTGAGACATCAACAGTTATCTTCACTTAACGGACGGTGTTGAAATGATGCATTACAGATCTCAAATGGCTGATGACACTGCGCCAGAGTGCACATTCAGCTGGACACCATAATTATATGGCTTCTTACTAAAGGAGAAGTCATGTAGGGTTCCAGGCAAGTCACATTTTTTCACAGAAAACAACAACTTAATGTTTCCCATGGGCCCACCCACTCAAAACACTACTAGAGAGAACGAAACAAAGTGCAGCCATTACAACGGTCACCACTGAAAACCCAATTCTTCTTCAAATGCAGTGCAGCACGTTCAGTCCTCTCAGTAGCTAAACCTGGATGTGAAAATAAAATTGACACAAAATAAAAGAATTGTTTCTTATCTCCAACACAACAGCCAGAGTGGGAGGGGACTTCCTGGACAGAGTACAGCTCCATGTTTCCTCTCTCCCTCCCGCCACTGTAAAGGCCATGTTGCTCTTACAATAGAGAATGAAAAGCTTACTATTGAGAGGGAAGTCCGGGATGGTTCGACTTAACTTTTCTCCAACGTAACTTGAAGACAGCATTTCACTGTGATCGATCAACCTTGATCAATCAAGCTTTTCTTGATTAATTGTATCACCATTGCAGGCATTAAATATTGTTACACAACTCAAAAATGGTAATAACCATTTAACCTGCTTCTTGTAAATGATGGTACTAATCAGTCACTTTGGCGGTTGAGTATCATGCTCACCAAAGACTGCTTCATTGTTATTAGTGAGACAACTACAACCAATAGGTCTTAATTTGAACTAAAAATGAATTAATTTCATGAACTTGGAGTAGGATCATCTTTTATGCCATTTATTGTATGAGGATCAATGTGGACATGATGAATGAGGGTTATCTTTACCTCTGCCATGGAGGTTTTACCCCTGTCTGTCTGTTTGGGGGTTTGTATGTTTATCGTATACGTTTTAAATCAAGATTACGCAAAAACTACTGGACGGATTTCCCAAAACTCGGTGAAAAGATGCGGTATGTGTCAGGGAAGAAACTATTCAATTTTGGTGCAGATCCTGGATATTTCTCGGAGAATAATTCATGGATCTTAATGACAAAAATCTGGTTTATTTAAGCATGTGATTTCTATACATCTGGTTATTTGGTGCAGCCTAATTGAATGTAATAGGACTGTTGGGCCTTGGAGGAGGTATGCGCTCTACTCAGTGCCATTCTAGTCATTAGTCCTTCTTTAGGTTTCCCGCAGCTCGTATTCAGTAGAGTAAATGCACTCATCGGAATCATTAGTCTTAACAGATGCTGGGGAAATATTGCATGGTGGGAAGAACTGAGATCTGTTAGGGCCATCTCTCGCTCGTTACTGAGGAAATAATTAAGTACTAGAAGCGTCAGACAGCTGCAGGTTTATTTTTGACCTCCTGTCTTTGTCGTTGTGCCGCTGGCGACGGATGTGGAACCTTTCAGCTTCACATCTGCGATTCCGCTTCAACATCTGGTCATGAGAAAACCCTGGATTCAGCACAGGAGAACTTATCCACCCTCTGTTTCCTACTGCAGCCCTTCTCATTACACTTCTCATTTTCTCCACCTGAAAGTGTTACCGTCATCCGACTCAAGCTACATCTTCATCCATTAACCTCCTCGCGCTTGTCCCTGTTGTGTCTGTGTCACCCTGCTGAACTTCCTTTTTAAGAAACAGCAGCTTTTAACAGGAAACATTAGATTTTGATCTAATTGTATTGTGTTGGGTGATGCAGGGATGTGTATATGGTGTTATGGACAGTATGCGGTATAGGTGTGGGTATTTGGAGTTTATTCTGTATGACATAAGGAAGTGTATTTGATGGCAGGGATCAGAATTAACAAAGAGAAAAAGTGTATTTATGGGTTTTACTATTCGCTGCTTCAGTCCCTGACAATGTAGTAACTTTTCCTCTCATTGTTTTGGTTATACAACTTTCTCATACATATGTTGATGTGAAAGTAAAGTAGAAGTTCCTCATGTGTCTGTTAGTCACAGCAGGCTTGTGTTTGAGGAAGTGTTGAGCTACAGTTTTCTTAGATTCTCTTCTACCGCTTTCTCTCACTTTTACTCACTCTTTCTCTCCATTCAGTCACTCACATCTCACCAGTTAGAAACAATGGCTCTTACCTTCCCTTCATTCCTCTCCGAAACCTCTGGTCCCGCCGTGACATCGTGCCCTGTCAGTTCGCAGATAGACAACCCAGAAACAATCCACCCAGTGAAGAATAGGCCTCGTTAGTTCATGAGCGGATCATACATGTACTCTGCTGTGAGCGGTGGCAGGTCTCTGTCCATGCGATCAGAGGCTTCCTGTGTACCCTCTCTAATGTGCAGAGACAAAAAAAAACTATGACCCACTGACACCAGCAGCCCAGTCTCCCTCTGCCGGCTGCAGAGAAACAGACCTATCCCAGTAAAGAAGCTGTGCTCCACCCTCCCCCTTGTGTTCCTTCCAGTATGTAGACCTCTGCAAGATACAGTTACAGTCTTCTGCTGAGTCAAAAGATCGTGGGAGGGATAAGCTTACAGGCTCTTACACGTGAACCTACATGAGTGTTAATAGGAGTAAATATGAGTCTGTGTTTTTCTCGGAAGTGGTGTGAGAGAGTCTGCAAGCCTGTGTGTTTGGAACTGAGCTCTGTTTCCCATCAGCACAGGCATAATCTCTTTATGAATGCCCCAATTACTGCAATGTCCTGATCCGACAGCAAAGCGCTCTATTCATCACACACAACGAACAAAGAGGGAGAATTCAGTGAAAGTGCAAAGGAAAGGGAAGGGGTTTGAATCAGAGGAAATAAACTGGTGATACTGTTAAATATGAACTCAAGACACCCTCGCATGATCTGTAAGTGAGGCTCTGCTGCTGTTTTTGTCTTTTGCTGGAAGACACCAGACTTATAACAAAGTCATTGAGAGTGCTTAACATTGGTTAGTTAGAGGGTTATTAATTGTATTTTTAAGTGCATTTTCTATAATTAGATCCAAATGAATTTACATAATGGACAGTGCAGGTCCTACAAACTGATTGACAGAAACAGGTGTTTGTGGTGCTGGTGTTTCTAAGAGACTGTACATAAAGTTGGAAGGCACGTCTCCACTTCTTCCTGCTATTCAGAAATGAAGCCAAAATATCCCAGATAAGAACGCTGCCATATTGCGCCAAAGATGTCATTTGGAGTCATAGTCTTGACCGTAAGTAATTGGGGCATGTAGCCAAGAAGTTCTGCCAATACATCCCTTCAACCAATTGTCAGTCTCAGCTGTTAATCTTCATGTTTCACTCTGTTTTTATAGCATTCACAAACGAATCGAAGCCAAACATACAAAAAAATAATAATTAACACTTAACACTAAATTCCCAGAAATTATCTTTCAAAAAAATGTATTTCACTTGACATGACTTTTTAATTTGGTCCATGTCCCATCCGTTAACATGGAGGTGGTGGGGTTTGCGACCTGAACTGCAGCCAGGCGGTTTTTGGCTTCTCTGTTGGCGGAGCTGTCTTTTTATCCATCTTCATATCATGTCTATGCATTTATGTCTATGTCTCTTACATCTAACAAAATAATGAAACTGAGCCATTTGTCCGCCTTGAAATCACGTGATACATATTACATAATACTTTTGTTTTATTGGAGTGAGGGTCAGTTGTGTTCCATGTTGTTGTATGTTCTTTTTGATTTTGTGTGTCTTCTACGGTTGCATGAGGAACAGTCGACCTGACTAGAAACTGTGCTGTGTGTAGTCTTGTGAAGTATGCAGCATCATGTGTGTACTTGCTCTGTATTTGGTTAGTTTTAATATGAAGACACTGTTTGCCTGTGGCTGATATTTCTATTTTCACCTGCCGAGGCTGTGCTGTGTTGTTTCCCTTTTGCGTCTAACATGTGGTGGTTAGAACCACAGCGGATCAACACATCGTAAAAAACCCACATCTGCCTCCAAAACTGCAGCTTCCTTCTGTCGCCTCGTGCAGTCGAAACCTTGTGTGACTGTTTCACATTTCATGTATATGTGCAAAATGCTAAATGATCGTTTAAATAACAACAACAGTAGTAGTTGGTCATTTCTTTATTTTAGAGAGCGCTGTCAGAAAGTGTACAAAAGTGCACAATTGTTTTTTTCATAGGCCATGTAAAAAAAAAACACAGGTATTAAAAAAGACATGTTGAGCTACATGATAGAAACACAAATGTTACGCTCAAATGAAAGATGAGATTCAGTTACACTGTTTTATCCCCATGATATCACAGGCTACAGTGTGATTCAGCACACATTCAAGGTCAATGTAACAAACACTTATATTTATCATAGTACTACAAAACTTTAAAAAAATGTTAAAACGCACTCACACACAATAACTAAAATAATTCACACCGTATTAATTCATTTGAATTTGTTGACTAAATAGCTAAAGAATTTTTTCTGCTTTTCCTCAGCATAATTTAAAACGACGAGTAAACGTGAACAATTTCCAACAGTGTTAAAGCAGTTAAATCAAAAAACGAAGAAAAAGAAGAGTACACAGAAATCGCAGTAATGCTCCTCTGATGTCATTTAAATGCATCATGGCTTCAAATCATATTATCTCACATTTAGATTTAATTCTTTCCACAACAGCAAATGTAAAACTCAAATCTAAGCCACGTCAGAATATCATAACAAATACATCCTTCTAACAATGTAAAAATATGCATGTTAACCATAATCTTACATTAAAACCAATTTAGCTATAAAACAGTAGATGGAGTAAAAGACGAGTTTATAGCTGGAGACCTTCAGCCTCCGAGGCCTGAGCACAGTCATAATGAACACTGACGGCTTTTCAGAGATCAGATAATTGCCGCACAAAAACACAACACCATGAAAAATTCCACCAATGACTGTGTTTCTGTCTGCTGGACAGACTGTGGAAGAGTTTGCACTTCGATGTAAAAAGTGAAAAAACAAGCATGATACTAAAGTCCAGTCTTACTGGATAAAAACGTGACCTTGGAGAGGTTTTACAAACCAGAAAGGAAGGAGCTGCCCTGAAGGACTCACCCACCGAGGATTCATGGTGACACTTGCACCAGAACACAAATGATTTTCAATGCAACAATAAGCAAAAACTGTAGTATAGCACAGTTTGGTCATACAATTTAAAAGAAATCCTTTATTTCAGTGGTTCCCAGCCTGAAAGTCAGGATCCCCAGAGAATCACAAGGTGATTTATGGGTAAATATTTGTACATGTACTTCCTCATTCAGACATATTTTAACATGTGCTTTTACAACTGATATGCTGAATATTTTAGATTAATTATTATTAAAACAACTAAAAAACAACAACATGACAATGATGCATATTGTTTTAAGGAATCACGACCCTAACAGGCTGAGAACCATTGCTCTTTTTGAAAGAGACCCTTGTATAATATCTAAGCAAATGAAAAGATAACATGTGTAACGTGTTTAAGCTTTAGGTTCAATGGCAGGTTAGACATTTACAATCTGGGATCGTGCAGTAGCACCACTATTGTTTCAATGAGGTCACTTCCTGTTCGTTGGTCGCTCACTTCCTCCTTCGGCCACAGTACTTGCCCTGACAGCCAGCACCTAAAAACCAGAACATAGAAAATTTGTGTTCTCTTGCCATAAAACAGTAAAAAAAAAAAAATCTCATCGTTCAATTATTAATTCAATTATTGAGTTAGTTCATCATGAAAACACAAACAAATTTGACGCGGATAAAGAATTTGTTTGAATTTGTAATAATAATTAATAAATTCCTAATAAGCCAGTAAACGTTCTGTCAACTTAGACTGGGGTGAGTTTTAATCATCATACAGTGTAACCTGGGAAGTGAGATAATATGCTGTGTGTCTATGTAAACCTCATCTGATGACTGGATTTCACATAAGTCCAGCCCAGTGTTTTACAGTGAACAGATAGAGATTACTGTAAAGCAATACAATATGTATGGTTGTTACCTCTGTAGGCTCCGGATCCTAGTAAAGCCTGCATTGCTGCATATTTGGCGGCCATCTGTGCCTTAGCTATATATATAGGACAAGAAAGAAAAACAGAAAGTTATTTTGCAGATATATAAGATTCTACGATTACAGATTATGAAAGCCTCCACAAACATTTTTTATTTGCAAAATACAACATACATTCAGATGTTATAATTTGTGTATTTTGTGCTAAAGATTCAAGCCTCCAAAACTTAAAGCAACCCTATGTAACTTTTACTGAGCATCAGCGCCCTCTACAGGCCAGACGTGGAGATAAATTGTTGGGCTCTGTGTCTGAGCGACTACGTGGTTTTTCTAGGAGACTAGGAATGTAAATTGTGTCCGGCGAATTGAAGATGGAGACTTGGCCCATGTATCCACTGTCAACACCAGAAGCCCACCGTTGCCCCCAGGGCCTGCCACATGGTGTTTTTGATGCCCTTTGTGGCCATAATTTTATGATTTATAATTTATAATTAGTATGGTGTTCCTAATAAAGTGCTCAGTTTCAGTGTATGTGTATGTGACTGATAACCAAAGACACAGGAAACGGTGAGTTTTCTTACATTTTTGCCCGGCCCCTGCATATCCTAGAAAAGAATAACAGGAAATGAATGATAAACAACTGGTTATCTTTACAATGATGTAATTTACCCTGTTTATGATCCCAGCAATGACAGGAATGGAAATTATTCACCATGCAAGGTCTGACACGTTTCTGTTTCATACCTGGTTTGTGTCACCATATTTGTTTTATCAACACTTTAAACTTATGGCTGATCATTTCATAGAGTGGGAAAGTGAATAATTCTGTGTGTTTTACCTGTATATCCTCCTCCAGTTGTCCCACCATAGCCAGGGCCAACTCCCCCTGCTGGAACAATGGAGATTTTACAATCCACATAGCTGACATAGCAACTCTCAAGCTTGAAGACAAGGTATTTACATGTGTCTGAATTTTGTGAATGCATCTGTTGTCAAATCTTAAACTGTAAAAGTATTATACTCTGAGATGACTGTCTTTTACTTTGTCAGTGCTTCATTTAAACTGACCTGGTAAGCCGCCCACTCCTCCTGCCCCCGGGCCTGTTCCTGCAGCCCCTCCTGCTCCTCCTGCTCCTCCTCCTCCTCCTCCTGCTACACTGCCTGAATACATGAGTGAGTATAAACTTATTTAGAAATAAGCCAAGTGCTTAAAAACCCTAGAAGATAATCATAACAGAGGAAAGGCTCCTCTGTTGTGATTATCTCCTCCATCAATACCAGACAAATTGTCCAGTACGTTCTTTGCTGCACAAAATGTGGTGCAAAGAGATATCAAACTGTAATTTGATGGATCTTTGTAATTGAATTATTCTCCTCTGTTGTATGTATTCCTTTAAAAAAAAAGAAAAAAAGTCCTTTATAAACTAAAAACTCACCTGTGCCACCTCCAGTGAGGCCTCCTGTTCCTCCACCAGGAACCCCCCCTGCTCCACCACCTGATGAACACAGGTCTGGTTAGAGGTATTAGATTCCACAAATGACAAGTAATATAAAAGATCCGTTTCTCAGGAACCTAATTACCGCAAACTGTATTTCTGCAGTACTTTTACAAGTTCCTAGTTCCAAGGCTGACCAGACCTTGACTCATTTCCTGTTGCTTTGAGGCATAACATACTCCTATGAATGATGTAATGTCATGGTTCCAGTAAGCAGCATTGAAACTACCAAGGTCTTTGAGGTAATTACATTTTACATTTGTTTTTTCAATATCTCCTTGCCATAGCTCACAGAAAGGTTAAATGAAAATATTCACATTCATCAAAGGAGAATTTTACCTGGTCTGTAGCCGGTTCCACCCAACGACGAGCCATAACCTGATTTAGAAGGCTTCCTTGTCCCAAGTGCTTGGCCACCAGGCCCATATCCACCAGCCCCACCAGGTCTGAAACCCCCTTGCCCAGTTCCAGCACCTCCTGGACCAAAACCACCTTGTCCAGCACCTCCTTGGCCATAACCACCAGGTCTAGCACCTCCTTGGCCAAAACCACCAGCTCCAGCTCCTCCAGGTCCATAACCAAAAGGGCCTGATCCAGTTCCACCTGGACCATAACCTCCAGGGCCATAGCCTCCAGGTCCAGCTCCAGCTCCACCAGGTCCAGCTCCTGCTCCACCAGGACCAGCTCCTGCTCCTGCTCCTAATCCTCCTGCTGGGAAACAGCACAGTATATTTATATATGAACATGAAAGCAAAGTTTACTTTCTACATTTAGCTAAAACTAATACAGTGTAATAATATTGGTGATATTCCAGTGATAAATCCTCCCAGCATGGAGGTTATAATGCTCTGTTTTAAAACTATTGGAATTTTAATTAAATAAAGGGCTATAATAAAAACATAACAACATTAATGTATAAAAACATACTTTCCATCCCCAAACCAAACCCAAACCTCACCTGATCCATAACCTGAAAAAAAAGATGAGAAAGGGTTCAATCAATCATTATTCTACTAATCACTCTTCTTATTCTTATATTAATCCTGATCAAATTTGTTTCTCCATCAGTACAATTCATATCTTTAATATCTGGCCATATTGCTTCACTTATATAATCATAGTTTACCAGATTTAGAAGGTTTTCTTTTTCTATATCCTTGTCCCCCTGGTACGAAACCTCCTGTTCCAGTGCCGGCTCCACCTGGTCCGTAGCCTCCTGTTCCTGTGCCGGCTCCACCTGGTCCGTAGCCTCCTGTTCCTGTGCCGGCGCCGCCTGGTCCGTAGCCTCCTGTTCCTGTGCCAGCGCCGCCTGGTCCGTAGCCTCCTGTTCCTGTGCCGGCTCCACCCGGTATGAAACCTCCTGTTCCAGTGCCGGCTCCACCTGGTCCGTAGCCTCCTGTTCCTGTGCCGGCGCCGCCTGGTCCGTAGCCTCCTGTTCCAGTGCCGGCTCCACCTGGTCCGTAGCCTCCTGTTCCTGTGCCGGCTCCACCTGGTCCGTAGCCTCCTGTTCCTGTGCCGGCGCCGCCTGGTCCGTAGCCTCCTGTTCCTGTGCCAGCGCCGCCTGGTCCGTAGCCTCCTGTTCCTGTGCCGGCTCCACCCGGTATGAAACCTCCTGTTCCAGTGCCGGCTCCACCTGGTCCGTAGCCTCCTGTTCCTGTGCCAGCGCCGCCTGGTCCGTAGCCTCCTGTTCCTGTGCCGGCACCGCCTGGTCCGTAGCCTCCTGTTCCTGTGCCGGCGCCACCTGGTCCGTAGCCTCCTGTTCCTGTGCCGGCACCACCTGGTCCGTAGCCTCCTGTTCCAGTGCCGGCACCACCTGGTCCGTAGCCTCCTGTTCCTTGGCCAGTGCCTCCCGGCCCAAAACCACCAGGCCCATATGAGCCAGCTCCAGTTCCTGTTCCTCCAGGTAAAGCCCCTGCACATGGGAAAAAGCAATACATTTTTAAAAACCCTACCTTGGTTTTACACTGACGAAAAAAAGACAACAGACAAAGTATTTGTACTTGTAATGATTAGCGAGTTATGATATGCATATATATAACAGGATATGTATGTATATATCATGTAGAAAGACAGAGAGAACTACACTAAATAAGTTTCATACCTTGAGCTCCATCGAGTGAAGATGATCCATAGCCTGTCAGAAGGAGATGGCTGTCTGAATTTATCTTAAAAAATAATACATTATTAAATATTGTCAATATTACAAGTACACAGTGATTATACCTGATTTGGGTGGTTTTCTTGATCCTAGTCCTTGGCCACCAGCAGTATAAACACCAGTAATGCCCCCTGATCCACCAGGTCCATAGCTGCCTGCTCCTGTGCCTACACCACCTGGTCCATACCCACCCGGCCTGGTTCCGACACCACCAAGTCCTGCCCCGGCACCTCCAGAGCCACCGCGTCCATAACTACCAGCACCGCCAGGCACAAAACCACCTGCTCCAGTCCCATATCCACCAGGCCCAACCTGACCCCCTGCTCCATAACCTGTACAAATACAGTAGCCCAGTTTAATTAACTCTTGTCAACTGTATGTTGTCACTCTGATTCTCTTTCAGTTCTTATCTTACTTTTAGGTGGTTTTCCGGTGCCGGTACCCAGACCTGAACCTGTGCCATATCTCGAACCTGATATGAAATAAACACAAAACCAATATTTCAATGACATATCTTTTAAATTACATGTGTTCTTTAATTATACTGGTTTCACAGAGGTCAACTTACCACCAGGACCCACACCACCACCATATCCCCCAACTCCACCTGGGCCCACTCCACCAGGGCCCACTCCTCCACCAGGACCAATTCCAACTCCTCCAGCACCAAGTGTTCCAGCACCTCCAGGACCACCGCCAATGCCTCTGCCTCCATACCCTCCAGGTCCGGCTCCATATCCACCAGGCCCAGTGCCGTAGCCCCCTGGGCCGGCCCCGTAACCTCCTGGTCCTGCACCATAGCCTCCTGGACCAGTACCATAACCACCAGGACCGACTCCATATACTGATGGAAAGATAAAGACATTCAATGTGATTTCTTTCATGGCTGATGCCAGAAATTGTGCTTATCAACAAGATGACTGTACAATTCAAAGTTTATAGAACCTTTGCCTGATTTTCCTGCTCCTCGTCCTACTCCAGCTCCAGTTGGGAAACGTAAACCTGAGAGAAGAAGAAGATTTTAGGTTGTTTCAGTCATCAGTTTACTATAATTTAGATGGTAAAGATGATGTAAGTCAGCATACCTCCACCTGGTAAAACTCCACCAGCACCATAGCCTGTGATGGAAAGTGTGTGAAATGTAAATACTGTATGAATATATCATTGTAGTATAGGTGTAGGTATGAATGTTTGGGGTGAATACGCAAACATTTAAGAGATTACAACATATAGCAGCTCACTCTTTCCAGGTTTAAGGGCTCCTACTCCACCAGGCCCACCAGCACCAGTGACCAAGCCTGGTCCTCCAGGACCGGCTCCAACACCACCAGGACCGGCTCCAACTCCTCCAGGACCGGCTCCAACTCCTCCAGGACCGGCTCCAGCGCCACCAGGACCTCCTCCAACTCCCCCAGGACCACCTCCAACTCCTCCAGGACCGGCTCCAACACCCCCAGGACCTCCTCCAGCGCCACCAGGACCTCCTCCAACTCCCCCAGGACCACCTCCAACTCCCCCAGGACCGGCTCCCGCTCCACCAGGTCCACCACTTGTGCCTCCTGCCACAGTGCTACCAGTTGCACCATCTGTTCCAACTCCACTTCCATTAACAGCACTGTCTCCTCTTCCCACACCTGTTAGACCACCTGCTCCTCCTACTACTCCTCCTGTTCCTCCGCCAGTGCCTGTTGTACCTTCTCTCAACCCATCAGGACCCCCCTCGCCGTCTCCTTCACCTGGTGTGTCACCTCTGGGGACACCTGCAGACGGGACACAGAGGGAAAGCAAAACTTTAACGAGGATTAAAACTGAAAGAACAAAATCAGTAACTATTAACATCCAAACCACCTTTACAGAGAAGACGCCAGGTGAGTAGAGCTCCCATGTGGTATAAGACTGAAGTTTTGCTGTTCTGAATTTATCATATATTTGAATAGGTTTATTTAACAGGTTATCCAGATAAATTATTTTATCTGGATAATTCATTTTTGTCACCTGGAGGTTTGAGAGGTTTGACTCCAGGCAGAGTCCCACTTGAGACATCACCAGAACCTAAAGAAAATATACAGAGAGACTTTAGAAGAGTCAGGAAATGAATTCCTAATATTTTTATGTGACAGAAAAAGCGAGAGGCACAGGTGAATTCACCAGCTCCTGTGGAACCTGAAGGATATGAGATTAAAAATGTTTTTCCAGATATAAAGGTAAGTAAATGTGTTGCTTTTAGACGTTGCATGCAGTACGTGAGTTGAGTATTTCTCTAAATTTCATCTGAATTCTCACAGTAGTGTGGATGTTATGGCTTTTTCATTTTTACTTGTGATTATAAAGTGTGCATCAGGTTTTTTAGAACACTATGTAAATGTTTTTTCACATGACGCCAGACCTTATGTAAGGGTGATGTAAACATAAAGTCAAAATACTTTCAACACAAGTATATTAAAAAGATCCAATTCAAAATGTTTGCTAGAAATGTAAAATAGCCCAAATAGTGATATAAGTTATATTATAATAAGTGATGACATAAAGTAAATGGCCACATGGTGGCACTGTTCACACCAAAATAAGATCCACTGTTTCTTTGCTTTCCACCAAATTTATGTGTAATCTGTGAAACAGTGAGAGACTAAAACCTAATCTGTGTTTTAATAGTGACGCCAAAGTCTCTGACAGAACTGGATGAACACACACAGTTCACACACAATCATATAAAAGCTCAATGAAATAAACACTGACCTGGAACTTCGGTCCCATTGAGTCCTGTTTTATAAAGATAAATAAATAAAGTCATTAATTTTAAAAGCAGAAAAGTGTGAATGCAACAAAGATGAAGTCCAAGTATAGAGACTTAAGACAGTGAAGTTTATTCCACCACTAACCCTATTTACAAAACACTGAATTAATTATTAGCTAAATAAATTAGCACCTTTATGTTGCATTAAAATGTGTAATGACAAACGTACCTGGTTTTGCTCCGATGATGGGGATTCCTGTTCCACTCAGGCCGTCTCCATCACCACCTGCTCCCACTGGTCTGCCAGCTACACCAGTACCTCCTGTTTCAATATTGGTGAAGCAGACTTTTCACACCTGTACACTTCACTAAATATACATTGCAATATATAAAAGCATGTGTAAATAAATACAAATGTTTCATATTTTTCAGCTAATGATATTTGAAGGTTTTGCAGTGAAGTCTGTCTCAGCCTTGGACCTGAACTTTAATTGTCATCTATGCACATCATCTGTGCACGGTTTCAAATTAAGGGTTAATGTCTCAAATTTCCCAGTAAATATAAACCCACCTTCTCCTGCAGAACTCCCAGACCCTTCTATCACACTGCCAGCACCACCATCACCTGGTACAAGATTTGAAAGTGGTGTAGTATGTGTGGTTATTGATATATTCTTGATATGTAAAATCAATGAATAGGATAATGATCACATTGGAAGCTGACAAGGATTATTAAATGATTATTAAATTCTAAATGAATAGGTGTGACAGAAATATTACACATCCCAACTAAAGATGTCAATGTTTTTCCATCCCTGTTACACATATTTTACATTAAAACTAATGGAAACCATGCAAACACAATGTAAATGTATTGTTGTGTTAATTTGTGACTATACAGATACCTTCTGATGCTGGGGCTGTTGTTCCTCTTGCTTCTCCAAGTCCTCCTCCTGATCCCAACAGATAATCACATAGATAATCTTATTAGTGATGAATAATTGACCAAATCATTTTACAAAATTTACTAAATCCGTATTCTAAATCCTCAAAACAGATGCGCACCACTGGGTCCAGCTGTTGTCCATGCACCGCTGCCAGTGCTGGTGCCATTCACTGAACCACCAGTGCCGGTCCCTGTTCCTGCTCCTCCTGTACCAGTTCCAGTAGTAGTACCAGTACCAGTGCCAGTACCAGTACCAGTTCCAGTTCCAGTTCCAGCACCAGTTCCAGTAGTAGTAGTACCAGTGCCAGTACCAGTTCCAGTTCCAGTTCCAGCACCAGTTCCAGTTCCAGTTCCAGCACCAGTTCCAGCACCAGTTCCAGTAGTAGTAGTACCAGTGCCAGTACCAGTTCCAGTTCCAATACCAGTGCCAGCACCTGCTCCTGTCCCCAGTGCAACTCCACCAGGTTGTCCTAAAGTTTATGAATGAGATAATCTTGTGAATTCACAAAGAGGTGCGTGTGAACATCTCTCAGTTCAACCACATTAATGTGACTTGTATTTCACTAGGCCTCAGTATAATGATGGGATGTAAGATGTTAACTTTGAAACCACTTCTATCTTTCTACCTTTTTGCTCACATGATGAAGTCTCAAACTACTGTTACAAATAACAACAATAATAACATCCCATATTTCTGATATATTCCTATATCTTCTATAGCTATACTTTTATGTTGCATTCCTGTTAGTATTTATATAACCTTAGTATTTGTTTATTTAAGAGCCACGTGTAATCATAGCATGTAATGCAAGGCGCCTGCAGTTCTGAATAACCACCAACAGAGGTCAGTGAAAGAACTGTTCATTTCACAGAGAAAACCAACTACAACCACTGTACAACTACAGAAAATAACAAATGGAGAAATAGAAAATCCATCAATAGGGATTCAGAAAGTGTTTCATTGAAAGATTTAACTAGCAAACAGAACAAAGAAGAAAACAATCTGCGTCCTTGTTCTCATTTTGAAACTCACCATCTCGTCCTACTCCACCTCCAAGTACTCCACCACCAGTTCCAACTTGTCCTACACCAGTTTATTATTAAAAAAGATGTGTTACTGGAATTTGGATGAAACCTACATCATCATGTTTTTAATTGGCAAAAGTTTTTTTTAATTTTTATACCGTATTTAGCAGCTTTTGATCCAGGTCCATAGCCTGTAAATAACATAAATCATTTCAATCATTTAATTACAGGATTCCAGCAAGTTTGGATTTGGAATAATCTATCATGGATTTAAATTGCCCCCAAACCTGTTCCATATCCTGCACCATAGCCTCCTCCTGGTCCATAACCAGCACCAGGCACAGGTCCATATCCACCAGGTCCATATCCTGTCCTGCCTGTCCCTAGTGCTCCTCCGGTCCCAGGGCCGAAGCCCCCTGCTGCTGGGACACCAAATCTCACATTCACACCAGATCCTGGAGCTCCGCCACCACCAGGAAGCCCTGCGGTGGAGCAAATGGGTGATAGACGTAGCTTTAATAAAGACGTAGAATATAATGAGTCTTAAAATGTTAGCTGTTCAAGAAATATACCTACTCTGACAAGTTTGGTTTGTTTTGCATGAAAGTATATTTTCAGTCATGAAGAGGTTGAAACTTACTTGACAATTTAACTCCCTCAGAATTGTCTTATTATAAAGACCCATCTTATAATGAACATCAAATTATTGCTTTAACCTAATTGATTATATTGATATCACTTTTGAGCCCTTTATTTGTTAATACTAATTGTAAACTGCACGTTTTCTCATAAACATTATTGACATGATGTTTATCCCAAAGATACTGTGTAATGTATAAGTCGCACCGTATTTGAGAGACTTGGCTCCCCCAGGATATCCTATGAGAGAAACAACATGAAAAGAAGTGCACACAGTTTGGGTTCAGTATTTATTTTTCATGTGCACAGATCAAGTACTGTTTATTCAGTCCAGTATCTCTGACAAGGCTGTTGTAGCTGCAGTTTGCTGGTGGTAAAACTCCACTAATATATCTACATCAACAAACCACATGAATTAAAGTTATGAAAAGGTTCAGGAACTAATGAAGACGTTCTTCTGTTTTGTACCTCCAGCGCTGCCTGGTCCAAAGCCACCTGGTCCACCTCCCGTTCCAACACCCGAACCAGGTATCCCACCAGTTCCCTGTCCTGCTCCTGGTCCACCACCAGTTGATACTCCAACACCTCTTCCTGGGACCCCTCCTCTTACTCCGAGCCCAGAACCAGGCCCAACTCCAAGTCCTCCACCACCTCCTGGCAGACCTGCAGCAGTTTATTAGAAACTGTAAACTAATCTGAGAGCTTTTGTTTTTATATATAAGCACGATTGTTTTTTACATGTATTTATTGATTTTTTTGTTGATGACAAACAGATACATTTGTAAATTAAGTTATTACCATATTTCCGGGCTTTAGCACCAGCATAACCTGCAAAGTACAGACACATTAAGTCGTTAAGAATTTACTAACCAGTGGATGTATTTGAATTTTTGACATTTGTCTGCATGTCCTTAACTTTCATCTTAAACCTTCATCCTACCTCCAGGTCCATAGCCAGCACCACCAGGTCCATAGCCGGTACCTGCACCACCAGGTCCGACTCCACCTGGTCCATAGCCGGTGCCAGCACCACCTGGTCCATAGCCGGTGCCAGCACCACCAGGTCCGACTCCACCTGGTCCATAACCGGTACCTGCACCACCTGGTCCGTAACCAGTACCAGCACCACCAGGTCCGACTCCACCTGCTCCAACTCCACCTTGTCCATAACCGGTACCTGCACCACCGGGTCCAACTCCGACCCCAGGTCCATAACCAGTGCCAGCACCACCTGGTCCGTAGCCAGTTCCTACACCGCCAGGTCCGACTCCACCTTGTCCATAACCGGTGCCAGCACCACCTGGTCCGTAACCAGTACCAGCACCACCAGGTCCGATTCCACCTGGTCCATAACCGGTACCTGCACCGCCAGGTCTGACTCCACCTGGTCCATAACCAGTACCTGCACCACCAGGCCCGATTCCACCTTGTCCGACTCCACCTGGTCCATAACCGGTACCTGCACCACCGGGTCCGACTCCACCTGGTCCATAACCAGTGCCAGCACCACCAGGTCCGACTCCACCTGGTCCGTAACCGGTGCCAGCACCACCAGGCCTGACTCCACCAGCTCCTGTTCCTCCCAGTGCTCCACTTAACATTCCTTCAAGGAGAAGAATTGTCGTAATTTATTTAAATTCTTTTTTAAATACAGTTTTACAACAAGAAAACGGTTTGATACCAATTTTCAATTATATAACCGTTCTTACCATATTTACGAGCTTTGGCACTGGCGTCATACCCTGAAATAGAAGTATAGTTACAATATGTTTGCATTTGATATTATAATACAGTTTCCACTTTTAATATTGTGCTCAATTTCTGTGATTCAAATCAGCTGTTACCTCCAGGTCTTGTTCCGGCTCCTCCTAATCCAGCTCCAGCACCACCTGGTCCAAACCCAGTTCTACCGGGCCCATAACCAGCTCCTCCAGGTCCAGTGCCAGCACCACCAGGACCAAGGCCACCTGACCCCACGCCGGCCCCACCTGGACCAAAACCGACCCCAGAGCCAGGTCCTACTCCTGTGCCGGGGCCAACTCCTCCTCCTGGTCCTCTGCCTCCAAGGCCTCCAGCTGCACCAGTGCCTGCACCGCCTGGACCGAAACCATAGCCCCCACCTGCTCCACCTGTCCCGATGCCTGAGCCAGGTCCCAGTCCTGTGCCGAGGCCAACTCCAACTCCTCCACCTGGTCCTCCTCCTCCAAGGCCGAACTGACCTGGAGAGATTGAGTCATGTGTGTGTCTCAGCAATACGATAAAATGTATATTCATCATGCTATTTTGCGTGTTTGTGCAAGTATGTCTCACCATATTTGCGTGCTTTAGCTGAGCCAGGGCCGTAACCTGTGGCACAAAACAATGCTTTAATATATATCATATATATATATTACGTATGTATATTTATTGGGTGCATCAGATTTACCCAAACCAGGCCCGCCTCCTGTTCCAAACCCAGGTACAGCTCCCGGTCCACCTCCTGTCCCGACTCCTCCTCCTGATCCAGGTGTGACCCCTGCTCCTCCTCCAGGAAGTCTTCCAGCTCCAACCCCTAAAGCGCCTCCTTGACCAAGTGCACCTCCTCCAGCTCCAGCTCCTCCTGGTTCAGAAAATAAACAGGTGAACTAAAACATTTTTAATAAATTTACTAATTAACACTAATGCATCATGCCAGTTATTTAACACATTAAATGATCACGTAACAGCTGTTTAACTTAAGGGTGACGCCCACACTAATGTGTCTTTACCGTATTTAGCTGCAGCTTTGGCTGGATTCTTTGATTTGCCTGCTCCTGTAGTTGAGAGAATAAATAATTCAAAAGACAATGAGCATATTTGTTCCTTTACATTTATCATTGACTTCATGTAACTCTACTGACAGCTGCGAAGGTTACTACACTGCTGGTTCCTGTGTACCTGATTTCGGTGATATGAGAGGGTAACCACGAAAAACCCCTGGCAGTTGTTGTCCACGACCATCTAAGGTAAGAAACACACAGAGATACTCATCCTGTAAAATACCAAAATAAAAGCCTTGGATAACATTTATTGGTATTAATTATTTTCTATTATATTTAGATTAAAAATCTAAAATGTTAATTCAAAATCTGTATTATAACACAGTTTATTTAGGGCTTTAGACACTGACTGCCTGCTCCTCCTGGTCCAGCACCACCCTGGCCGAGTACTCCTGCCCCTGCAAGGAATAAAGCAGTGATTCTTATTTTTAGGCCAGTCGCCTTGTCAAGAAGTTCCACTCCAACATTACTGACGTAAAAAAGTATTAACACACCAGTCTGAGGCCCAAGTCCAGATCCTGTGGCCACTCCAGGGAGAACACCGCGGCCTCCAAAACCTAGTGATGGGCAATGAAAAGACAGAATTCATCACAATGTGTTTTGTATTATTCTATGTTTATGTATTTTTTATGTTTCCTGTGTTACAACATACCTTGGCCTGGTACGAATCCTCCTTGATAGAGCCCAGGCACTCCTATTCCTGTGAGCAAAATTTAGAGTATTGTCCCAAAAATCCAGTGTTTTGGTTTGATGATACATTATGAACTGAACTTAACAGAGGAGGTGTCGTATTCCGGAGTTTACCTGGAACTTGTTTTGATGCTTTACCACCGCTCTTCCCTCCAGGGCCTCCCCCAGTGGTACCAGTCTGCGGAAGGAATGGAACTGAAACAGGAATGAAAGAAACAATCACTTTACTAAAAGAATGTGATTAATGGTCAAAACAAGTTTTTCTATAGAAATACAACATAGTCTTTTTCTGTATTATAGAATACACACTGTATTTGTTTTTATCATAAACAGTAGAATGTAATGTATAATGTGAATATAAGTTTACTGTGAATCATTTTATCTACCTCCACCTTGCCCAACCCCTGCACCGCCAGGCCCAACTCCAGCTCCGCCAGGCCCAACTCCAGCTCCGCCAGGCCCAACTCCAGCACCGCCAGGCCCATATCCTGCTCCCCCAGGCCCATATCCTGCACCGCCAGGCCCAACTCCAGCACCGCCAGGCCCATATCCTGCTCCCCCAGGCCCAACTCCTGCACCGCCAGGCCCATATCCTGCTCCCCCAGGCCCAACTCCTGCACCGCCAGGCCCATATCCTGCTCCCCCAGGCCCAACTCCAGCACCGCCAGGCCCATATCCTGCTCCCCCAGGCCCAACTCCTGCACCGCCAGGCCCATATCCTGCTCCCCCAGGCCCAACTCCTGCACCGCCAGGCCCATATCCTGCTCCCCCAGGCCCAACTCCTGCACCGCCAGGCCCATATCCTGCTCCCCCAGGCCCAACTCCAGCACCGCCAGGCCCATATCCTGCTCCCCCAGGCACAACTCCAGCACCGCCAGGCCCATATCCTGCTCCCCCAGGCCCAACTCCAGCACCGCCTGGCCCATATCCTGCTCCCCCAGGCCCAACTCCAGCACCGCCAGGCCCATATCCTGCTCCCCCAGGCCCAACTCCTGCACCGCCAGGCCCATATCCTGCTCCCCCAGGCCCAACTCCTGCACCGCCAGGCCCATATCCTGCTCCCCCAGGCACAACTCCAGCACCGCCAGGCCCATATCCTGCTCCCCCAGGCCCAACTCCAGCACCGCCTGGCCCATATCCTGCTCCCCCAGGCCCAACTCCAGCACCGCCAGGCCCATATCCTGCTCCCCCAGGCCCAACTCCTGCACCGCCAGGCCCATATCCTGCTCCCCCAGGCCCAACTCCAGCACCGCCAGGCCCATATCCTGCTCCCCCAGGCCCAACTCCTGCACCGCCAGGCCCATATCCTGCTCCCCCAGGCCCAACTCCTGCACCGCCAGGCCCATATCCTGCTCCCCCAGGCCCAACTCCAGCACCGCCAGGCCCATATCCTGCTCCACCAGGCCCAACTCCGGCACCACCAGGGCCATAACCTGTTCCACCGAGTGATGTTCCAGCTCCACCTAAGGTCAGCAAATAAAAAATGTCATATTCTCAGCATTGAAACTATGTAATGTAAATATATAAACAGCAGTTTATAGTTACTTGTTTTAGGAGGTTTGGGACCAGTTCCACCAGGACCTGGATATTGACCAACACCACCTGGTCCATAACCACCTCCATAGCCTCCTAAGCCACCTGGGACATGACAGAGCTTTGCTTATTACACATACAATACGTCCTTCGAGGTAAGAACTTTGTAAATGTAAGGTGGCTTAAGAAAAAGACTTTGGGGTGAAACGTCATGATTGACCACTGAGACTGACTTGTGACACTGACACTTGGTGTCTTGGTTGAGCATGTTTAATAGTGGTTACCCTGTCACTAGGATATTTTGTCTTCATTTATGTACAAAGTGACTGGAGTTGCCCATCTTCAGTCTGATCCCAAGTGCTCTGACTAAATTGATGAATAAATTGAATGTACAGATATTCTTAGTTACAACTTAAAACATGTGCACTTGAACCGCTATTATTAATGCATTCAATTGTTCATCCACTTGTTGCATGTAAGAAGACAAACCTATACTTTTAAAGCTGTCATTGTGTCTCATGTGAAGACGAAGAAGTTGTAGGCAAATGAAAACCACTGACCTCCAGGTCCGTAGCCTGTTCCAGCCCCGAGGCCTCCTGCTCCTAGGTTAGCCCCCCCCAAGCCTCCTGCCCCGAGGCCTCCGAGTCCTAATGAGCAGATAAAAGAGAAACACTACTTAGTGCTTTCTATACTTTCTCTAGTTATGTTACAATCCACTACATCATGCATTAATGAATTCAGCGTGTCTCTGTGCGACTCCACCCTTTTGTAATGTGATACGTACATGAAACCTCACAAGGATTTACTTTGAAAAGTTTTGAAATATGGTTTGAAGTTTTCACGTTTGACTTCAAAACCTCTTAACAATACACCGACTTAGTTTCTCTTTTCTTCAGGTCCCTGCATTCATGGAATAGTTTGTGCACAATTTGTCTTGAATTTGTGTGTTATAACAGCACAGTGTTTGTAATTGCATGTCTCACATTGCTTGTTCAGGTGAACCAGGATGTTTGTGTGTTATTCTTCTCGGGTGGAGCAGGACAACACAAACACACTTTGTGGGCATCATTGTATAGCGTAGATGTGTGTTCTGAGTCGGCCAGACGTTTGGTAAACTGGAAAGTGTGACACATAGTACGAGTCTTGTTTTCTGTGCTGACCCTGACCCCTTTCATACACCGACATAATGGGAGGAATTCAAAAGGTTCCACAAAGCCGAGGTTTAACCTCTTAAATATCGTTTGGATATTATCACCAACATTCCTCATCCTGCGTAGGCAACTCAGATGTTTGGGGGGGATGAAAAACAGAGAGGCCTGAAATTCCAAAGCAAATCAGTCTTTCTGACTGACGTGATGACTTCCGTCCTTTATCTGGGACCTGCCACGCCTAAGACATGAGTCGTTATCACTGCATGTGAGCGTGTGTGTGCGCATGAGGGTGGGTGGCTCTGAGGCGATGAGGA
Organism: Hippoglossus hippoglossus; assembly: GCF_009819705.1. NCBI lineage: Eukaryota > Metazoa > Chordata > Actinopteri > Pleuronectiformes > Pleuronectidae > Hippoglossus > Hippoglossus hippoglossus. The sequence continues at coordinate 5,971,703 of NC_047164.1, forward strand.
AAGGAAATAGCGGTGCATGTATGCAATCCTTATCCTGCTGCACTGAATTTTCCAGAGGAACAATATTTACAGTACAGAGGCTGTTGACCACTGATCCATGTGTGCATGAAGTAGTTTATGAGCTGATTCAGCTTAAATATTATTAATTTATGTCCAAACAAAGTTCTGGCTGAACTTACACAATCTGTTCTTCTCAATGACACTGATACGATTATTATTGCAGAAGATAAAGATATATAAGACGTATACTTTTATCAAATATTTGACGAATTAATCTTAAAAAAAACATTATTTCATGCTTTGCCTTTTTTTGAGGAGTAAACCAACGTGCTTTCAGTTAACTCAATTTAATTACTGAATTATTGTTCCTCCTCTCAGCTCGTTAATGGGACATTTTTATCGTCTACATACCTGTACCAGTCCGGCCTGGTTGGAAGCCACCTGGACCAACTCCTCCAGCTCCAGGTCCGTAGCCCCCAGCTCCCTGTCCTGCTCCAAGCCCTCCGGTTGTTCCTCCACGACCACCGTAGCCACCTTCGACACACAAGTATGATCCCCAAATAAGTAAATCTGATATACATTAGCAGTGTTTTAAGAGTTTATAACCATCTTGATGAATCTCTTCTATACCTCATCCAAACAGCAGAACATTTTCCATGTTCAAGTTCATTACATTTGAACTTTCTGTCTAAGAAGCCTTTTTGACCTAATTAAAGACTCCACACTAATTAATATTGTTTTTCTTGAGGGTTCTACGAAACACAATCTTAAATCAGTGCACTAATAAAACTGTCTTACCTGTTTTTGGAGGCTTTCCACCTGTAAGAAGAAAGTAATCATGACAATTTAATCAACAAGAGCATAATGGAAAATGTCGCGCTACAAGAGGTGGAATTAACAATCAATACGTCAACCAGCCGTATTTTTCTTACCGGCCCAAACACCTTCAGGGCCGACTCCTACACCACCACTGCCTGGACCAAAGGAGCCGGGTCTGAAACCTCCTTGTCCGACTCCGCCCGGTCCGACTCCCCCAGGTCCTACTCCCCCAGGACCGACTCCACCAGGTCCAACTCCTCCAGGTCTGAATCCGCCTTGTCCTTGACCACCATAGCCCCCTGAAGAATATGCAGAGTACACCTTGGTACAGAAAGTATAAGCAGCAGCACATCATACACACACTTTTAGTCAGATTTGTTTCCTTTTGATTGCAATTTATATGATTCATATACAATTCATCTGTGAGACTCACTAGCAAATCACTACCAATTCCTCCAACAACTGATTTCATTAATACAAAACTTCTTAATAATCTTAAATGTTTTTAAAGTATTAAGTTGATCACCACAAATGCATCTGAAAGCTGATTCCTGTGAGTTACTTGCAGTGATTCTAGCAAACAGTTGAAGATGTTACTCCTTAACGCATCCAACTCCACCAACTCCTGGACCAAACCCCAGATACCTGCACCAGCTCCTCCGGGTCCAGCTCCTCCACCAGGCTGAAATCCAGTCCCGGCTCCTGCACCAGGCTGAAATCCAGTCCCGGCTCCTCCACCAGGCTGAAATCCAGTCCCGGCTCCTCCACCAGGCTGAAATCCAGTCCCGGCTCCTCCGTATCCTGTTCCAGTTCCACCTGGTCCAAATCCAGGTCCTGCACCGGCTCCTACACCAGCTCCAGCTCCTCCACCAGCACCAGCAGGTATGTATACACCTGATGCACATGATGTTCAAAACCAAATGATTTATTAAGTGCTTCAAGTTATAATTGTTTTTTTTACTGCAGCGCTCTTCTAGTAAAATGTTATTTTTATTATTGCACTGTTCACTTGAAAAGAGCAGAAAAAGAGCAGGATGCCAGCTGTAAACACATGAGCTGTGTTTTCATTGTTGCGGACGTCTAACACATGACAGGAATTTATGAGTCATCAGTAAAGACTAATGAGGCATCATTTTCTCCTCATTGCCAGCACTTAAAAAACCACATTTAATTTGTTTAAATAAACAAGGATTACATTTAACAAGTGGGATCAGCTGCCACACAAGCTGAGTCAAGAAGTGTGTGTGTAGCGATTATCAGTCCCTGTGCTTTCTGAGTTTCTCTGCTGATGATAGCAAACAGTGCCTCATCCAAAAGGCATTCTTCTTTGGTCATGATTCTCACACTTTTCTGTACCTATATTCTGTTTCACAAATCACGATCGCCAAGAATAGAAACAGGGCGAGCAAACAGCTATAAAAGGAAAGGTTCTTTAAGATCCCACAGTCCAGATGTGAGAAGAAGAGGTCTGTAGGGATTCCTGAAGAATGTGAGTTACTGATCTCACAGTAATGCCATGTACAGCACATTAACAGCGCACAGTAAATAACTGAACTGCTCAGTCATTCCACTCTACCCGCTGCATTCTGCAGGAGAGGAACCTCCTCCCCCCACAAGCTTTTGTTGTTTTGGGATCTTTATTGAAATGGGACGTTGCACAGGTAAAAGAGCAGCTTGGCATGGTCACACTTTGTCAATTTGAGATTTAATTATTTTCTTACTGAATAAGTAATAATAAACTAATTTCATTACTCTTTTTTCTTTTTAGCCACTTGGCAGTTTATCTCTGAAGGGATGACGGTGACTAGTTGGAGCCAAGCCCAGCTGACTCTAGGCGAGAGGCGGGGTTCAACCTGGAGGCATCATCAGCGTATCGCAGGGATGAACACAGACAATCAGGGTTGTCTTAAATCTCTCAAGAACAGTGACCGGGGTAATTTGCTGCTGAAATTCATGGTTTTAGAGAATTTTTTCGTTAAACCCCGGCTCTTCATCTAAATATGTTCAATACTTAGTTTCGTCTGTCTAGAAGTTTGGTTTTCATTACAATGAATATTCCAGCTACTATCTTGGCTGTGGACTCTGATACGGTCACTTAAGCTGCAGAGCCAAGAACAAACGTTCCAGAGTTGTGTCAGTGGCAAACAAAATAGTCTGCAAACCCCAAAAGCCCTCGACCCAACTCTGCACTGAGAGGAGGAGGAAGAACTTGAGGAGATAGCTCTCATCCTCCTTTCAACCAGTTTGAGCCTTTGAGCTCTGGGAGGCGCTATAGAGCCCCTCTTGCAACTAAAAAAGTCTAATTTGTCTTAACTCCACAAAGTGACATCCAATCCACAGATGACAAGAACTTTCTTTAACCTTCAACCTCTAAGGACAATATTCCACTTAGGTGGTCAATAAGTTCTATTCTTAATCTGGTTTAAGGTCCACTGGTGCAGTCTTCAATGTTGATTTCAAAATGGATTTTAAATGATGATGTGCACATGTTGTGGAGATTAGAAAGACAGTATACATTCTTGTGGCCGACTATGTAATCACATCATACTTTGTTTTAAATTTCGAGACCTTCGCTCATATCATCCTCTCTCTCTCTCCTCTTCTCCTCTACAGTCAGCTCCACTGTCTCCTCCCTATCTCTGTCCCTGTCTTCATCTTCATCCAACATCTGTCCATTGCTGTTATCACAAATATTCTTTGCCGGTAACTTCTCAGTTTACTTATGACTGTACAAAAATATAACAACCTAAGCACAAATACTGACTCAGTCCGTTTTAGTAAAACCAAATCTTTAAAACGTACCAACCAATGACAAGTCTCCTCACTCTGCACTGAGTTTTCACTGGCTCAGCTTGACCTTGTAAGAATTGAAATTACACAACAGCCTGAAACACCCATTCAAACCACCCACAGTGCACCCATTAAAACGAGGAGGAGACTGAGGGCGTTCTCCTCACATCAACCAGATATCAACTTAACCAGAAGAGACAACGAGACAGCATCTGCGTGGAGGAGGTCTGGAGAACATGGTCATAGGTAAAGCTTTTTAAAACGTGCAGTTCCTCATTAAAATATTTTATCCTAATTCTAAACCTCTAACATTGAAAACATCCCTGTGCTTTGTGAAGACACAGAGAACTTTGTACTTTTACACTTCATTCAAGCAAAACTCCAGAAACTGAATTCTGAGTAGCTCTGTTTAAAATCACATGTTAAAGTTACAGCAACAACAAACTAGAAATCATTCAACAGAAATGTCAACAGAGGCATGTTCTGTTTATTACCAAGAGAGAAGAAATCTGAGTGGAGTTGGAAGAGTTCCTGAAGAGTTAAAGCCCATCCAGCACGAGCTGTGTTTGTTTTGCTCCACAGTTACATTATTAATGTAAAAAGGAGAGAGACTGGAGTTGAGTTTGACCTTTGATTCAGAGTTAATAAATCCATGCACTCATTCATAACGTCTTCACAGACCTGAAGACAAACCTGCAGAAATTGGAACAATGATAACTAATAATAATGATTAATATACTGTCAAATAATATTGAAAATACTTCTTGCAGTTTGCATTTTAGGAAAAACCTGCAGTTGGATTTTCTTTTTATCATCATCATCAATAATCTGCAGCTGCAAATTTCTTCTAATGTTAGACAAACCTCATCATCATGGTCACTATCATCACTTTCATATTTCCTGCAGCTCACACATAAATATAAAAATGACTGAACTACCAGTAAAGAAAATAGGATCTGTGTCCATGCATCCCTCTTCTACTAAAACTGCTGCATAAGTTCAATGTGACACCTGATGCACAGGTGCTGAGCTGCTGCACACATGCGGTAAAGAGGACCCACCTCCTTGCAGTGACGGTTTCCACAGAGCCAGGAGAAGGACTCCGTGTAGGTACGTGGCCGCCGTCCCTCTCGCCATCTTGCTCCCAAATGTCCCTCTCTGCTCCAAAGCTCCAGGTTTTATCCCCAGCAAGCCTATCAGGGCTCAACGAGGCCTTCAGAAAGAAGGAGGGAAAATGAGTGAGGGCAGAAAAAAAAAGGAGCAGGGGGGGGGGGACAGGATGCAAGACAGGACACTGCGTAATTGGCTAAGAGACACGCAGTAGAAAGATAGACACGGTAAGAGGCAGAGAAAGCACAATGGATCACCTCATTATACCAAATAGGTTGTTCCAACCCCCCCAGTGACTCTTGCATTTATTTGGTTCTCTACTGCCAAAAGGAGGGAGTAGGCAGGGTGGGCAAGGAGACAGAGATGGAGGGGGGGCGGCATGTATGAGATACAGGGGAGTCTGTGAATTGTAAAAACTGGGGTTCCCTCCTTTTCTGTTTCTCCAGACACCTCAGAAAGAAAAAGGGAACGGTGCCAGAAGTTCCTGGTGGATTTCCAAACAGCGTCATGTTTGAGTTGAAGGAAAACACAAGAGTGACTCAAGAGGTACTTCATGAATCCATGGTATGTATTTATGAAATACAGCTTTAAAACATGAATATATGACTAAAAATGAAATCATAATATAAATATTGTGAGGCTCACGTGTAACCCATAGAAACAGATGATGGTTGGACACACTAACCCTAACCCTAACCCTTAGAGGTAGTGTGGCACAAGAGAGATTGTTTCTAAGACTAAATGAAGTCATTTCAAAGCCTTAGACTGGTCAAATAAAAGAAAACCTCAATCAGGTGAATTCATGTGACCTTGAAGTCAGATCATAGCATCTTCTGCAGAAGAGAGAAAAGAACAGAAAACCGAAAAAGGAAAAGCAAAGATGGAAAAGATTTTTCTCTTAATAAGATTAAGTCGCATCATGATCAGAGAGGTCATTTTACCAGTGAGTCACCTCTGGGTGAGTCCCAGCGGTCGTGGAGACACACACCGGTCAGCATACCTGGAAACAATCACTGTTTCTTTTGTTGTTGTTTGGACCAGTGGTATCGCTGGGATTTTTTCTCCATGTTTGGGCTGGCTGGTCCTGTCCCAGCTCCTGAGGGCTGAGGTCGGAGTCTGGCAGCATTCTGAAACATTTTCTTTGTTTGGTGGAAATGGGCCTGGAAACAGATGAACTAAACGAGCTAATGGCACCAAAACGCAGAGTTGGTGAGGATCGGAGAGTGAGAGCAGGAGAAACCATGTTACAGAGAGTGCAGTACCCAAAGCTTCATGGCTGATGAGAGGACATTCAGGAGGACAAACGTATCCATCCGTCTCTACATAGTTTATACTTGGAGGGTGGCAGGAACCATTCTCAGCTGACGTAGGGCGAGAGTAAGGGTTCACTCTGCACAGGTCATGAGTCCATCACAGGGTCGACTGAGGCCCCATTCAGACATGGTATTACCATCTGTCCTGAGAGTGTGATTGGATCGTACCTCCCGGCTCTATTTGCAAATAAACACGTACGTCATCCACGAAGACCCAGTCTGTGTTTACAGATGTGTCCGACAATGACAATGTTTTGTGTGTGTGTGTGTGTCTGTGTGTGAGCGAGCGAGACAAAGAGGAGTCATGAGGCACTGAATGAAAGAATGCGTACAGCGATAAAGGAAAGTATTAATCATTATGTGGTGATATTGTGGCGACCAACAGATCAATGAATGAACACCGACAAGTATAAAAATATATTTAAACTGTAGCAGGTCAGAGGACGTCGAGTAGATGGTTTTTTATTGCGTACAAACATCTAAAAGAATGGGGCCACAGACCGAATGTGGTTTGAGTGATCGGATCAGTCGGGACGCATTTGATCGCGTACAAACCTGAACTTAGCTCTAATCATTCACACTCACACCTTTGGACGATCTTAGAGTTAATTTATCTTAAGCATGTCTTTGAACTGTCGGAAGAAACACACAGAACATGCAAACTCCACACGGAAAGACCCCGGACGATCATCAGGTTTGAACCCAGAACCGTCTCGCTGTAAAGAACAAGGCCTCTTAATATAAAATCTTGTCCCCTGTAGTCCTATGACCCATAGCTCAATGCCCCTTTACAAAACCAGGAAGAAGTCTTCAGTCCCGTACGAGGACTCCTACCTCAGCCACGAGATGTTAGCAGGAAACAATAGAAGCAGCAGCAGAAGCCAACAAGAGTTACTGTACATGAGAGTCTGAATTGTGGCAGATGTTTCTGAGATGTGATCATGTAGACAACTCTTGAGTTCTGTCAGAAATGGCTCGATTAGTAAACAAGTGCATCATCCGTATATTTGTGTTTCTGCCGGAGTGTTTGCTTGCACTGCCGAGTTGTATATTTACATTTGTATGTTGGAGAGATGAAGGAGAGAGGCAGTGCTACCTGAAAACCCATAATTGGTCTTAAAGTGTAGTTTTATTGCTGTGTTTTCAGATTTGGTCTTTGTGCTCACATTTGATGGAGCTACATAGTTATGCAGTGAAATAATACAGAGGAAAATGAAGGGTAAAAATGAAATGCATGTACCTTATAAGAGACTTTTACACTTGTGGTCATTAGTGCTTGAAAGTCCAGACTTAGAATAAACAAAAGACAAAAGAGTAATTTGTCAGATACTCAAGAGACATAATTGTCAATTATTAAAAATTTGGAATGACCACAATTTAGAGGTAGAAGGTTTGAATTGGCCAAATGTCACTGAAAATGAGTGTAATTGTTTTATTCTATGTATCAGTCTGGTGTTAAACTTTTCAAACTTTTCAAATAAGACACTTTTCCTTCCATCGGTCTGACAACTGAGATGTGTTTGGGGACTTAGTTTGTACAATGATAGAATGAGACCTGTTTATTCATTCTGAACACAAGTTTCCACCTCATGGGGACACAAGTACACTGACGCCTGCACATGCAAACACAAAATGAAGCATTAACTCAGCTTAGTCAATAAGAGCATTTGTTTTTTGTTTTTTCCTGTTTGGCGTTTTCATGCTGCTCTAATGTTTACGTGGCTTCCTGCCCAAAATCTAATAACACGCAAGTCTGGAGAGATGGAGACTGTAAGACTGTCAATGTGATGGACAGGACCTCAATCTGCATCATATGTGCGTCTGACGGAGGAGAATGGGAGAGAGTTTGAAAACACACACTTGTTCATTTCCTCGAAGTCAAACATGTCACAAAAAACAGATTAATGACTAATAACAGTCTTTAATATACAGTAAAATGTTGGAAAATACATTTCTGCTTTCTCTTGTTTTGACAAAACACTGATGACACGGCAAGAAAGTTTTCAGTTAAGACAAGTGAGAAAATGCACGAACACATAACATGAAAGTATCGATCTGTGCTTCTTCCACAAAAGATTTCAGTTTCCTTTGACTTTAAACTATTATCATGGATTATTATATTTGCAATGAAATAACATTGTACTGTTACTGTACTGTAACTGTTATCATGGAAACATGCAGGCATGACATCATGTTGCCTGCATTTGGCCGGTGTTCGGCTGGAATGAAAAAAAAAAATGGACTGAAATGGGCAGAGAGACGCAGGATCTGCTGCCAACATTTTTTATGCAAAGTTAAGGTGTTTTTCTTAAAATGACTGCAGCCGTCCGTGTGGTAATGGGTGTAAATGTTGTGATTAATATTCGCTTTGACAGTCACTACTACACACACACACACACACACACACACACACACACACACACACACACACACACAGAGCCGCTCTCTCATCCACCTGCCGTCCACTTCCCACATCCATCCACACAACCTGCGGAGCCGTGTGCCAGCGCAGAGAAGCGTATCAGTGTTACACATGAAGGAGCCAAGTGAGTAGTGCCTGTTCGGAGTTTACCTAACGTCTACCTAGCGTTTACCTAACGTCTGCTGCCTATATATGGGCGTGTGTGAGCTGGAAGACTGCTCGCCCCCTCCAGACTGGTAATTTACCCCTCTGGGTGATGGAGAGAGGGAAAGCGAGCGATAGAGAGAAAAAATGCAAGAGAAAGGGGAAAGGGAGTGAGACAGACAGAAAAACAGACAGACAGACTCAGACGGGCACTGGTTTGACTTGATAAATGAACTGGACTCCTGGTAAATGTCAGGCTTGAGGTCTGGGTAGGATCGACTTTCACTGCGAACCCGTGCCATAGATTTACATCTCTGATGGCAGCCCACAGGCCTCAAGCCCACCCACACTGACACACCCTTCAAAAAGCTGGTACCATGGAAATAAGTCATCTTCCACTGCATGCTGGGATCTATTTAGAAATGTGATGGATTAACTTGTTAAATAAAAACATCAGGATTTGTCTGTTTTAGCTTTTGATCAGTTTACGGATGTGAGTTTAATGTGTTGCATCAGCAGTGAGGTTGACAGGTCATAGGTACTAAGATTTTTGAATATGATTAAGAGTCGAAGCTTTTACATGATGTGTGATGAATATATCAGCGTCATTGTTTATGGGTTAACTTTTCATACTTGGTAATGAATGTAAGGAACTGATTTATAACAGAGAACTGACCCTGGATCTGCTGTAAGTGATCCAGTCCCTGCTCTGCTTAAGATGCTGCCACTGAGGATATTAAACCTCTTCTTATCTCAAAACTTTTTTTATATAATTTAAATACAAACAATCATGTTTGGTTTATGGTACAAAACTTGTGTGTCTGTTGTCTCATGCTACGTGACCGTGTGTCCTGAAACATGTATAATGAATGCAGGCCTGCAGTTGAAGTCAACTTGGGGAATCAATGGATGCAACAGACTGGATTTGAATGTTGCCCTGAAAAAAACGATAATTCTACTGTCAAGACCACTGTCTTTGGTTTTCTCCACCTTGCAGTGATACAGGCTTCTCCCCTTGAGTGTGGAAACCAAACCAGAGCCCATTGGGACAGACTTGGATAAAAACTGGCAACATGCAGGTTGAAGTTGGCTGAACTGTTATACTTTCTTTTTACAATGGATGTGCCTGTAATCGGTGTAAACATCAGGTTCGGTCGGGTTCAGACAGAAAATTGTGGCTCAAGCCCCACTCTACTCTACTAGTGGACAATGACTGGCTGACATGAGTAACTACTAAAGATGTCAAACTGACAACAGCAGTATCCCATCCTCCAGTGTTGCTGTGTATCTCATCGCACTCTGTTTGTTTGTCTGTTTGCAGGAAATCTCCGTGAGGAATATATTCGCCTCAGGATCAGCGTGAAATGATTTTTTAGACTTTCAACTGACATGATGATACTGATGAAGTGACATCAGAAACATGGCATGTAACCTCCTCGGTGGAGTCATGTACTGTGATGACAAAGCTGTGTTTACTGGCTCAGTTTGTAGCAGGAGAGAGAAGCTCGTCATTTGAATAACATTCAGGACGCTCATTCAGCGCTGCAGGGCGTCTCGTTCTCTTCGCAGTAACCTCTGCACACATCGTGCTCTCCTGGTGAAAGTCCTCTGTGGTCCATTAAAACAAACAGAGCAGCTCTCAGTTGTGGTGCTTGAGGCTGTGGACTCCTAACCATGTGCAGCAGGAGAGGCAAACTGGCTTCTACACTGAAGCACTGACAGCAACTGACAATTACCTAATTGAAAGTTGAGGTATGATCCAGTTATTACTGATCCCACATGGGGTCATTTAAACCGAAGACAGTTTACCTAAGTGGCCTGATTTAGTCATTAAGGAAGAGTTAAATCAGGAGTAAATGGAGACGCTTCGTCCATAAAAGTGTTCTCTCCTCTTGCATGTAACATATCCAAAGACGAACGTTTAATATCACAACATGCAGCGAAGCAGTGTGACGTCAGATGAGTTATGCGCTTGGATGTCGCCTGTTATAAGCAGGCCCCTTCCCATGACTCATAACGACCCTCGGCACGGAGGGGAGAGGCTTCTCCTCCCACGAGGGTTGAAACAACACCAAATCAAGAGCAGCGCCTTACACAAACACTGCAGTACTGTAACATACAGAGGGGCCATCCATCAGAACGCAGCGAGGAGAAAAAAGAGAAGACTCCGAGATGAGGGACACGAGAAACAGCTGGAGGTCACGCAGAGAGGGATGTGGGGTCGGAGCACGTTGTGTGTGTGTGTGTGTGTGTGTGTGTGTGTGTGTGTATTTGTGTGTAAGGGATCAGCAGCAGTGTCTTGTGTCAACTGTGAACACTCGAGATCACCAAAGTGAGATGGAGAGTGTGATAGTGGAGGGAAATCAAAGTCACACGTGCTCGGCAGTGAGGCTGTGAACTCAGCATAAATCACAAGATAAATTCCCTGCGATATCCGATATATACGGTTTCACATACAAGGACATGAACATGAGGTGTGTGTGTGTGTGTGTGTGTGTGTGTGTGTGTGTGTGTGTGTGTGTGTGTGTGTGTGTGTGTGTGTGTGAGATCAGATGTTTTGCATAAAACTTTCTCCTGAGGCCGACTAAAGTGGAAGGATGACGTCAGTGATTCACTTAATGCCAGGCTCACACAGAAACACACACATTCCTACCTTACCAACAACAGACAAGTCGGAGTATGGCCCATTATTCAAAATCATTTTGATAAAACAAAACAGAAACACAACATTAATTCTTGTTCTTCTTTCATATTTTACATTATGGATAAAACTATCTGTGTATTTTTTTGTCAAGATGAGGCCCTGCAACTCTGGCTGGTGTTTTAATAAGTGAGGGTCTGTGCTGAACACAGACTGGGATATGAACACATACTAGATATCTTTACATTTAAAGATATCAAGCTTAAATATATTGGTATACCAGCACTATATTATACTGCCAACCCTTTGAGTGTTTATGTTGTTGCTTGTGTGATGTTTCTTGGGTGAAGATTGAATTTGTTTTTAAGTTTTCTGCCGGTGATGGACTTGTTCAAACCTACAAACAAAACCTCCCTGTTGTCTGAAAAGGTTGACATTGCAATATTTGCACATATTCAAAAACCTGTTGACGTCTAATTTCCTCATATGTTGATATCCAAATGTGCTGCATATGGCTAATATCAGCATACTTACTATTGTCATATTGGGAATCATAGCGGAATATTAATATGCATGTAACAGATGATAAAGATCGATTTTTCTACAATTATGTCTTTCAAAGTTGTAATTTCCAAATGAAAATCTTTATTCGCGTTTGGAGACCGTTGGTGTGACTCCACAAACATCGACACAATCTGCCTTCGACATATTACTTTAGTTTTCCACCCTCCACCCTAAAGTTTTCACTTTATAACCTCCTGCCCTATATCCTGTTTCACCACAGACAGTTGCAGACATTTATACATTATACATGCTGCCAGTGCCAGAACTGTAATCCATCCAGGGTTGTGCGTGGGTCAGGCGTGTGGCCCCAACTGATTGAATATGTAATTCTACATCCCAGCAATAGGAAAGCCGTTCTTGCCATCTGAGGTCATTCAGCTTCCCGTTAAGTGGAGGGTCACACGGCCGAGGACGCTGATGATGCGCCCCTCGCTGTCATCGCTACAACATCAGGTCAGAGGCGCCCAGATGGAGGAAATTATGACGCGGCGATCATCTCATTCTTCTGCTGACATCATCAGAGGGGGCCAATTAGACAGCAGGCTCATCTATCTCCTCGTTCCAGATAACACTCCTGAACGTGCATGCTGAAAACCTGAGGCTCCCACTGTTTTCTTCTGGGGGTTTTGCGGTTCCTCTGTGATTGGTCACAGTCTGGGAGATGATGATGAGTTTGGTGATGTGACGATGAGGATGACTGCAATTCCACGGCTTTGTTTATGTCTGTAATGACAACATTCAGTCAGCAAGTGAGTGCGTGTAGTGCATGAACGTACGTTGTGTGAGCCTGTTTGAAGTTGTTCATACGCGTCTCTCCCTCGACTCTCTGACCACCTGAAAACAAAGCTCTTGGTCCTTTTCCAAGAGAACTGAGGTGGAGTTCATGAGGAGTGAGAACATAATTGTACCAGCTACAGGAAATTGCACTCAAACAGACCATTTTACAGGCGTAAGGAGGCCGACTTCTGACATGTGATAGCCAGCAATTACTCATAGTGGAGGGTCCAGTGTAAAAAATGATTCATGATGTCCTTTTTAATCTTTTGTCGGCCTCATGTTCTTACAGGGTATGAACACAGAGACATCAGGAAGAGGTCAGAGAGCGGCGTGATGCTGCCAGATGACAAGTAACCAACATGTTCTCCAGGACATGAGCAACATGTGAGTCCAGTTTTGTTTTCAATTCCTGTTCTGCTCGTATTTGGACCATGAGGACAAATAAATGCTAACAAGTACAGTTTCCATGCATATGTGAGAGTAAAGGAAAACTGTCATGCACTTTATGAATAATGGGCGATGACAGATAAACCAGAAGAAGCAGTGCTTTTATTTAGTGTTTAGGATTGATATTGTTTTATTAGCAGAGAGACTGAAATGGTTTCTCATGAAGAACCAGTTCCTCCCGTCCTACTCCTGTTTGTCTGAGTCTTTGCAGTGGTGATCGGGAAGTGGAGCCAAGGTATCGAGGTCCAAGCGACGATCAAGCTCGACCAATCGCGAGTCAGACTAAGTTGTCCGTCCTGAAGTTTCACCCCATTTTTATAGCATCAAATAAGTAATTAAAACCAAATCAGTGTACTTTTTAATTTTTTTTGTCCCATCCACAAACATGGACGAGACTTGCTTTAAAACATCTAATGCAGCCATCAGGGGACGATTAAGATGATTTGGCCGCATCTCAGCTGTCATGTCGTCCATCTTTTAAAGAAACTTACACACAGACAGTAATTTAAATCAAATTTTAAACACCACTCTATAATCTTGAACCTGGATCCTTGGAGGTGTTGAGTTCACCAGATGTCTGCGTTAACAGGCTTATTTCAGCGAGCACTGTGTCTGTACATTACAGGTTAGAGCTCATAATCAGGTCATCAATCAGTAGCCTGTCGAGATATATGATACAGTACGTACAGGTGCATAATGGCTTGTGTAACAGGTTTGACCCCCACACACTAATTTAAAATAGCATGTAGCTAACGGACCATCAGAAGAGAAATCAGGAGAATTGATGCCTTTGTTCAGTGTTTACAGTAAATACCTGAACATTTAGTGTAGCTGGATCTCAGTTACTGCACAAAGAGACATTGTACAAAGACTGTACTGACATTACATTCATTATCATTAGTGTAGACCATAGACTGTATATAAAGATAGATGATATGACATCCCGCCCAAAAGATGAAGTCAGTGCGTCTCAGTCGCCAATGGAACAAACAAAAACCACAAAGATCATTTTAGGTCTTTCTTATCACACTGAACAAACGGTATCATTAGTACAGACCATAGACTTTCTTGTAAAAGGACATTTTTTTAAAGTAAGTGACAAAGGTGTTGTCTTCATTGTCTTCATTTCGTTGCAGGACCACAATCAGGACTGATGCTGTGGTTGGTCCTGCTTTAAGTTTTTGTGACATTTATTCAGTATCAAGACTTTCTCACCTCGGTCACATTCCACTCGTTCACTCGAGCCCTTTTCTGTGATGTGTTCCTATCAAAAGTCAAGTCTTCTCATTGTAGTTAAGACAACAATGGAACAGAAATGAAAACAGGTTTCATAGCCAACTCAAATGTGTCAGTGTCCAAGTGTGTAAGTAATGTGTGCGGTGTGTTTGAGTAATGGGATCGGTCTTGACCCACTGGACGTGATACGGTGAGAGACTGAGTGTGTGACTGGGTTTCGTCAGGTCTGACGGACCCACCGGCCGCTCCACCTGTCCACTGCAGCGGTGGCATTCAGACGACATTAATCACGGCGATAAGAAGCTGGAACTTGCCGACCACTTGGTTTGAGTATGAGACCACAGAGTCAGCAGTTACAAGGAGAGCAGAACGTGTGTTATCAAAACTGTTCCTCTGGCCATATACAGTGACGTTTTTTACGTTTGCATGCACAGTGTAAGATACAGTAATAGATTTGAATAACGGAGTGAAATAAATAAATGTACGTTTACATAAAGGGCTAAGACACAAAATATATATCAATAAAAGTGACTTTTTGGGGGGGAATGCCTCCTATACAGGCCTCCACATCTTTGGGTTTTCCAGAGGATCTGTCAACTAAGCAAGAGGGAAGTCCTCAAAAAATATTATTATGTGACTTTCGGATGGAGAAAGAGGAATTGTTTAATCTTTATTGTCAAAAAAAAAAAAAAACCTTCAGTAGAACCTGACTGACTCAATGATTGGCCGATAAAATCTGCAAATGTGAGTCTGTCACAGACATATCGGGATCTGCGTTTATGTTTTCTGATATGAAAACGTTAATTCTAGAGAATAAACAAAAAAAGAGAATAGAAGATGCATTTATAAATTTTAAACAAAATTCCATATATTTAGTTGTATTTGTGTTTCTTGTAATATATAAAATGATAATTTGATGGTTTGAATGTAATGAATTTAAGTAAAATGTGGTTCAAAAGAGGACTGTTGCTGTTGACTCCCATTCTAATTATCAGAGCCTCCGCTTGTGGATAAGAACTATGTTAAATGTGGAAAAACCCAATTTAGTTAATGATTTAAATGATCTTCAACAATTAAACCAAAAGCCAAAAAGCAACCGGAGGTCAGTCAGACTGAACAAACCAAAAACAGTTCTGAAAAAACTTGTGAAAACGTTATGGAGACGGGAAAGTTGATCAATAAGCAACACATATTCCTTGTGTGGCCATAAAGAGACAAAAGGTAATTTAGATCATTTGCTGTTATTTGTCCGTAGTTTGCTTTTTTTTCTCAGGAGACCAATGAACAAAGGCAGTCAACTAATGACTCCATTCAAAAAGCTGGTTAGATTTGTGCCTACCAGAATAGATTCATGGCTTGTCAGATGACTTAATGCAGCAATTACAATTATCTCTCTCCAGTCTGATTGTCTGAACCCTGAGACTGAGAGCATAAACACACAACTCACTTGTCTACACATGGATGTCTGTGCAGAGCTGAGCGGCGCGTGCTGCCAACACATGCCACAGCCATGACTGTAAAGGGTCTGATCTTTGACTCGCGTCCAAAATGCAACAGGAGAATTTAATCACTTCGCAGAGAGAGAGAGAGAGAGAGAGAGAGAGAGAGAGAGAGAGAGAGAGAGAGAGAGAGAGAGAGAGTGAAAACGAGGCAGATTGAAAGAGAACAGCAGGGAGGGGAGAGAGAGACACGAGGCGTTTGGAGCGAGCTGCCACTCACAGCTTTGGCAGCAGGATTTATGAGCTCTGCTTGTGGCGCATACCTGCGATATGTCCTCTCCTCCTGACCATACATAGAATCAGGCACAATCAGACAGCCGCGATATAAATATTGAGTTGAGACAGTTTGGCAGCCATAGCTGTGACCTAAATGCTGAAAGTATGAGCAGTGCTGACGGCTTTTTCTTAGAAGCAGGAGAGAAAATAAAACTAATGAAGTTACTGTAATCTTTTTATATCTGCGCTCTCTGGTTGGCTGAGCCATTAATCATACATGGTGACAGAATGCCCCTCGTTGGTTGGAAACCGTGGTTTGACTCAGAGTTACACGTAAACTCGAGGGGAGAGTTGTTTTGGGGAGATTCTGGTGGTCGACAGTGGCCATGGAGACGATTTGCTATTATTGTTTTTACCGTTTACAGACAGAAACCATCACAACAGACGGACCTGAAGCTGTTTCCTAGATACATTAACTATTTATTGTTCCTTTATAACAGATACACTCAGCTTCTTGAAATATTTTGTAAGTTTATGCTAAACCGATCATACTAATTTCCTCAAAACAGGTCCTGGTCCTGGAAGAACGTAATCAATTTGGGTTCAGATGCGGATTAAGGTGTGGATCCAGGATTTCGGCCTCGGTGGAGGTGTGTGCTCTGAGTGCCGGTCTAGTTAAAATCAGTTTGAGAGCTGTTCATTCAAATACATTTTTACTGCTGAGACTGTTGTTCTATTACATTACACAGAGAAGAGTTTGTAATACTTTGCTCTCATCAGTATGAATAGTGAGGACAAACTAGGAGAAACTGTGCTTAAAAAAAGGGGGAGAAAGTGAAAACATGGCTGATTCAACATTAGAAACACTTTTATACAATTATTAGAAGAAAATATGTTTCATTATCTGTAATTTGTAGTTATCTGAAGTAGGATCTTGGTTTTTGTTGATATTGGCAGTTTTTCAATAACTCATGAACCAAAAGTTACTGTATCAAACTTTACTCTTAATGTTAGAAGAAGTAGAAGAACTGCCTGTGGTTGTATTCTTCCACTGACCAGTGCAGTTCAAGTCTATATAAAAAAAGTTCCAGACTTATATAAGGTCACTGTGACCTTTGACTTTCAACCAGCAAAATCTGATCAGTTAATCTTAAATTCATTTGAAGAAATCTTACAAAGGTAGACTTGAGATGACGCCTCTGGCCACTGTCTGTCACTAGTGGAAACAGGCTCAGGCCATGTTTGCTCTAAACTGATGCAAACGGGGGGAATCCCATTTTTTCATATGTTAGAACACAAAATCAGTTTAAACCAATATTCTTCTTCACAATCTGAAAAATTTGTGTTTGTTTTTAACTTGTAAATATAAATAATTTTCCTGACATCACGTCTAATAGAAAAGCAGAAAAAGAAACATAGACCTGGGAATGGAAGTATCCATACAACTCGATACAGCTGTAAAAACTTGATTTAAGAAATAAAAACTGTTCTTTTGCTGTAATTGCTAATCTGGGTCCAACATGCTGCTCTGTAAATATCCTCCAGAGGAGAATTATTTGACTGGTAACGAAATCAGTGGAGACTTGTCTTTTCCTGGGGATCAGAGATCCAGCTCCATTATCTGTGGAGGTCCCTGCAGACCTCCAGCCAAAAGCATGACCTCACTGCACTGTGGGAAACGTCCGTGGTATTCTGCCTCCCTCGCTGCTTGATTCAATCAGGTTTCTCTCTGCTGGTTTAATAATAGGGATTCTCAGGATGACGGCTGGGATTCCTGGTGACTCTTAAAGGAAAAATACCCTGTGTGTATCAGACCCATGTAAACTTGAAAGGTGTCTCTGAAAAGTTTGTTTGTTGCTCTTTCACATGGGATGAAGCTGTGGTGCGTTTGGGTTTCGTTACAACAGATTCCATTGGCGAGCCAGATTCACCACAAACAATCACAACTTTCCAATTTAGATTCACACAAACACAAAACATTGTAACAGCCTCAGTTTACCTAGTTTACTTGTTACCATGTCTGATAAATTCAAACCATCCAGTTGAGCACACAGTCCATTTATTTTCAATTAACTCAATTAACTCAAACATGTTTCCAATAATTAACATACAATTTACTTCAGGAACACGAGCAACAAACTGCAGCAGCTCTCTGCTTCAGTTGTTAAAACACCCGACATAGTTTGCTTCCTATTTATAGAACTGAACATCGATTGGCTTTTACAATCACGATTTTTCTATTATAACAAATGAAAAGGGTGAAAACAGTGAGATGATGAAACAGTTTTCATTCACTCTCATCGTTCTCGTAGTGTTGTTGTTCAGCTGGAGCTGTTCTCGCTGTGCACGCTGCCAAACAGCAGACTGACAGTGTTGGCTGTTACCTGCTGAACATGGTGAAACAGTTGGCAGCTGAAGAGTCAGGTGTTTCCCTCAGGAGTCAGTGGAGACAAAAGAACAAAGTGAATAGTTGACATGGATTAGATTCATCTGATAGAAAGAAACTTTAAATCAATGATTAAACAATTCTTGTTCTCTACCTGCTGAGTGAGCAACTTATCATGAATTCAGTGTTGTGTTCACAACTTGTTCCTGCTGCCTCCATTATTATTTATTGCAGATTTAAATGAAGTCAATACAGTTTTTAACATTCCAATTTTCCATTAATCTATTCATTCATTGTTTCATACACAGTTTTGCACAGTATTGCAGCACTTTCTGCCAGCAGGTTTTCTCTCCTGCTTTAGTTTCTGTCCTGATGACGGTGGAGGAGTTTGATGAAAAAAAATGTTAAAAGTCCCAATTTTAACAAATCTCCTTTAGTTTTGCCTCTAAAAAGCACTGTTGAGTTGTTCTCTTAAGCACATATCAGCAGTCTGACCTGCTTTGGATCCTAGTCTTGGAATCCTTGTTTTAAAAGCCAGTATAAATTCTCCTGGAGGATCCACAACCATCATCTAAGTCATCTAAGTACAGACAAAAACAATGTTAAAAACACAAGTTTACAAACCATTTGGATTAATGACAATCTATACTCTTTGATAGGACTTTGCAACCTTCTGCAGCTTTACACAAACCAACAATTCTTGATTGTATTTCTCACATTCAAGAGATGCTCAGCAGACACTCAAAATCTGTGAGTGTGGGAGGTTTGAATCCTGCAGAGGCCGCGGGTTCGATTCCATCCGTCAACAAGGGTCGAAAATGCTTGAGAAATATCTTTTAAAAAATGTGTGAGTATTGTTTATGAGTCAAAGTAAATCAGACTCACACCTCAGATCGTGTTCTGTTGACTGGTCTCCAGGTTTGTTAACTGCAGCTCTCGTTGATGTCATTAGCCTCGGGGTTCACATTCATTTTTCTAACTCTGCACAACAACTCTGAAAGTTTTGAATAATGTTTTCAATATGGACGAGAACAATTCAAGGATCTGTTTGCTGTTAGATGTAGATGAAGACCAATGTATTGGTTTCAGTCCCTTTATCCTGCCGGGGCATATGTGAGATTA
Source organism: Hippoglossus hippoglossus (assembly GCF_009819705.1). Taxonomy (NCBI): domain Eukaryota; kingdom Metazoa; phylum Chordata; class Actinopteri; order Pleuronectiformes; family Pleuronectidae; genus Hippoglossus; species Hippoglossus hippoglossus. Next base: position 5,991,189 of record NC_047164.1, read on the forward strand.
CACCGTTGTAGAAAGACAGCCTTCACAAACCCAATCAACGTGTTTGACCATGAGTCTTAAACTGTAGCTCTCCTCAGGGGTATGACACACAGCTCAAATGGGAATACTGTATCTCTTGTGTTTCTACCACAGGTAACAACAAGGATATTAACGTACGCCCCATCGTGCGGCGTGGAGAGGGCCGGCTGTTCGATGCCGGAGTATTCGCTTACAACAGGCACTGCACAAGGTCAGGGGGCTGGCAGCGGAGACAGGAAGAGATGATGTCACCACCCGGGGAATATCTCTGAATCCCTCCCCACTTGGATGTTTAATTTACAGCACATTAGCCAAAGTGATACCACATTGTTACATATGACCTACTTTAATGTTCAATGTGCATTTGCTATAGGACATATGGCACCGAACATGACTCTGGTGCCGCTACATCCAGGGAAACTCAGCTGCCTCGCTGTCTTCCACTACTTCCATTTATAATACACACAACAGTATATACATGTTTCACTCTTTTCATGTTTTTGAGTCTATATCACAGAGGACAGTTGAGAGGTGATAGAACTACACTTAAACCTAAGATATTGTGTTGTATACTGTACTTAAATTGTCACATTTGTTTTTTAACACAACTGAAAGAGCTAGAATAGCACTCAGTACAGTACATACCTCAGCCAAGGCCCAACCCAGATCCTTTAAATTCAATCAAGCTGCACCACACACTCTTAGATATCAGTCTATAATAAATGAGCCTGATTTTTCATCAAGATCCATGAAATATTTCCTGGGAAATCAATGAAAAGGTTGAAAAATGAAAGATCTCACTATAAAGAAAGAGAGCTATTTCGGATGTCATCGAAATAGCTTTTTACGTAATCCTGCTAACAGACAAACAGATCAACAAACGCAGAAGAAAGTAACACCGATCAAACCACATAAAATGTATTCAAATGTTGAAGTTTAAAATTTTACAGAAAAATACGAATGATGATTCTTATATAAAACATGATACGTTCGTATGGACCCACCAACATAGTGGAGTAACTTTTTGCTTCCTCCACTAATCCACTGTCACTGAACCTGCAGCTGGACAACTTAAGTTATGATGTATCTTGTGTATTTTTCAGTCTTTGTTTCCAGTTAATTTCTTACTTTGAGAAAGTTGAAAGTAATTCCTACTTTGCACAAATGTAAGATAATATAACTGAGCAGATGAAAATATAAAGAACAGCTACATTAAATTAATTACTTGAATTTGAGTTCAGTTCAAATCCAAACACTCAGAGATTTTCAGAGAATTGCTTCTGAAAAGTAAAAACACACACACGGCTCGTTTCTCAGCGTGTGATCCAAAAGAGCTCCATATTATTTTTGCTAATACTCGATGATTTATGCTCCAGAGGACCCGGTGTTGGATGTTGATGTAATAGCTGCACGTCTGTCAGGACGCAGACGGCCGGCCTGCGCACACCAGAGTAAACAGAGCACAGTAACACATTCGACTCACAGTCACTCACTGCATGCAAAACCTGGAATAAACAGTCACTTTTAATTATTGTTATTAGCTGTGACAAGAGGGGGGTGAGAACACACTTTGTAATGTGATGGAAGTGGAGCAGACAGGGTCTCATGTGTTGTGACAGTGTCGCACTGTCGAGGAGGGGAGCTCACAGGCTTTTTGAATTCTCACCTCTCTCAAACAAATAGTTGCTGAGGGAGGAGTCGCTGTGTGTGTGTGTGTGTGTGTGTGTGTGTGTGTGTGTGTGTGTGTGTGTGTGTGTGCGTGTGTGTGTGTGTGTGTGTGTGTGAACCAAGAGAGTGATCGTCAAATTTACGTATTTACAGGATTCATAGATACAAGAGTTTTACAGCACAGGAACAACTTTGATGAGGTTTTTACGTGTGAGAGGAATTACTAACTGTCCCTAACTGGATGTATGGAAGTAACCGTGTCTCCTGATGGAAGATTAGTCCTTCACCACAACATTAAAGGAATACACAGATTTAAGGATTAACTTAATGCAGCAGTACCAGAGATTACATCATGTTTTATTCCATGCATTCTTCTGCTACCTACATTACCCACAATGCATCAAGTGTGTTAAGCGACTGAGCTACTTGTCTCAGGCAGAAATGAGTGAAGGGATCTGCAGAGGTCTGAGTAACTCACTCACTTGAGGAGGTTCACGTTTTCACCCCCATGTCGGTTTGCTTGTAAGCAAGATTATACAGAAACCACTGAACGTATTTATATGAAACTTGATGGAAAGATGTGGTACAGTAGGTCAGGAAAGATCCCATTACATTAAAGTTATTTTATTCCTGCTGCAATGAACAGTTTCAAAAACCACTCCGTCATGCTTATAATAATGATGCTGTGTGGCTTGAATCCAAATCTGCAAGAGAATAATGCTAAATGTCCAATTCTTCATGTCTGTTGATGATTGTCAAACCTAAACCAACTTTACGAGCTTATTACCACTAACAACTTGACATGACTGATGTGGTGCAGCAGAGAACCATGAACAGTGTTTTGCATTTACAGTAATTTCACAGCGGTATTTGCAGAATTGTGCATCGAGGTAAATGTTTAGCATGTTGGAGTTTTTCCGTCTAATGGAGGTGAAATGAAAGTGCACTTCAATTGAGAGGAATAACTGAAAACAGGCGCACGAATGAAAACAGGCAATTCACTGTAAAGGAACTGAACAATGGAATCAAGCCACGAGCACAAACCCATTATTCAAGCCTGGCGAACGTGTTGCTTTAGCCGCGTGGCTTCGTGAACCCTCTGCTCAGAAAACATGACTAACGAGCTAATCTCCGAGTCAAGCGCTCGGTAAGTGACATTAAAGCAACACTTGCACCGTATCTGTACAGAAGAGAACAAAAGAGGAGAGGACGTGCACAGATAGTCAGAGACGGACAGGATAAGCATCTCTGTCTAATCATCAGCAGCTCTGTTTAAACCTTGGCTGCAGCCCAAGAGGGGGAACACTTTCATTGACCCCCACGGTCGATCCACTGTGAAAACAAACACATCAGCCTGGCAGACTGTGTGACTCACTGCCCTCTCACGTCGACCACAAGCGCTCGCGCTGCCAAGCCTTTTCCTGCTCGCCGGGCCTCGCCCTTCCTCACCTCTCGCTGCCATCGCCGTGCTATCTCGATCTCAACTTTTAACCCACACGTTTATCAGCCAAATAAAAGAGAAAAAGAGAAAAGAACGTGACCTCTTTTCTATCTATTCTCTTTCTTGTTTGGCACAGTTGAACTCACTTTTTACAGCTGTTAGCAGGTGTGCAGGTGTGTGAGGTAGTCGAGGCCTCAAACTTCTCACCCACGTGCGACACTGTTGATGCCATTGAGGATAGAAAGTGTGCAGCTTTATCCTCAGCTGTACGATTCGTGTGTTGAGATGAGCGAAGGACACTGAGTTCTTAGAAAGCTCAGGGAGGCAATAAGAGAAAACAGGTTTTATAGGAGGTTTTCTACAAAATTGTTTCTTATCATTATATTGTTGTATTGCTTAATTTATCCATATTTATCATACTGCAGTATCGTATGGTATATATATAAGTACGTTTTAAGCTTATCTGTACAGAATATTGACATTAACATGTAAAATCTGCTTTCCACGTGAAATGTACAAACCCAGATTTACCTCATTGGGTTTTGGCAACAATTCCCAGTTTCATAATTATCATATAAGGAGACAGTCTGTGAATCTTCATCTACCTTTGTATACATTTTCTATTAAATATCTTGGAGTGATCTCGTGGAACGAAAACACACATTTATCGGATTCCTCTGTGTCATATATGTCAAATTTTCTTTTTATACTATTATATAACCTTTTTGTTATATTTGGGTGAGGTTTTTGTATAAGCCATTACTGATTTCTACCACATCCCACCCATATTTTTATATTTTATTCATATGTTTTGTATTTACATTGTGTGAAATAAATTAAATTAAACTAAAACTAAACTTTGATGTATCCATGGTGATGGTGTGTGGTTTGCTCCACCTTTGTGCTCATTCCCAGTTGGAACAGGAATAAAAACTTTTACTTTTACACATCACACAACCAAAACCCAACCAATGGCTCTAATCTCCTCCTGTCAATACTGTAAAGGTTCATTAGTAGAGATTTCGTGGACATGCAGTTCACGACCTGAGAAACATTTCTGTTCATCAGTGTGTGGGATACTGTGGGCTTTTTTTTTTTTTTTACTCAGAAAACAATAGTCAGTATTGTCAGTATTTCCACAAAACAGTCACTTAACTTTTCCCAGCTTGGAAACGACCCCATGCACAGGTCCTCCAGGCTGATTTTAATTCGGTTAGAGTCCAAGTCGTACACAAACACTCGAGCTAAATCGTCTAATCTTTTTGAAAAATGTCATATCTGGGGACCAATAACTTACACGAGAAGATGTAAACCAACGTCCGCTGTGGTTAATCTGAAAATGTAGAAGTTGCTGATTAAGGGGGTCAGTGTGTTATCATAGAAAACACACATGTGTAATCGCAGCGTCTATGTGCTATCGGGCCTCTGTCTTGTGTCACGGCCGCCGCGGGTTTCACATGATTCAGAGCTGATAACCGAGCGTGTCAACTTTCTAATAAAAGAAAACACGGGCTGCGTTTGCAATTAGGTATGAATGTGATTATCTGTGGGTAAATATTTGAATGTGGCCACTGATACCATGTGATTTGCACTCGTAGGCGCAACCACAGATTTGATAAGACCTTCTGGTGGGACTGTGCTTTTTTAAATAATACGAGTCTATACTCCCATGACTGTAGGTTACATGATGTGAGGCAGCCAGTGTTTGCATCATCGGATCATATGTATGTGAGAACACGTATGAAAACAGTTGCTGCCACTATGTGAGTTCTCTCAGTGTTCTCGTACGAAGGAAACTAAAGTTGTCGAATGCTGTAATTCTGGCAGCGGTGTACCAACGCTGCACTGCCTTAAATGGGAAACAGAGACCCAGACCTGTGCTTTACTACAACGTGGCTCTGATTAAGACCAGATCGGTCTGCATGTGGTCGGCCCTGAGTCACAGCCAACTCCTGCTCCGGGACAGGATTGCTAATGTGGGGCTGTATGAATTCACATCTTCTACCTATATCTGCCGTAGAGGAGATCAGAAGAGTTATTATCGTCTCCAAATGACTGGATCAGCTATTAACTGGGGCGTAAAGAAATCAATATTAAAGAAGGCGCAATAATTTCCACCACATGGATGTCAAAGGATGTCATTTTCTATTGTGTTATCTCGACATCATGATTTGTTTTCTCATAATGGTCGGTTAAGAAAACAAAAGAGCTTTTCCTCCGGAGAGCAGGACAATTACCTCGTCACAACTGTTGTTTTCTTAAGATAACAGGATAATTTTATCACTTGATTCAAGTCACTTTTACTCATTCAAGCAGGAGGCTCTCACAGGGAAACGTATCCCACAGATACTCGTGGCTCCAGGGACGTCACATTCATGATTCCAGTTCATTCATGACGTTTTGGGAACCCTTGGTTTTTATCATCAAAATGTGAGTTTCTCATTTAATGACAATCCTGCCTGACCTGTACTTTGTGTTTCCTTCTAAAACATGTCAGCATCTTAACCTTAGCTGCTTTGGACTGTGGGATGAAACCAGAGCACCTGCAGAGATCCCACGCAGCCACAGAGAGGCTCAGGTCAAACTGGGGTTTGAACCCAGAACCTTGTCCTGTGGGTGCTAACCACTGTTACATTACATTACTTTTCATTTAGCTGACGCTTTTATCCAAAGCGACTTACAATAAGTGCATTCAACCATGAGGGTACGAACCCAGAACAACAAGAATCAAGAAAGTACAATTTCTTCAAGAAAGCCAAACTACAAAGTGCTATAAGTAAGTGCCATTTAAGTGCTACTACATTTTTTTGTTTAAACTTTTATTCAAGGTATAGTCGGAAGAGATGTGTTTTTAGTTTGTGGCGGAAGATGTGTAGACTTTCTGCTGTCCTGATGTCATTGGGGAGCTCGTTCCACCATTTAGGTGTTTAGCTCGCAGTGAGGGAGCAACAAGCCGATTGGCCGAAGCAGAGCGGAGTGAACGGGCTGGGGTGTAACGTTTGACCATGTCCTGGATGTAGACTGGACCCGATCCGTTCGCAGCACGGTACGCAAGTACTAATGTTTTGAAAGGGATGTGGGCAGCCACTGGTAACCAGTGAAGGGAGCGGAGGAGCGGAGTAGTGTGAGTGAATTAGGGTTAAAGACCAGTCGACCTGCTGCATTCTGGATGAGCTGCAGAGGTCGGATGGCACCAGCAGGTAGACCTGTCATGACCTGTTCCACCACGTATCACTAATTCAGACTTGGTGAACATTATACCTGTTAAATATCAGCATGTTAACATTGTCATCAGGTGGAGTCATGGGAACAATCTGCTGGTCAGTGTCAGTTTTACATTTACACTTTTTATTCTTCACTCAAATTCTGAACTTTAAATGTACTCCTCTCCTATTTTCTTCTCTGCTGCCATCTTGTGGCAAAAATATAAATACAGTAGTTCACAAGACATTGGTTATTCCCAGTTGGTCAAACAGCGTTGATGAAATATGTCAGATTTGAATAGACAAGAACAACACAACATTTTCATCTTGGCTGAGAAATGGTAACAAGGCAGAATATATAATATATATGTTGTTTTATGTGTTAGTCCTCCAGTATCTTACTTCTTACATCTGGTGAAGCATGTTTTTAAAATTTTGTCTTACAATCTGAATTAAAGTCGACTCGTGTTTAAAGAATCTTTTCTTTTCTTGTTGAGAGGTTTTTATCTGCTATGTAATAACCCACATAATTCATATTCACATCATGTCTGCATCAGTCCACCGACAACTCGTTGTTTAGCTTTAACACTGTGATGCTGTTGTTTTTCTACAGGATAGTTTTTCAGTTCTGGACAGACAATTTTTTTTGTTCTATTATCCTGAAAAAACTGTCTATAAAACAAATTGGATCAAATTGAAAATAGTGTATTTTTTTTATATCCTATCACATAAAAGAACACCAAAGCATCAACGTGTAATTTGATTAAATTAAAATGAAATGTTAAAAATAAATATAAATGAACTACTACTGATTACATTCTTTTTACACAAAATATATATATGTTAATATATTTACAGATCTAATTGTTTTGTCTACCAGTGACAGATTTTACAAATAACATGAGACATCATCTTGATCTATCGTTTCACTTTAAAATCACAAGTTAAACTGAAATTAAGCTGCAATTTATTTTTTACAAACGCCAAAATAAAACACCCGCTTTCAGCTTCGCTCCTTATTGTACCTTGTCACTGGCCGTAGTTGACGTCATCAAAACAGGCCGAGCGGTCGCAGCATGGAGGAGCTGCTTCACTGAGGGATTTTGACCTTTTAGCGTTTGTCCTACATTCTGTTGTTGGTGAGTTGATTTTTGTACGTGTATATTAATTTATCTTCTCGTCTGTGTTCATGTGATTTCAAGTATTTGCAGCTTGTAGCCGCAGTTTTTCAGTGAACGTGTCTGTGAAGCTAAATGTTGCTGTTTGTCTTCGTCCCTTCATTCATAACAGTTCTGACAGAACGTCACTTCAAAATGTACTGAGAGGTCTCTGCGTTATACTCGTGATACTACAGGTAATGTAGTAATGTTCATTTTGAGGTTTAGTTCTTAAATTGCTTTAAATCCCAGATCAACTAGAGGCAGTGGTGGAGAATAACTGAGTATATTTACTCAAAGTATTGCATTTAAGTGTACTTGTACTGGAACATTTCCATTTCACTAGTATATACTGATAATTTCTACTTCATTATATTAATTTGAAGAGGTAGCGCCAGGAGTGACTATTGATTTTTACTAAACGAATATGGTGATGTTGGATTATTCTGAGATTTACGTTTCAGAAGTCTATGTGTTGTTAGTGGTTTCACCTTAAATACTTTTACTGTCTTAACTTCTCTGTAATAACGTTGGACCCAAAGGATAACACATTTTTAAACTTTATTTCCCTCTTGTGTTGATCCTGTCGTGAGCCCTCGGATTTGTCTGGTGAATCTTTGGCTGGAAACCTCTGAACTTGTTAAAAATCATTTCCTCCTCAAGCAGCAACAACAGTTAAAGGCCGTGAACACAGTGATGCTTCAGTATTAACAATCTAATAACCACACATGCTGTATAATACTGTCATTTCACTGCAGGTTGAAAAGTTTCACTGATTCTTCTTCAGTACTTTGAGGATTTTAAATGCAGGCCATGTACTTGTAATGGAGTACTTTTATATTTCGATCCTGGTTCTTTTAAAGGATCGGATTACAGTACTTCTTTCAGAACTGGATAGAGTCATTAGCCAGTTACTGTGATCTCATAACATCCAAGCCCCTCAGCTGATCGCCTTGTTTTCTTTGTCTTCTGCACTACAGGGTTAAATAGTGTTTTCCAGAATGTCGGTCAAGCAGGCGTCGGTCCACGCCAAGTGGATCATCGGCAGAGTAATAGGGACCAAGATGGCCAAAACTGCCAAAGTGAGAGTCACACGCCTGGTGCTGGATCCTTACCTGCTCAAGGTGAGTTTTCATTCTCTGCTTATACACACAGGATGGACTGGACACATGGTTGTTACTTCCCAAACAAGGAAAGACTAAATCTGATGGTTTCTCTGTCATGTTCATCTTCTATTTTTTATTCTGTTACATGAAAACCCATCAATTGCTCACGGCAGGTTAAGGAGTTAATACGACTTCTGTGTCTCAGCCCATAGATTAACAGACATAGAATAGAAATAACACTCGTAAACATGCTTCACCTTCAAAAACACACTCAGTTTGAATATTAATCATGAAATTATATTATTGGTACTTGATTAGAAATTATTTATATCACCGGATCCAGTCCTAAGTTTAATTAGACTATTTTCCTCTTATAGCAAGTAATGCCAAAGCCTTGTTGTTCTCTTCTCAGTTTTATATAATAATGAAATGGAACACATCCCAAAGGTTTGTTGACCTGTAGTCACATGTAGGACACAACTTTATTTTGTAGAACCAAATCTTATTTATTTTCTGATCAACGATTGAGTCCCGTGCAGCGATTACGTATTTAAACAAGTCTAACGGTGTCTTTTCTCCCCGGTAGTACTACAACAAGAGGAAGACTTACTTTGCCCATGATGCTTTGCGACAGTGCACCGTGGGAGACATCGTCCTCCTCAAGGCTCTGCCCGAGGCCAGGTCCAAACACGTGAAGCACGAACTGACTGAGATAGTGTATAAAGTGGGTCGGGTGGTCGACCCGCTGACAGGAAAGAGTGTTGCAGGAGACGAGTTTCTGGAGCCTCTGACTGACCTCGCACTCGGCCCGGAAGGCGAGACAATGTTATCGGAAAAACTGCAGGAGCTGAACATCTCTGCCGCCGCCAGCGGAACCGAATCCCAGCCACCAGCAACTCCAGCACCATGATAGAAACGATGTTCTTGTGTTTGTTAATGTTAGTTCAAACATGTTTCAGGTGTTCATGTAAATATTAATCTTTAAACCAATAATCTTGTCATGTAATATATGAAGTAAGAGGGCCTGAATACATCATACTCTCTGCCTGCTCAGGTAGTTTGAAGTCACACAATAAAATTACAAAACATGTGCATTTCTGCTCTCAGTCTAAAGATGGGGTTTTGAAAGACAACAAAAAGTCACAATAAAACAAAACACAATTTTTTTTTTTTAATCAACATCAGTGATTGGTGCTGTTTTTACCTGGTGTTCTGTTACAGATGTACTTTCACCAAGTGCTGTGATTCCTTTACATTTCCTTGTTGACATGGAGAACAATAATTCAACTATTGACCTTTCTCTGAAAAATACATTTTGATTCTGATATTTACATGAGTTTTATAGTATAGTAAATACATGTATAGTATATTTCCTTCATATTTCCAGCTACAACTTTCCGAGCATACACTGACTATGATGTCAAGCAGCTTTACATGGTTACAATGGGATTAAGACGAATACGTGTCTCGGGGGTTTTGGTGGTTTATCCTCACTCTCACTGAGGAGAAGAGTCTGTCGCAGCTTGTTCAGCCCGATGAGACAAATTGTGATTTGTTTTGTGTACGAATGTGATTGATTGATTAGTGAGGTGACTAAGATCAGAGTACACACACACTAAATTGATTACTGCTTATTCTGACTATTATTGTGACCTTCTTCATATTCAGTCTTATTTAGTCTGTTGCATTAATCAGGTTAAAAATATACTATTATTGTCCAAGTAAATATAGTTATTAACATGTGCATGGACTTTGTAAGTTACATTCAGAATAAAAAGTTGTATTTATAAGTAAAATAGAAGGGTACAGACACAACACCGGGGAAGTAACGTCTGCTCCTCCGGGTCCAGCCTGCTCTCTGACCCGGGTCCAACCTGCTCTCTGACCCGGTACCAGCCTGCTCTCTGACCCGGTACCAACCTGCTCTCTGACCCGGGTCCAACCTGCTCTCTGACCCGGTACCAACCTGCTCTCTGACCCGGGTCCAGCCTGCTCTCTGACCCGGGTCCAACCTGCTCTCTGACCCGGTACCAACCTGCTCTCTGACCCGGGTCCAACCTGCTCTCTGACCCAGTACCAGCCTGCTCTCTGACCCGGGTCCAACCTGCTCTCTGACCCGGTACCAACCTGCTCTCTGACCCGGGTCCAACCTGCTCTCTAACCCAGGTCCAACCTGCTCTCTGACCCGGTACCAGCCTACTCTCTGACCCGGGTCCAGCCTGCTTTCTAACCCGGGTCCAACCTGCTCTCTGACCCGGTACCAACCTGCTCTCTGACCCGGGTCCAGCCTGCTCTCTGACCTGGGACCAACCTGCTGTCTAACCCGGTACCAGCCTGCTCTCTGACCCGGGTCCAACCTGCTCTCTGACCTGGTACCAGCCTGCTCTCTGACCCGGGTCCAACCTGCTCTCTAACCCAGGTCCAACCTGCTCTCTGACCCGGTACCAGCCTACTCTCTGACCCGGGTCCAGCCTGCTTTCTAACCCGGGTCCAACCTACTCTCTGACCCAGGTCCAGCCTGCTCTCTGACCTGGGTCCAGCCTGCTCTCTGACCCGGGACAACCTGCTCTTTGACCCGGGTCCAGCTTGCTCTCTGACCCGGGTCCACCCTCCTCCATCAGTGATTTGAGTAAAGATGGCGACCCGAGTCCTTCAGAGAGTCGGCTGCGGCCTCACTCGGACCAGACACGGGCTCCATGCGGGCGGACGCGTCGCTGTGGCAGCGAGGTGAGAGTTTTAACACGTCGGGGAAATGACCACTGCAGCCGCGGGACCGCAAAATAAACACGTTTTGAGTCAATGACACACAAAAAAGTCCGACATGCTAGGTGGCTAAGCTAATGCTACGTCGGCTACGTCCTGTTGCGCGTGCAACGGAGTTAGCTGGAGCTAGCCTCATAACTTGCTAACCCGCCCCCAGCTAATGCTAATGCTAACTGTCAGCCTCCAGGGTCAGAAAGTTATTTACTTCTTCATCGTAACAGGAAAAGAAGGTTTACAGCCGCCACGTGCAAGAATAACACAACATGACAAGTGTGTGTGTGTCTCAAACTTCAAGGTCAACATGCAAGTCGCTGCAGGGAAGTGTTTTGATTGTGTGTGTGTGTGTGTTTACATGCTGCAGCAGGTTTAACCTTCTGCAATGACAAAACTTGAACAAGTGAAAATGTGCAAATACAAATTCTGTAGTGCAACATCTTTAAAGAGTTAGTTTTTCTTCAGCTTCCAAACTTTCAAATATATATTTATATATATATATATTTTTTTTTTAGGCACAATCACTGCAGGGATTAGTTTTAAATAAAGTTTAGCAGCAGGGAATTGAACACTGCTCCTGTGTGACACGTCCACTGATCCTCCTGTTATGGGCATTATGTTCAGCTTACAGCTCTCTCAGCTTACAGCCTCCTCTGAGCTGGAGCTCCTGGACATGAATGAGCTGCACACTTTTATTTGTCTTCTGTTGTAGTCATTACTTTACATGGTATATATGCACTGATCACACTCCCATCAAGGAGTTAAAACTTGTTTAACACGTTTTATCACAAGCAAACACGCATCACATGTGCAGAAGTAAAGTTTTATATACTGTATTTTTGAGGTTTGAAGGTTTTTAATATCCTCAACCATGTGCACAATCTATATTTTATCACATAACAATTTCATAACCAATCTGTTTGGTGATGTATATTAAAATGTGAATCTGAGCTCTGTTTGTGTGAACACCAAACCACAGAAATCAGTGCAGACAATATTCCTGCAGAGTATTGATCATTTCAAATTCATGGACAGTAATTATTTCTATACTGAGCTGGCATATACATTAATTTGGATAAATCTGCATTGAGTTAATATTGTTTGACACATGCGAGAAAAAAACATGCATATTGTGACTAATTATCTGCCTTGAAAATAAATAAATAGAAAAGTTCAGTTTGCTTTTAAACTTGAACAACAGACATCAGGTCATCACACAGTTTGTTCCCATCAGACCAGGTACAATTAGAAAACAGGACAACATTGCACTGAGGAGCCAAATAGCTTTAACGACTATACGTACTATAACAGACTTTTCTGTTGTTGCTGCTTTGTGTTTTATTTCTTTATTGTGTCGTAGACGCGGTGCAGGTTGCAACTTCTGTACTTTGTGTTTCACCACAGGAGCTTTACAGTTCTGCGTGAGGACAGCTGGTTCAAGTCTCTGTTCGTGAGAAAGGTCGACCCCAGAAAAGACGCTCACTCTCATCTGCTCGCCAAGAAAGAAGACAACAATCTGTACAAAATACAGTGTATGTGAACAAGATGACTGTAACTTTAAAAATACAAAACATTTCCCCTGAGGTTGATCTTGTGAAATATTCTAGATGCTTAAATATCAACTCAGATTTTGTTGTTTCCCTGCAGTTCACAATGTCAAGCCTGAATGCCTTGATGATTACAATGAACTTTGGTAAGACTCCCTGTTCCTTCATGCAGTTGTCTGGTCAAAGCGCTGGTTTTATAAACTGTACTGATATTTTATATTTATTTTCATGTGTGTATCCTCAGTGAGGACGTCTTGCCTTCTATTCACGCTAACCCTGAATACCCCTGTGAGCTGGTGGGCACCTGGAACACATGGTATGGAGAGCAGGATCAGGCAGGTAAGACCACACATTAAGTTCTGCATCATGTTTACATTAATCACACTCTTAAATACCTGCAATAATAAATACTTGTGAACTGATTGATCAGTCAGGTAATCTAAATGAAAGCTATACTTCCTTTTCAAAATATAAAACATGAATTACAAAACTCAGCAAATACCTAAAAGGACCAGGGGATTAAACAACACCTCAAGAGGAAATTAATTGACAATAATAACTGATCATGCAGGTGACACAACAAAAATGTGCAATAATTCCTCAAATGTGAGGATTAGTGTTAGATTAAAGCTTAAGCATTGTCAACTTGAAAATCTACTTCATTTCCTCACTGACCCTCAGATGTGTCTTAACAACATTACAGTTGTTTACTGCTGCTGATGGGAAATAAATTGAGGTTTTAAGGGTTTTCTGAACTGTGATATTTTCTCCTTTTAGGGACTCGAAGGAAATAAAGAGAGAAATCTCATAGGAACATTTTCTTCTCAGTGTTACAAACCTGCACTTTGACAGCTTTTATATTGCAGTTATTTATATCTGTGAGTGTATTCCACTGTTCTCCTCTTGTGGTGACTGTTCCTCAGCTGTGACTCTAAAGTTAGTGTTTTATTATCAGAAACCTCAGTGACGATAATCCAACAGGCTGCATTAATAAAACATGCACACAGGATACAGTACTTTGCTCTGAGAGATTTTGTTCTGTGCCATTTTTGATAAACACTCTCTGTTGGAAACATTAAATAATGTACATAAAAAAATGTCCACGATTGATTTATTCATTCAATCTATGGATGTCACGATACCAAAGATTTAGTAGTCGATACCGAAACCATGAAATTTCCACGATTCTCGCTACCACAGCAAAAAACAAAAACAGAACAATAAATCCCATTTACTTCAACACACACTCTTTTATAAAGATATTTAAACACACGAAAAGCCACAGTGGCGATGTAGTAATAAATAAAAAGAATAGAAGACAATATAGAATAGAACACCAGGCATGCAATTTCAATTCAACCGTTGACTTTTCAACAAGATGTAAGTGTTGGACGTAGATTTATGGTTGAATCTCATCATGCCAGGTAGTCTAGAGATATAAAAATATATTATCAACAGTCATCTAGAGAAAAGAATATCCTGCCCAAATAATTTCAGACACACAGATCTATTTGAGGGCTGCAATATTCTTGGCTCTTCTGCTCCTTCTCCTCTAGTTCACCTGTGGAGATATCGGGGAGGATACCCGGCTCTCACCGAAGTCATGAACAAACTCAGGCAGAATAAGGTAACGGGTGCTCGGATTAGTTCAGTTAACTGACGGCTGCTGATCTGTAGGCAACCTCCTCTGGCAGTGCACCCATCAAGTTAGACCCTAAGAGCATTTTTCAGTTGATGTTCTGAGATTTTTCAGCTGTTTGGTGTGACTCAAATGTTTGTATAATTGTCTTCAAAGCTCACTTACAGAAATGTGTACTGTAAATAGGGTTTAGTGTTGTTAATGGACCCGATCCTGTCTGATCCGTATGGTGTATTCTTCTTTAATGTTCACAAGACTGTGTGTTTCCTTAAACTCTTAGAAAATAATAAATAACTTCAGAATGAAAACAAGTACAACATTGGTAAATTAAAAATATATTTAAAACTGTTTCAGGCATCTTGAACATGTTGATGTGACTCATTACTGGAAACTTAAGTATTTAAATTAAGATGTAATTAATCAAAAACAGGCAGATTTAAAATACTCTGTGGCTTTTCAACATCTCATGGAAGTATGTCCTCATATGTATTTCAATCAAACACATTAGTTTTTATATTTCACAGATGTTTTTATGGGTTGGTGATCTGAGCAGGATTAATGTAAACGTGTTCCTGTTTGTCGTTGCTGTAGGACTTTACTCACTACAGGACAGAGAGAGGGAAGATGCTGCTGTCTCGTAGGAACCAGTTGCTGCTGGAGTTCAGTTTCTGGAACGAACCTGTGCCTCGTTCAGGGCCCAACATCTACGAGCTCAGATCGTACCAACTCAGGGTAAATCTGTTCTCCTACATTTACCAGCCTCAGATAAATACATGTTCATTTCTATTGCAGTAGCGAACAGTCCGACAACTTATTTTCCTCATCTCTCACCTCTTCAATTTGTTTTTTCAGCCTGGAACGATGATTGAGTGGGGAAACTACTGGTAAGACTTAACTTTCTGAATCGTTTTCCTTTTATTGTACATGTACTTTCACAGTTATGGAACAACCTCTATCACTGTATTTAACATTTTTAAAACTCCTCACTATTTTATTGGTTTCACAGATTGTAGCAGATGAATATGAGTCAACGGTACTTTCTGACAACAAAACCTATGCATGACTCCTGAGCATGACTACATGTATCGCACTTCATTTGTAAATCTCAGGCATAATTGACCTTGTTACCCTGGATTTAATATGTATGTGTATTTGATTAACTCAATAATGATTATGTGAAATTTGCCTGTTAATGTAATTAAACCCAACATGCTGAAAAGTTTTGAACAATTCTGAGGTTGCAACGTCAAAATTTGATGCTCTAATTTCGAAGGAAATTATTGGGATATTGGTGAATGTCAGTTTCATTTAAATCTGAAAACCTACAAATTCATACAAGTGGTTTAATCAGTACAATAACAGTTTTTCCCCTCTTGTTTAACACAAGTCTTTGGTGCTCTGCAGGGCGCGAGCTATTGACATCCGCCAGCAGAACCACGAGGCTGTGGGCGGCTTCTTCTCTCAGATAGGAAGTCTGTACACGGTTCATCACTTATGGGGTGAGCAGCATTTATGAGTTTAATACACTCATGATGATCTATATAATTTAATGTGAAAAGAAAAGTGATTTTCTAAGATAAGATTTTATTAGTCCCACTATGGGGACATTTTCTGTAGGGACAGAAAAAACTGATGCATCCACCAAAGTAATAAATGAATAAACATACAATATAAACACAGGGAAATGTGAAAAATTATATATACAATGTAAACAGAATATGAAAGTGTAATTTATGGTACATGTGTGATATTGAAATTGCACGGATAGAAAATGGTTATTGCACAAGTCAGGAGCCATCTTTTTTTCTTTCAGCTTACAAAGACCTCCAGTCCAGAGAAGAAACCAGAAACTTAGCGTGGCAGCGTGAAGGCTGGGACGAGGTTGTTTATTACACAGGTGAGTTGTACTTCTTTACTCTTTCATAACACTGTGCAGTATTTTGTACATATGTTACTACATACTGATTTGAAATTGTAATTTTAGAACAACAACATTTGTTATAGAGGTTATTGTGTTGCATGTGTGAAGACCAGTAAGAGTGGATCACAGTTTACTGTATTAAACATCAGCTTGCCTCTTTTACATTATGATCTTGTGTTTATTTGCCATGTTGTGATATTCTTATTTTAATTGAAAATAACTGGAAGTGCATTTTCAGACCTAGGCCTGTTTTAGTTTTTTACAGTGCTTTGTATTTTCAAATTTTTTGCAGATGTGTATTTTTAAACAGTTAAGAAAATCCTGTCTTTGCATTTCATTTGGATCAAAGCCTGTTTTACTAAAAGGGATTCTCACATTTCTCCTGTGGCTTTGACTCAAAACTGAACACTTAGCTCTTTGTAGAAAATACTCAGGTATTGTGTCTCACTACTCAAATGACAAATATGGTGAGAAGAAGTCTGGGTCAGAAGAAGACTGACACTTAGATGGTGCAACTGAATTAACTATGAGGTTGGACTTGAACACCACGTTTCATTCATCGGACTGAGCTTGAGACCAGACTAGTTGGTGCAATATAGGATTCTCATATTATTCCAAAGTAATTCCATGTTGTCTGTTTGTCCAGGTCACTACAGTACAATGTAATTTCTTCTGTTATGATTTTCTAAACATGACACAGAGGTCTGTTGCTAAGCGTGTTGTTTCCTCCTCATCCACAGTCCCTCTTATTCAGCACATGGAGTCCAGGATTATGATTCCAATGAAGACTTCACCCTTGAAGTAACCAGACTCACAGGGAAAACCTCTCAGCAGCCACCACGACTACCACCCACAGATCTGTAGAGAGCGTATCCAGCCGTCGGAGCGTGCACTGCCAGGGATGTGCATGTAACATCAACACGTTGTTTCAGTTTTTGTTTCCTTTCTTTCTGTGCTCCTCTTTTCCTGCGTGGGCCTAGAATGTCTGATTTTGATGATGCGCTTGAATTGATTTATCATCTAAAACTGTTTGTTACTGAAGTTACTGGGTTACTGATCATTTAATGCATCATTTCATTTAATGGGTCTAATCTGACACGCTCCTCCATTTCAAAGTCTCCATTATATAATTTATTATCTTATTTGTGTTTTTTTCTTTTACGATGATCCCAAAAAAATACTCACCAGTGTTTGAGTGTTGAGATACAGGGAAGAGAAGTGACTCAATCGGTTTAGCAGTTGTAATGCTGGTCATCTTCATAAATACATGTTTCACAAAATGTATACGTAGCCTGACTTGGTACAAGCCCTGTTGCACTTCAGATAAAATCAAACTGCCTCCGGTACTTCACCGTCAATATTAACGGGATGAGTCTAGTTAAAAGTTACAGATGTTCAGTTTAACAAACAGGAGTGTGTTGTTTACAAATCAGTGTTGTATGATTAGTAACACTGATTGTTACAGTTAGTGTGTTACACAACTGATTACTGTGTGCGCCAGTGCTTTGTTTTCTTTTTCTAGTGTCCAGATTTTTAGGTTATGTTGTGCAGAACCAGGAGACGTTTTCACAGTTTGTGCCTCCTCTGTTAAACCGACCACATCTCCAACGTCAACATCAAGCCACCCTGTGACTTACCGCTGTGGCAAGGGTGGAAAACGTGATTTATTAAAATGATTAGAAAATGTGTTTTGGATTTCCCCAGAACTGATCAGTCTCCACAGTTCAAACTTCTGTTCACTGGCTAGTTTGGCCTTTCCCTATATCAAGCAACGAATTAATGCCAAGCGGGTGATTGTTTGCTGAGGTTCATGGTTTTTGTTTAATGGTCAGATTGTAGATATACATAGTGGGCTTATGCACCAAGCCAGAGATATTGTTGATCCTGTATAAATGAGGTGGGGTGTTCGTATGTTGACAAACTCAAGGACAGGAGTAATATCTCAGTGTGGTGAAAGTGAAATGCAGTGCTCCTTAAGATTAGTTGTACATATTGAATTAAAGTTCTGATGAAAATCAAAAAAGTCCAGGACTCTTAATTCTTTCATGTTTTGTGTTAAATGACAGTACCTCCTGTATATTCTGACTTCAGCTCTCTGTCAGAGTACATCCCGTATAGTTTAGTTGCTTAGAAGTAACCAAACTGCAGCTGAAAAGTGAAAATAACAATTAAAAAAAATCCTGAAAATAGTTAGTTATTCAAGTCCAAAAATAAAATGTGACACAAACCCAAGTCTTGTTGGGGAAAGTCCTGTGTTCGACTCATCCACTGGGACCAGTGACTGTCTCTCTTTATACAACCACACCTGACTTAGTACAGCCTTGATGCCTAAAAGGCTTTTAAGCTCTAAAGACAAACTTCATCCACGAACATGTTCAGATCCAGGAGTGAACCACATGAAGCTGCAGCTCACTTCCTCACATCAGAATCTGTCATGGCTGGAGGGTTTTTCTGACCCTCGCTGTACGTGTCAGTTTCACTTCTGCAGGCGGCAGCCACAAACCAGCCAGTGCTCCTGAGCAGAGAGTAGGAGATCATTTTGTATAATCGACCAATAGTTTGAATCAAAAAGCACAAATTTTCTTTAGTGTTTCCTTGTGTCTTGTTCACAGTCCATAAACTTCAGAGAATAATGATGAGAAATGTTCACTGTTTTTCTGACATTTTCAACAATTAAACCGTTATAACACAAATAGATCTTTTGAAAGAAGTTGCAGAATCACAAGGCTGGCCTTATGGATGTGACGTCATCACGCCGTCTGGGGTGTGACGCGAGCTGCCTTCACTGAGTGTCGTATTTGAATCGCTTTGATCAATGTAAAGAGAGGCAGCATTAATGGATGCTAAAATAGTACTGCTTAAACATTGTCGTTGAGCAGTGAGGTTTTACTTATTTAAATCTTCTTAAAATAAAAGAAGCCCTGGTGTAAACAGTGGGCGCCGGGTGAGAAGCAGGAAGTCGGAGCTCAGACGGGGTCCGTGAAGGCAGCAGCAGACCACGTGTTGGACTCTTCTGGAAGCTGCTTCCTCTCTCTGGAGCGACCGGGCCCGACTAGTGCGGACTCACACCCAGCGGCTCCTTCTCACCCTCGCCTCAACATGACTGCCGTGAAAGCTCTGAACCCCAAAGCGGAGGTGGCCCGGGCCCAGGCCGCCTTGGCGGTGAACATCAGCGCCGCCCGCGGGCTGCAGGACGTGCTGAAGAGCAACCTGGGGCCGAAGGGGACCATGAAGATGTGAGTGTATGGCGCAGCTCTTTGTGCAGCACGCGTGTTAAGCTAACCCGCTAGCGGCTAACGTTAGCATCAAAAGTTCACCGCCCGGTTTCACAGTTGATTTGAAAACATGTTGATCCGATCATCCTCCACCTCCCCGGGGGTAACTGCTAATCACCCCCGCTGTAGGGTACTTCACCACGGGTTGAGTTAGCCGAGGCCCCCGGTGGCTGGACGTATTTTCCCGGGGCACGTTGCCCTGCCCAGTCATCGTCACGATCGGCTTTGGCAACCACCAAGCTATCTTTAGCATCACGCTGTTAGCCAATGATGCTAACGCTGCGATTGACCGAATGAATGTCTGTTAGCGGTTAGCTAGCTTCTATAATAACATGCGGGATTAACGAACTAATTAACGACTCGGTTGTTAGTTGGCTGTGTGTATTTTAGGTCGTTATGGTTAATAACAGCTAATTATCCATCATGCTTGTCGCTAAGGTTTCTAACCCCGACTGTCCGACAGCTTCCACCGCTGCTGATCATCTGTTGCCCGTTAGCTTATTAGCCCACATCGGGCTGTGGTTACCGGCCGTGGCTCCGCTCGGTGCTCGGTCTAAACTCTAACCCTCCCCCCGCCTGTCTGATCCTCAGGCTGGTCTCTGGTGCAGGGGACATCAAGCTGACCAAAGATGGCAACGTCTTGTTACACGAGATGGTAAGAAAGGGCTGTCACAGTATCTCTACACCATTTGTTTGATGCTGACCACACCCACTTATGTGCATGCGTACTTAAAAATGATTATAATTGTATCCCTGTTCATGTCTGATTTAAATATCCGACTATTAACCCTGGGAATCTAAATGCGGTAGTATTATGGTACTGACTGTTTTATGTCTGTAGCAAAGAAATAAAATGATTATCGCAAATTAATTGTCATCAGTAGCAAAATACAGCTGCTTTCAGACATGGACTGAACTCTGGAGAAAACAATTCACTGAGTCAGAGGCTCTGGACTTTCTGAAGATTTCCTCCTGCCAACCTCCTAGTAAAACACCAGATAATGTCATGGTGAGCCCATGTGAGAAAACAGCAGGAGATCCTCCGGAGGATTCACCACCAGCGAGAGGGTGTGTTGATGAAGTTTCTAACCCATAAGACTCTGAACTGATAGAGACAATAAGAAAACAAAGAAATCCTGGATGAAACAGAGAAGCCGTATATGTAGAAGACACAAAGATGTCACTGAGGAAATAAGAGATTTGAGAGTTTGGTGTGATAATGGCTAAAAAAAAACACCTGATCTCTGCAGCCTGACATCCTGTCTCTGCACGTTGTGCTACCCCTGATCTGAACACTCCGGAGATTTGTGTTAACGCATCTAAGATGAAAATCTCTCGGTACATTCTTCATGTGTGAAAGGCAAACTCCTGAGAAAGTCCAGACCCAGTTGTTCAGACGTGCTCCAGAGTTCATGTCTGAAAACGGCTCAATAAAAGGCCCATATATGTTTTGATTTAATGTTGATGTTTCCCTCAGATTTGTAAAATGTTTTGCTGTGTAGTTAATAGTTTGTCACTTTTTTTTTTTTTTTTTTTTTTTTTTTTTAACAAAACCACAACTTTCATTCAGGAGCCACAATCAGCCTTTAAACCTAAAATAAATGATAATGTGACATTTATCATTATGATTAATAATATTGACTGAGCCTCAGCTCAAGAGTGTTTTTTAAAGTTGTAGTTCACTGATCGCAGGCTTAACCTGGACAGATTTGTTCCAGGTGGACGATGAAGGGGTTTTGCATAATCACCATAAACGGCAATTCTGCTTTTAACTGTTTGTTTCCCCCCATTTACAGCAAATTCAGCACCCGACAGCATCGCTGATTGCAAAGGTTGCCACAGCGCAGGATGACATTACAGGAGACGGAACAACCTCCAATGTCCTCATCATCGGTGAACTGCTGAAGCAGGCGGATCTCTACGTGTCAGAGGTAAAAACAGAAAGACTTCAAAAACCTTAAAGGTCTCAGGTCTGGCTGGTTTCCCACCCAGAATGTCATTTTTACTAATGTGTATCTTCAGAATCCATAAATCTATATTGAGTATTTTAAACCAAATTCCCTTTGTTTTCTTCCTGCAGGGTCTTCATCCAAGAATCATTGCTGAGGGCTTTGAGGCTGCGAAAGAGAAAGCCTTGGCTGTTCTGGAAGAGTTGAAGGTGACTCGGGAAATGGACAGAGAGACGCTCATCAACGTAGCACAAACCTCTCTCAGGACCAAGGTCCACGCAGAGCTGGCCGATCTGCTCACTGAGGTGAGACATGAGGGACTGACCCTCTGCACACGAGAGCTGAGGCTCAGTTTGACTTCAAATGATCTTATAGTTATAAGCTTCTGTAGCCCACAGTGCTTAGTCAGTCAAATAAGCCAAACAAGCAACTCTGCCTTTTTAGAATCGTTTAGTCCTTCACAAAAGATACATTTTTAACTCTTAAAATGTAAATATATTACATGTCCAGTGACTTTTAGTTCTGTGTTTTTCCATTTTAAAGGGTCCTATTGCATTGAGTTAATATATTACTTTTATTTTATTTTATTAAATATATTTCTTCCCCTCTTCAGGCTGTAGTAGATGCTGTGCTGGCTATTGCTAAACCCAATGAACCCATTGACCTGTTTATGGTGGAAAGCATGGAGATGAAGCACAAGACCGACTGTGACACACAGTGAGTTTTAAGACCAACTTGGAGCAAGAGGCCACTCGTCCTCTTACTGATGGTGCAGTACTGTACAGGGTCCCCAGATAGCTAATGGTCGGATTTTCCTTCTTTCTCAGACTGATCAGAGGTTTGGTGTTGGACCACGGGGCCCGACACCCCGACATGAAGAAGAGGGTGGAGGATGCCTTCGTGCTGACCTGCAATGTCTCTTTGGAGTATGAAAAGACGGAAGTCAACTCCGGCTTCTTCTACAAGAGCGCAGGCGACAGGGAGAAGCTTGTAGCTGCCGAGAGGAAGTTCATCGAGGATCGAGTGCAGAAGATCATTGCCCTGAAGAATAGTGTCTGTCCCAATGCAGAGAAGGGATTTGTCGTCATTAACCAGAAGGTATGCTTGAGGGATCCACAATGATCTGAAAGTCGAAGCAATGATGTGATGTCACAAAGTTTTGGCATGTGATACCATTTAAACCAATAGTCCATTATGGCTACGGTGTGGTTGACTATCTCTGGATTTCTAGATGTTTACTTGGACTCTACTGTTCGGACGGTTCAGGGATTCTTGGAGGACTTTAATATTACTCTGGCTAATTTAAGTTACACTAAATATAAACCCGAATCTTTTCATGATCGGTCATTGAATGCACAGTGAACACCCAAGGGTGCTAATGTGGTTCCCCCTGGTCTTTTTGCATCTGTGCTACAGTAACTCTGATCTGTACCTCTGCATTAGAAGAGCATATTCCTCTCCTACATGTATTCAACGGATCAGAATAATCTTACAGGAGTAAACAGTGAATTATTATTGAATGGATCATCTTACATCATTGGTTGATGTTTTTTCACTTGTTTAGGGAATTGACCCATTCTCCCTGGATGCTATGGCCAAGGAAGGCATCGTAGCTCTGCGCAGAGCTAAGAGGAGGAACATGGAGAGGTAATAATCCTATTTACTCTACAATGCTGTTTATTTTTAGCTGAGCAAAAAACTAGGATTTTGGTACGTTCTTTACAAGAAGGAAAATGACCAAAATAAAAGGGGGTGTGAGATGTATAATTTAAGAAATGTTGAATATATAAAAATGTAGTAATGTATAAGACAAGGTAGCCATAAGTCTCCTTGTATACGGAGTTTTCTCGATACCTTGCTGAGACATACTTTTAAAAATACTGTTGGTTATCACAGTCATTACTGGGACTGGTCATTTTCATGGTACACTTAAACATAAATACTTTGATTCAGCTAAGCCGCAAGGGGGCGCTCTTCAGCCTGTCAGAGCCCAGCGAAGCTGGTTCCTGTTCTGTCTGTCAAGCTCCAGCTAAGAACATTAGCTCTTTGTGCGTCTCTGTCCCGTGACCAATTTGTAACAAAATGGAAATTTATCATGCAACTGATGGAGGAAACTCACAACTGCACATGTCTGATTTAACCCTGTTTGCTACTTTTACTTCATGACTCTTCCTGCCAGGCCCTTTCAGCAACATTTCCCTCACTTGCAAAAATCAAAGTATATATCATGTTTATTTCTTTAAGTCTTTTAATCAAGAAGATCAAATACATCTAATATTTTGCAGTGAACAAACTTTGAGCAGTCACCTTTGAAAGTAGCAGAGTTGCAGCATCTTCATTAGCCCTCAGCTTCTTATTACAGAGGACTATAGCTTTCTACAGCTGCTTTAGTTTGGCTGACAATGTTCTCAGCAGCATCATGTTATTATTATTATTATTATTATTATTATTATTAAAGATGTATTGTTCTCTCGGCAGGCTCACCCTCGCTTGTGGTGGCATCGCCATGAATTCGGTCGATGACCTCACTCCTGAGTGCTTGGGATATGCTGGGTTGGTCTATGAACACACACTGGTGAGTATCAATGTTAAGTATATATTATACGTACAACATGTCGAGGCAGAGCTGTTAATCCTCGTGAATCTTTTTTGCAGGGAGAGTCGAAGTTCACGTTTATCGAGAAGTGTGGGAACCCCCGCTCCGTTACCCTGCTGATGAAGGGACCCAACAAACACACCCTCATGCAGATCAAAGATGCCGTCAGGGATGGTCTGCGGGCTGTTAAGAACGCCATAGAAGATGGTAAAACACCTCAAACTTTAATGTGTTTGTACCACTAATTTCTTTTAATCAACAATTTTGTTTCAGCCTAAATGTCTGTTACAAATGTTGTTTTGCCCACAGGGTGCAGTTCAACATTTAGTTTGCAGTGTTAAAATCAAGATTCCTAAGACCCACAGCCCCAATGTTGATCCTCTTACTGGTTTACTGATGTAATCATTTTATTATTTAAGTATTAATAACAGGCTCTTTTCTGGTTTTCCTGTGTAACGTTCTGTCAGACATGGAGATCCACACAGCGCAGGGATAAACCTCGTTTCTTTGACTCCACTCTGCCTGATTTCTATTTATGTTTTTCACAAACTGTTCTTTCTCTTTATTCAGCTCATCTTGATTCTGACTGTATCACAACACTAACATCAATAATATAGATCAGTTTATCTGTTTTTGTCTTCTTTGGTCAAATGCTGTTGGTCTCATTCGCACAGCGAACACCCAGGGATGCTAACATGGTTCTCCCTGGTCTTTCACGTCTGTGCTACAGTGACTCTGGTCTTTTTCCTCTGCATTAGGAGAGTTGCAGTCTCCCCTACATGTATTCAGTTGATCAGAACAAACTTGCCAATGTTTATTTTAACCACTGATTCATTTCCTTTAAATACACTGATCTGAGACATTCATACTTTCTCCCCTTTGAAAATCCTCTTCATCTTTGTCTCTTCAGGATGTGTCGTGTCCGGCGGAGGTGCGTTCGAGGTGGCTGTGGCCGACGCTCTGGTAAAACACAAGCCAAATGTGAAGGGCAGAGCTCAGCTGGGAGTCCAAGCATTTGCAGATGCTCTCCTAGTCATCCCTAAGGTGATTTCCCCCCCTACCCTACCAGAAACACTCTTCTCTGTTGTGCCGCTGATATCTTTTCTGGTCCCCATCGTTAGACAGGAAACAATCGTGAAACTGATTTGTCATCTGTCAGTATTCATACTACTTGAACCTCTGTTGATGTCAGTTATGCGTCCTCCGTTGTAGGTTTTAGCCCAGAATTCCGGTTACGACCCAATGGAGACTCTGCTGAAGCTGCAGACGGAGTACAAAGAGTCTGGTCAGCTCGTTGGAGTTGACCTCAGCACAGGTCAGAACCTCGACACACTGTTACTGGAAAGTCCTGTCTGTTTCCAAACACAATTCATCACAGCAATAAACACTGTTAATTCATCAACTCAAGTTGAAGTTGAAAAACTCCTGCATGTTTGTATTTTGAGTCTGAGTCATGGTTTTCTTTTTTTTAATGCTGTTCGAGGTTGATTCACTTGTATCACAACCTTTACTTGTTGTTTTCAGGAGAACCCATGGTGGCAGGAGAAGCAGGTGTATGGGACAATTACAGTGTCAAGAAACAGCTTCTCCATTCATGGTGAGATTTGAATATCTGAATTATACACGACCAGTGGAACATTTAACAAAAATATATCCTGCATTGTTTGCTCTTCAATACATTGGTTTCCCTTTTTGTCTTCTCAACAGCACGGTGATTGCCAGCAACATTCTGTTGGTAGATGAGATCATGCGAGCTGGAATGTCTTCTCTCAGAGGTTAAAGGTCAAGTGGAGAAGCCGCAACTGTTTATCATACATTCACCGGGATAGATCTTTTCCTGGCGGTTCAGTCGACGTGTTCCCGCTCATGGCACTCTGAAGAACCCCAGTCTGATGGGCCGCCTGCTGTCAACACCACTGCGTCCATCAGTGTCCGTCAGAAACCATTGTATTGCTAGTTTGATTTACATGGATTTGTTAATGCCTCCCTCTGATTGGTTTATTTATGAGATTTTTTTGTTAAAAGCACTGACCACCGCTGCCACTCAGTTTTGTTTCTGCCCATTAAAAGTTATCCTGGCTCCTGAAAGACTGTTTGTGTTTCTGTGAAGAATGAATGAATGAAATAAATAATACACAACGGGTTGTTTTTTTGTTATGAGACTGCATCTGTGTTATGAACCAGATCCAGACTAACCTTTACAAACGGTAACACCACCAGATGTAGAACTGTTTACATGCTTTGTTTTGTTTTTCTATGTTTTAGAGAAATTAAATAAATTTCATAAACCCATGCAGGTCTGAGCTGTTGTTTACAGAAAAGATTAGATTATAGATTAAGTTACAGATACACTATTAGTTATTTTTTTTAAAAAGGTAGTATTGAGTAAACTACCCAGTAATAAAAACGGTTGTTTCACTAACATACAAATAAAATCCGTAGCATTTAATACATAGTTCACATACCTCTATAAATGTGTTGAATATGTAGGCTCTTTCCTAAATGTTTGTCTTGGTCATAACACAGGCGTCAGTAATTTTTCATTGAGAAGTTTCAGTTATTTCTTTATTTTAAATACTCCATTAAAAAAATCTAATACTATTAGATTTTTTACAGCAACCTTAAGGAGTGATATTTTATAAACTTTGATATTTTGGACCTTCCTGCGATACACAGAGAAAATACACGAAGTCCAAATTTAAAGCGGAACCAATGTTCTTGCACGGAACCTGTTGATCGTTGCACCCTCCGTTGTCACAGTGATATCTGTCCGACGGGAAACGAAGCATGAACTCGTTGACGTGAAGAATCGCTCGTTGTTTCTTCCTCTGTTAAATGGATGATTGCTCAGTGGAGCTAATTGAAAATGAAGGTTAAAGTAGCGTCGTGGTTCTCTGCTGTGTTGCTACTGACGGTGGCAGGTGAGATCTCACTCAAAAGCTTTAATCCACATATTCCACTGATCATGATTTAAAGTGAACTTCCTCCCTGACCCAGCAGCAGCAGCAGCAGCAGAGATGGTGACTGTACCCGGAGGACAGATGTTGATGGGAACCAGAGCAGCTGATGGGAGGGATGGAGAATCCAACACTAAGGAGGTTGAGCTGGGACCTTTTCAAATGGACAAGTTTCCTGTCACCAACACTGACTTCAGGTGATCAAACCTCAAACCTCAGCTCACAGCGACGAGAACGATAAATTCAATGTTAACGTCCTTGTTTCTCCACAGAGACTTTGTCCGAGCGCAGAAGTACAGAACCGAGGCCGAGACGTTCGGCTGGAGCTTTGTGTTTCAAGACTTTGTGACTGAGGAGCTGAAGAGTAAAGTCACACAGAAAATTGAGGTACCGTGATGATACATACATGATATAGGTATTTGGACGTTTCCTGTGTTTTAATCTGAAACTAGACTGGCTCACAAGGCCCTAAATTTGCCTTTTTTTTCATCGATAAAGTGGAAAAAAAACTTTCTTGGATTCGCCTATTTGTCGTACCAAAACTTAAAGGTTCAGTGTGTAGAATTTAGTGACATCTAGTGGTGAAGTTGCATGTTGCAGCTGAATACCCCTCACATCCCCCTCCCCTTCCAAACATGAGGGAAACTGTGGAAACCTTCAGTTGTCTTAAAAACTCAAAAGATGTTTAATTTGTCCAGTTTGGGCTACTGTAAAAAACTGTAAATATTAGGATTTTTATTTGACTTCATGTGCATCTGTCCAATTATATTTGAAACCCTAAATGTTGGGCTGTATCTTTTTTGTGTGTGTCAACAAACCCTGATCTACTTTATCTTTCTAACACATATAAACTATTAAAAACACAACCATGTCACTAACTTCCACTCTTCCGTTTCCCCTCCAGTCTGCCCCCTGGTGGATGCCTGTAGAGCGGGTGTTCTGGAGACAGGTGAGGTCCAGTGTTTTGCCTCATTTTCTATTTTTTCGAACCATTTTCTGTGATCGCCCATCGCGCCTCCATCGGCTCCCTCTCACCCGTCTGACTCTCTGCTGCTCAGCCTGCAGGACCAGGGTCGGGTATTCGGGAGCGTCTGGACTTCCCGGTGGTTCAGGTGAGCTGGAACGATGCTCAGGCCTTCTGCCGGTGGAAGGGCAAGAGACTGCCAACTGAGGAGGAGTGGGAGTGGGCTGCACGTGGGGGGCTGCAAGGTACACTTTACACACAAAACTTAGAATTACCATTCATTAAACAGAGTAGATACTATTTTTTATTATACATTGATTCTGTCCTCACCTCCTTCCTGCCTGTTGTGCTTCAGGTCGAACTTATCCGTGGGGAAACAAGTTCCAGGCCAACAGAACCAACCTGTGGCAGGTCAGCCCACTACAGTTATACATAGTGAATCAGCATTGGCAGAGTATATATATATATAAGAGCCTCTTATATATATATATATATATATAAGAGGCTCTTGTGTGATCTCTGCCCAACAAATCACCTATGAATCTTTCATTCACATGCATATAAACTTTGCAATAACTAACTAGTGTGTTTTCTGTGTGGTTCAGGGATCATTTCCAGATGGAGACACTGCAGAGGATGGATATCACGGCATTTCACCGGTCACTGCATTTCCTCCTCAGAACAGCTATGGTAACTGGGCCTTTATTAAAATAGATGATGTTACAGAACTGTTGTAACAAATGTAGATGATTAAGTTGAGAGCAATAGACTGAAAGAGATGTTAAAGAAATGTATGAAAAACAAATGATATCTGGATATTATAACAATATTATAACATCTCAGTGGATTCTTCCTGCAGGACTTTATGACATGATGGGAAACGCGTGGGAATGGACATCAACGCCTTTTCCCGGAACGAGTCCGACGTTTGTGCTGCGCGGTGCCTCCTGGATCGACACGGTGGACGGGTCAGCCAATCACAAGGCTCGGATCACAACCAGGTGGGTTATTTTAACAGTGTTTCTGAGATCTCACAGACTGCAGCTGAGCTGAGTGACTGATGGTTGTGATTGTGTGTCCTGCAGGATGGGCAACACTCCAGACTCGGCCTCTGATAACCTGGGATTCAGGTGTGCTGCCGACCACGCACAGGAACAAGGGAAGAAACAAGACAAAGCAGAGCTGTAGGAACAGGAATTCAAAAGATTAACTTCTGAAGAAGTATATTCCTTTGAATTCAGGTGTCGATCTGATTTATGGATCTAATGACTTTCAAGTTGAGAAAGAGCAAGAAAAAGTGACAGGACCAATAAAAACTTTCGCCATTTTCAAACATGAACTTGCTCATTGTGAGTTTTCCTGCTGTAATCTCATTTGGGCTCACTCAGATATTTGCTGGATATTTTACAAGGGGGCTGGCAGGAAAAATATCCTATATCCTATAATATACTGTAATAATAAACTGTATTTCTCCTGTGGAGAACATAGATTTTTTTTTAATACAAACACTGATTCATAATATTAAGCAATAAATAATTTTCCAAAAAAGTCCCTTCTCACTGTTTTTATTCTGTAGTGGTGCTTCAAAATACAAATCTCTGATGCTGAGACGTTTAAAGGAATTGGTGAAAACACTTGAATGGATGAACTGGGACGTTGGTGGTCTTCCTCCACATCCTGGGATCTGTCTCTTGTTGGGTCTTTGTATGTGACTGGAGAGTAAATTGGATTCTGTTGCTTTGCTGAAAGCCTCGTCTAATCCCGTCTTTGTCTTTCTGTTTACCTCTGCGTCACGTGTCGCCCGCTCACTGCTCGTTAGCACTGATTCTGTTTAATAACACCTCAGACATTTTCACAGAGCTTTGTTCAAGTATCAAGTAACTGAAAAAAGCCAAGCCTTTATTTATCTTCTATTGAAACGATCAAATAGTTTTGAGCCGAGCACACAAGCAGTAACGCTGAGTGGAGTTTGTGGTTGTGACACTGAATGATCTTTTCATTGTGAAATATTTACATTCACCAGAACCAGGACTGGCTCTTTCTTTTCTGGAGGAAAGTAATTTAATTATAGATGCGATGAAAATTTTAACAGAACTAGTTTGTAAATCATACAGAATATGGATTACTACTTCATATCAAGCTCACAATTCTCTCTGCTTCTCCGCTGCATCTGAGCAGCCTCCAGGCGTGAAGAGCTCCTTTCACTGGGTGATGCAATGTAAGAAAGTTTCTCAACAACAAGACACAAGACAAAAAGACTTTAAAAGACATTTTAAGAGTAAAATAAATGCTAATCATAAATTACAATAGAACAAGACAAACAGGATGTTTTGAATATCAATCAACTGGTTATATTTTTTTAATTCTCTTTTTGATATGTTTTCCATTGCTCTCTGTTTAATAATTAAAAGATTACTGAAAGAATTAAAACTGTCTCATTCCAGTGGTTTCATGATTAAAGGCCCTGAAGGTTTGAGACAAAATGACTTGTTGACACGTGTTTTATTATCTGAAGAATAATAATAGATAATAGATGCGATCTACTAATCCTGGAACAACGTGACAAAGCAACAATCAACAGTGAAGAGTCCACCTGCCTGAGTCGTAATGAAGCAGTGACCCACTTCCTGCAGAAAGAGACCGTGTTCAGAAAAAAAACAATTCCTGTAAATGGCTGAAAGACGAGCATGAGAAGGAAAACACTTCCTGTTGCATCAATACCAAAAACCAGGAGTGTAATTAAAGGTTGTTAAATTAAATAATAGCATGTGTACAGCCGGGTTGGGAGGGGGGGGGGACGTGAGAGGAGCCGGTTCGTGACCTGACATCTTCAAACGTGACCTGACATCTTCAAACTGGTAGAACTTCATGTCGTGTATCATCATCTCTGAAATAAGGAAAGAACAACTTGACGGTAATATAATTGTGGTGTTTTTTAGTTATTGTACCTCGGCCACAGCCTTTAAAACAACTCCCATCTGCATGCAAATTATTTTGTCAAAACAAGACATCAGCCAGTGAATGAAGAACAAAAAACAAACACGAATAGAGAAATAAATGAATAAATTTGATGATGAAAAGGTCTATTTCTGTATCTCTACATTCATGATCTCTGCCAAAGAGCTTGTGTTTTCACCTGTGTTTGTTTGTTTGGATTTCCATGATATTTAGTGGAAGGGCGGGGGATGACCAAAGAAAGAACCCATTATATTTCAGTCTGAATCGGAGCCGGAGGCGGATTCAGGGATTTCTCTTCCCTTTCTTTACCATTGAGAGATGAGGGGTGTTTTTCAACATTTTCTATAATCTGTCAGAGAATAATTCATGGATCTTGTTTCAGGCAGGTTTAGGGGACTGCGAATTATGAATGTTGGGAAGTTTGTTGAAGATCCAAATAGAAATCTGGATCTAGTGAATTTAAATGTGTTCTCATAAGGGGACTGTTGGGCCTTTGTTTACAGTTCCAGGAATTATTTTTCACTTTCCTTAACATAGCAAAATATGGTGATTGCATTTTCCCAATTTCTCACATAATTATTTGTGGATCTTGTTGAAATAAAGCTACATTTAGGGAACTGATTTCTATGAGTGTTTGTAATTTGGTGCAGCTTGATTGACTGTTGGGCCTTGGTGGAGATATGGGTTTATTTTTATTTTTTTTAATACATTTGTCTATTTGATGGGGAAACAGCATAAAATACTAAATGTGAAAATAAATTCTGTAGAAAGAATCCTTATTTACAACCGTTGACTCTGGGCAGGTAAGACAAACATAAACTAAATAAGTGAGACTGACAACAAAACACACAACACACAACCCCAATGAAAAGTTGTCTTATGCAACTCTTTGTCCTTCATGGTATTCACTTCCAAAATAGGATGTGTATGTGTGTCAGTGGCTCATCTCTCACCATGTAGGAGGTTTGTCACCCAAAATGACCAAACAATGACTGTCAGGTGTTGTCACCAGGGGCTTTCAGTCAGCTGTGTGGTTTTGACTTTTATTTTGAAGAGTCAGGAATAAGTGTCATCTTGCCTTTGACACTGACTATAAATATAATGTTTGTTTGTTTTCCCTGTTCACCATCTCCAGCCCTGTGCTTTGTGTGTTTAAGCTTCTTAATATATCGTACATGCAGTCCAAATCAGGTATCGTGCGTCAAGCCGTGACAATTCGATTGTTATAAAAGATTATAAATAAAACCAGCGCACCTTTGTTGCCATGCCTCTCTGGTATGTTGGCACGTCACGTGTTTGTGGAGTGACTCAAAAGGAGGAAGGAACCTAGACGTCCCACACGAAGCCACAGCCTCCGGTGACATCACATCATGCCATGTCAGCCCTGAAGACACACGCAGGTCAGGAAAAACCAGTTTGGAGACATTCAGTCAGTCACCCTCCCTCCAGCCTGCTTCTCTTGTCTTACTCTGGCTGTCTTGTTTAAATATCCACCCTGCACTGCAGATGGTTTGATTGACTTCTACCCAGCAGACCATGGACTTCTCTCAGTCGTTCTCGTCCCTCAACGAGAGGCTGAAACCTCGAGTCACCAGCAGCGAGCAGCTCTACTCGTCCCTGAACAGAATGGAGGACAGACAGCTGGGCTCCCTCGGGAGCAGGACATCTTACCGACCAACAGTTCTGCCCGTTGATCCTAAAGGTTCAGTGATCATCACAGAGCCACATGATCCAGCGGAACCTGAGGCGGACGCAGAGCAGGAGGATCTGGTCTCTGACGACCTGGGAAAGGGAAACTGTGCAGATCTGCGGCTCAACACATGCCTCCTCAGTGAGCTGAATTTGAAAGATGTGGGCGATGAGGAGCTGGCTGACGAGGACAGCAGCTCCACACAGTCTGAGGAGAAGGACAGTCAAGGGGAACTGACCACAGAGGGGACGACGAACTCCTCAAGCAGTGAAGGTGGGAGCTCCTTGCAGATGAGCTTCGTGGATGGGACTTTACCAGACCTGCTGAACAGCGGCAAAACACTCAGCAGACGCAGGACACTGGGACATGTCTCAGCCTCGGTAGGACAGCAGTCTTTGAATGTCAAAATAAGAGAGAGAGATTGCATACACATAAATGTACCAAGTGGAGGGTGAATGTGATTATTGTTTCTATGAATGCATTCACTTCTGCAGCGCTGAGCAACAACCTCTCAGCCGGTACAACTGGATTTCTCCTCCACAGTTTCACCCTGGAATCTAGATGAAGCAGTTTCTATTTACACTCTGCAAAACAAACTGTCGAGGTTGTGCTTTGTCAGCGAGAGCCTGCATTTACCTGCGCTAGCAAAAAAAATGGTGGTGTAGTTTGTTTACATGATGTGATGCTTGTTGTGTGCAGCTGAGCGAAGTGCGCAGAGAAGTGGAGCTGTCCCGCAGACGAAGCATCAAGTTGAAGGCTCAGGTGGACAAACTACACGAGAACAGGTCAGGGAAAGGCTGGAGTCAAGGCAGAGAGAGGGTAAAGGTCACACACACACACACACACACACACACACACACACACACACACACACACACAAATGTTTCTCCATGACTTCAGAGGGTTAAACTCTGTCTAAACCCAACCTTAACCTTTAAACACAGATTTAGGTCCCAACAACATGAGTAACACCTGGACAACACCTACAACAAACACACACACTGGATTGTTGTAATTTCTCTCTGTTCATTCCTATCCCAGGTCACAGAGGAGGTCCTGTCCGCTGTGCGGCTGCTGCAGCCGCTCACGGAGCCCGGGTCCAGCCACCCGAACCCTTTCAGAGGGAGAAACGGCCTGGATAGTGCCCTGGCCAGCTGCGCAGAATGTGGCCAGAAGTCTGGCAATCAGCCACACCAAGCAGGTCAGGACAACACCCACACGCTTTCAAAGAAAAGATCCTCACCCTCATTTCCCTGCAATCTCAGTCTGAGTTGATTTTAGTGGGACTGTCACTCAGAGGAATGTTTGCTTTGCACGGAACTTGTTGTTGTCACACAGAGCAGGTGACAAAGGTCGATAGTTATTGAGATGAATGGATGTTGGATGTTTTTATCCAAAATCTGACTTTATTTACTTGATACTGTAGCTGCCTTATTTCAAGATGCTTTCATGACTACATTATCATAAAGGTAGTTAAATGCTAGAAGCCTTAAAAGAAGCCTTGAGGCCCGTCTGTAGATCTGAATACACATGTGACAGACACCTGTGTTCTCAGAATTAAGCCTTCCTCATTGTTTCCTTGATCCACTGATGTCTCCACTCTCAGCTATGTGGTCTGACAAGTTCACGCGGGACAGTATCTGTGATCTAAGTGTCTCTGGTATTTACAGCAGGTTTTTTTTGGAGTTCAGAAAAAGTCACGCGGTGTGTGAGCAATGGAGGGACTAGATTTGAGATAAGAGAGGTTTCAGTCAGTGAGGTTAAAGTTGAGACAAAACATAACCGGCGTCCTCTACTTGCTCGTCCCTTCAGGGGTTCAAATCTGGAGGAGGAAGAGGAGGAGAGGAAAGTGCCATTCTTCAGCAGGCGCTGCGGGACAGAGACGAGGCCATGGAGAAGTGAGTACACAGCCATCTTCTCTAAATACCAGATGAGTCAAGATTTAAGGGGGAAAAAGGAAGTTGAAAGATGCAATTTATTTTTGAGGAATGTGTCATTCTTTCTGTTCCGCTACTCAGGAAGAAGGCGATGGAGGCCGAGCTGCTGCGGAGTAAGACGGAGATGATGCTACTGAACAACCAGCTGCTGGAGGCCGTGCAGAAACGTCTGGAGCTGTCGCTGGAGGTCGAGGCCTGGAAGGTAAATCTCACACCAGCTCAACCTCGTTCAGATAAAACGATAACCAGCAGCTTTCAGTTGAACACCTCCACCAGCCAGTCAAGTTGATGTTTACATCCATGTCTGACAAGACTGTAGTGAAGACATTTGATTAAAGGTATCAAGTGTATTTTATGATAATAAGCATAGGAATTCTTGAGTTATGGCCAAAAACTGACACGGTGGTGAAGTGGTCAACATTGTCGCCTCATAGCAAGATTGTTCAGGGTTCGACCAGGGTCTCATGTACTCCCTGTGTCTGTGGGGGTTTTCTCCGGCTTCCTCCCACAGTCCAAAGACATAAAGAACTGGGGTTAGGTGGAGTGGAGACTCTAAATTGTCCATAGGTGTGAATGGTTGTTTGTCTCTGTATGTTGTGTGTCTGTGATTCGCTGGCGACCTGCCCAGGGCGTTCCCCTCCTCTCGTCCAATCTCAGCTGTGATTGGCTCCTCCCATAACCTTAAAGAATAAGCGGTATATAGATAATGGATGGATGGTCAAAAATGTGTTTTGTTAGGTCACAGAGACGTTGACCTTTGACCTCCAGATTCTAATCAGTTCTTCCTTCCTGTGAGTGTTTCCTTCAGTTCCACCCCGCCCCCTTTGCTATGTATCTTCCCCCATTTTCTTCCTCCCCATTTCACACTTTCACTGACCTGTCTATAGAAGCCAAATGCCCGCCCTCCCTAACAGAGATATTGCGATCATGAGAATGGGATGGATGGGCGGATAAAAGGCCTCCGGCCAAAGGTGTTGCCGGGCGGAGGCATAACAACACATGAATAAAGTGAAAGAGAGGTGTGCACTGAGCAAACTAGAGTCGATGGGAACATTTGAACACGTTAGTCTAGAGAAGTAGGACACATACACTTGTGAAAAGTAGTGTTAATTACACGTTTCTTTCAGAACCTGGAATGTGCTCAGCTGTAAAACACACACACAAAACTACAATTAAAATTCTCACACATCTCATCCAGAACTTGCAGTGTGTCCACTCATGGCAGCTGGAATCCTCAGACATTGTTTTGGCCTCAGGCTCATGCACATGTTCTTCTGGTGAGCGCCACGCTCATTTTCAATGTTGAACCGGCACAATCTAATTTACTTGTGAGTTCTGTAGAGGCTGCTTCAGATGTAAACTAGTTTACCTTTTAAAGATACAAGACCCTACACAAGACCGGTTTTATGACAAAGTTTGCAGAATAAAACCCTTTTTTTTAAAATTTGTTGTACAATCGAAGGCTGAAATTTACATTTGGATCAAACAAACCTCCTCTGTTATACTGAAGGAATCAGGTTTTCCTCCCGTCAACAAAAAAGAAAAATACATCACTTTCCCCTTTTCTTATCACTCTTAACCCCTATTCATTGTTGTACCATCCCTTGTGCCTCATCATCACTTCTTTTCTCCGTATTTCCTCCCACAAAATCCATATTCTATGTGTTCTGACGTCCTTTTCTTTTGTCACCACAGGAGGATGTTCAGCGGATCCTCGCGCAGCAGCTGCAGAGTCAGCAGCAGGCGGAGCAGGCCCAGAGGAAGCAGTCCCGAACCCTGGCATCCTGAGGAGAAACCGACCACTCATCCAGCGGCCGACCATCATCCCTTTGTCTGTGCCCATGACTCCCACAACCAACACAAACCAAATCTTCATCCCCAGAGCTGTGGAGCCCTCTGCTTCAACTCCCGGCACTCCTTCTCCGTCCGTCACTCGTCGCAACTGGATGGACAAGCTGAGGAGGGGCAAGAACAATCGTGACGCAGCGGGGCAGGATTCAGAACAGGGCAAGGATGACGGGTTCCAGGCCGTATGTCTCGATTGAAACAGTGAAGAGTCGGTGCATTCACTCTGATACACAACTGTGGTGTCTCACAATTGAGTCTTCTGCCAGTCACAGATGTGTTCTGTACGTGTGCAGCAGTCTGAAGGGGGAACGTTTCCCTCTGCTCACTTTAAATCTGAGTTTAAGACGAGCAGCACTCTGTGACAGCTTGTTTGGAAGCAGCTTATATAAGTGTGATGTGGAAACTTAAAGCTGCAAACACACATGGACACAGAGCTTCCATTACCTTTTGATATGAGCAATATTTTATAGTACAATAGTTTTTTATTGAACACTTTAAGAGAAGTAAGAGAAACATTATCAGACACAAACTATACTTTTCCTGGGAGCACACGCTTTGGATCTTTGACTAATGTAATTTATATATTTGAAATGAGCCATGTATCTGTTTAATACTGTTTACACTTGAACGCTTTACACTATCTCCTGAATACTGTTGTGCTGTATTGTAAAGGAATGTCTCAGTGACACTGCAGTTTATTTTGTAAGAAACTGTCAACATATCAACTCTAATCCTTCGTTTTCTGCACTTTTGCCTGCTGCATTTTCAATATTCAAAAGAAGAAAATAAACTTTGTTGCAGATGTTTGCCATTTTATTGTATAATATCATTTTGTACATTTATGATGATAATATATACACACATGTATATATGTATATATATATATAATCCACTCCTATATGCATCTTGTACATAATAAAATGTATATATGCCATGATGTGAAACAAACAGACGTACATAGCACAGCAAAGTCACAGCTGATAACAAAAGAGAAGGCATGCGCACAGCGAAACGATCTACAATCCTAAACACACGATTACAGTCTTCCAACTGTTTCTCATGTTACTGAATTCATTTGTTTTCCTATATTGCTGACACAAGTTCCTCTTTCACATGGTCTCGTCCCACTTTAACGCTACAGACGCTGAAGCAGGACGTGCATTCAAATGTCAGTACAACCACCGACCCCCCCAACTGCTGCGGCTGAGGAGGGTGAAGGGGTGTTTCTCCACTACCTGGAGCTTTATAAAAAGAAATGAGGATTTTCACTCAACGGCATTCGGATGATTCAAAGCCCCTTAGACTTTCATATTCACATTAAACATCAACTGCAGTAACTGTCCAACGTCGCGAAGGGGTTCACCCTCACTTGTCAGACTTCCTTGTGAGAAATTCACACAGAACTGGCAACCCAGCTGCCAATCTAAAGCCTGATAGTTAACATTGTAAAATAAAATGTTTTTCTCTTTATCAAGTTTTTCAGAAATGGAAAAAATAGCTCTCGACAAAAGAGGCACGGACAAATTTACAACACCCTGCTTCTTCATAATGATGGCAGTTTTACTACTGGACTGTACGGTTCAAAACAAATGAAACAGAAGAGACGAACACTGTCAGGAATATATAACGACGTACATAGTTGCAGCATGTATCTGTGGGATATTACCCATATAGCTTTGCGCCTTAGTTGTAAAGATAAAGAGAGATACAGTTAATAAATCAGAAAAAGATGTTTCATCAAACACGGATCGGACTGAACAATACTGACACAACAACTTTACTACAGCGTACCGCCACACAGACAGAATAGTATAAGAGTATAATAAGAAGCATATCCAGTTGTAACCTGAGATATTCAGGAAACGGATTGTGACATTGCTGCTTCTGAGCGTTTCAGCTTGGTTTTCATAGATGGTTACGTAGCCGTTAAAAATATAACCAGTGCTCTCGATAAGCTCGAGTTGAGTCAGACTAAGCGACCTGTAATATTCTCATCTCTCACATTCGGCAGACGCACATAGGAGTAGCATGAGTTTTGTTTTCTCCATCTTTAAATCAAGAGTGTGGTCTTTCAGTTTGAGCTGAAGCTGGAGAGCAGGTAAGCTAAACGCAAGCAGCGTATATTTGAGTGCGGGCGCAGGAACCGAAAAGACCACACTCCTTAATAAGACAAGAAAAACCCCACAGAGGAGGTGGAAAAATCTAAAATCCTGTTCAAAATACTGAATATATATCACTATAATTACATTTTCTACATCAAAACATCATGTCTGTACTACAGCCTCATTGAAGAGCTGGATCCTCCTGACACATGATACCACACTCCCCCTTCATCTCTCTCCAAGAGAGCTCCTCAACCTTCACATCCAACTGTCTCTCTGCTGGTCCACTTCAGTCGTCCCCACATTGTACTTGGTCTAAATCCACTTTCTTCTATACTGGCATAAATGATTCAAAACAAAAGAAAGCACTGTGCAATGAGAGTTTCTTTGGATTAGTATCACCTCCAAAACAGCCCCATTATGTTAAATGTGTTAAATCAACATACTTTCCTTGCTATCGTCTTCCTACGGATCTAAAAAATCTAGACACCAGCCAATCTGGTAACACATAAGGTTTGCCTACATGACGCTACACTACACATCATTTGACGCTGGTAAAAGAAACTGACAGCTGTAAAAGAGCGAGCTTGGTCCAGTGGTTGCAGGTATTAGCATTATCATTGATTCCGCTCGCTCTCGCTGAAGCTGCTGAATTCTCACCTTCGTTTTCAGTGAGTGGACACTCAGAGGTGCCAAGCGTTAAAAGAAAACGTTCTGAGGTGTTGACAGGAGGCAGCTAGGACTGCAGGAAGGAGCTGATGGAGCTGATGAAGTCTAAGGGTTTATCCGCGTGGATCAGTGGCTGGCGTCTGGATGTACTGGATGTCAGCCAGAGGGAACAGACCTCTGGATTTCTGGGTAATCGTCGGAGCTGGATCGAGGGCGAAGACAAGAAGGAAAGAGAATATCTGGTAAGACGAAGTGGTGTAAAAGAGTGAAGGTTAAGGCTTATTTTATGATATGTTAGATACATAAAATTAGAAGGTCTGTGGTGGTTGATACCTGATATAA
Organism: Hippoglossus hippoglossus; assembly: GCF_009819705.1. NCBI lineage: Eukaryota > Metazoa > Chordata > Actinopteri > Pleuronectiformes > Pleuronectidae > Hippoglossus > Hippoglossus hippoglossus. Next base: position 6,030,933 of record NC_047164.1, read on the forward strand.
GCAGAACTGGCTCCACCCAGAAACAGCGTAGGTCCCTCATAGACTGTGTCGAAGCTGGGGAAACTCATGATGTTATCAAGGTGCTCCGAGATGGCTTCCAAGTTGACCCTCCAAGCATAGTGTCCGTTCTGCTCCACCAGGTTAGTCAGCAGGAACTGACGCACTGAGTGCTCCTGATTGATGGAAGGACAGTATTCAGGATCAGAGTTCAACTTTAAAACAGATATAATCAATACTTTTATTTTTTTAAATGGTTCAAATGACTTTTTCACCCAAAGTTTCACAAGCTTTGGTTTTATGGTCCATTAAAATCGATGCTTTGGTTCATTATCACCACAACAGTCCGTGAATAAGCTTTAAAAATGTTCTTACATGATCTGTTCAGTATCGAACCGCAGACAGACACAGTCAGTGACTAGCTCAAAACAAAAATGAGCTTTTAGCAGCTACAGAGTCACATCAACTTTACTTTGAGAAGTTCACCGCCGTGCCAAATTATCACAACTTAGCCTTGCTGCCCCCAGGTGGCAATAAAATCAGCTACAGCAGGTTTACATTCAGATAAAGGAAGCAAATTGTCCAAAAAGCACATTCCTGACTTATTTCAGACAAACTTTCTTAGACATGCTTTACACTCGATCAAAAACTTTCCTGACCTTTACTAAACTGCGCAGCTGATCCTCAGCCATCCGCCTGGCGGTGGAACGTGGAATGTCACTGGAGATCTTCACCTTCTGCAAGGCCTGGATGTAATAACGGAAGTTGGTGCGTGTGGTGGTCTGGGCTGGACTGATGTCCACAACCACCAGCCGCTCAACCAAACCAGGCTACAAGCAGAGAGACACACATGGAGAGCAGCAGAGAATTATTAATTTCAGATTCTGCAAAGGTTAGGTGACATACAGCGAGGGGACTGTAGCGTCGTGATTAATTCATGCTGACATTTCTCGACTGCTAACCTGTGTGATGGCCATCGTCATGGCCGTCTTCCCTCCCATGCTGTGGCCAATGAGGACGCACCTCTCGATGTGCAGCTGAGCGAGGAGGTGTTTCAAATCGCCGGCCATCGCCTCATAGGTCAGCACCGGGCTGTGAGGGCTGTTGCCATGGTTACGGGCATCTACAGTCAGCACCTAACTGGTCAAAGGACAGTTAGGACACTTGGAAAAGGGGGGAAGGAGGCAACAGGGTGGTGACAAAAAAATGTTTGGCTGCGGCTCAGGAAAGTGACATAAGAAACAAAAGCTGTATTGTTCACATGAGGTTCTTTAAGGAAGCAAAAGAGCAGATTATCTCAGAATTTATTACAACAGCACAGAGTGACGGGGAGTTGTATCAAATGACTGGCAACACACACAGAAACACACAGACACACAACACAAACACACACATGTTCCCATGCCTGCTTTTGTTAGAGGGCCATTCTCAGGCAGCTTCAGAACCAACTCAAAACACAAAGGAACAATTGTTTTAGTTGTTACAACAGAACAGCATCAGGTGTCTTCATCGCTGCATTACCTTTCGGCCCGTGCGCTGAACCAAGGACTTCGCTATTGAGTGGAAGTTTGATTTGCTGCCAAAAAGGCCGTGAAGAAACACCAGGGGAGTGCTCTCTCCCTTCCCGTCAAAGACATCGTAGGTCAAGTTGACTGGGCTGTGGGAAATAAAACCAAAAAACATGTTGATTAATTCAACTCTCCCCGTCTCCACGTCTGTGCTGGGAAATATGTCACATCTTGAGAGGCAACAGTGACACGTCGAAGTGGGAAAAAAAAAAACTGTGAAAACTGATTTAATTCAGGAGTGAAAAGGAAGAGTCGCCTGCTTCATCTCTCAGTGAAGAAAAATGTGCAGAACATATTAATAAGGGAGATAAAAGGGGTTTGATTCAAAGAGAAAAAGTGGCAGCATTGATCAACGATGTGATTTATTTGGTCACAAATATTTGTTCTCAACTAAAGGACAAATACATAGTTTTTTAAGTAAGAGTTTTAGCTAACAAATATTTACCCTTATTACCATTAATTGTTGTTCTTGGATATATTGACCTAACTTGTAGTCTTATTGTGTTTTATCACATTGCCTTATGTCTTCTGTATACCAAGTAATAATCACAAAGACATCTTCAGGCGAGGTAGCATCATTCCATCATAGAAGAAAAGAAGGATGCAACTGACATTTACCTTTATGATCAATTTGTGTGTATTGACACACTGATTATTAATTTCAGCTCTAGATTTCAGGCTGGTTTCACATTGTGTAAGGAAATGATGAACCATCATGTGTAGTGGAGACGAATGGGGGACGATTTCATTTTTTAGCCCCGGCCCCCTTAGGAGGTTAATCCGGCCCTGGTTTACCCAATACAAATGCACAGAACACTTAGCATACATGTAGCATAGCATAAACAATCTATATGTAACAGCATTGATCTACTTATAATTTCAGCTCTAGATTAACTGCAGGTTTTATAGGTGTTAAAGTAAATGATGCATTATCCTATATGGTGGAGATGAATGGGGGGCCCAGTGACATTTTGTTTTACCCCTGGCCCCCTCAGGAGGTTAATACGGCCATGTCGTACCTAATAAAAATACAATGTACATTTAGCACACACGTAGCATAGCATAAACAATCTATACGTAGCATCACTCAACGCTTTATTTGTCTCAGTGATCGGTTTAGTTAGACAAAGGACGCGTCCGTCGCGTTTTCGACGTTATCTAAGCTCGACTCATTTACCGTGATGCTAACCAGGCGTCTGAATGTCATTCACGTAAACTCCGGGAAGTTACCGGTAAATAAAGACGCGCAGATGAGACCCGGCGTCAGTTTCTAACGGTTAAACAACTGCCGGTGTTATTAGGAAGAGACGGAGGGGGCTGGGGTGTGATGTCCGTCCGGCGCCGCGGCACCACGCTGCACCTCAGGCGGACAGAGGGCATCGGTTAGCCGGGGAAGCTAGCGGGGGTACCTGGATGAGCTGGCGGTCCGCACCGTGAGAGCAGCCCCGCAGAGGTGCTGCTGCTGCCCGGGGAAGAGCCGGCGCCCTGCTCCGCCGCCAGGCAGCGCTCTCTGGATCAGGCGACACAACGCGCTCATGGCAGCTCCGGTACCGGCCGGTCCACAAACTACATGAGCGTTTCAGACACGGACGCGGTGACGGTGGAGACCCGGTGTCCGGAGGCTGAGGATCCACACTGTCAACAGCTGATGGCGAGGCTGCGTCATGACGTGGCACGCACAGCACGCACAGCACGCCGAGGGGTCTGAGGGCCCTGGGTTCGGTCTGTCAGGCTCCTGGTGCCAGGCGCCGTAAACTGTACCTGAGAGACAATAAAACACATTCAGCTCTATTAATGTTCACAGGGGCCGAGGAAGGACTTATAAATGAGGCTGTACAATGTTAATCAATCAATCAATAAACCAACCAACCAATCAATCAAAACATTATTACTGATTGAACCTCACGTAATTATTCATAATTCATTTGTTGATCACATGTTATATCAGTAACTGATTATGCAGATTAGCTCATAAATTAAGTCATGAAATAAATGTAGTGAATGTAGAAGAGTAAAGTAGAAACACTCAAGTTAAGTGCAAGTACCTTAAAAATGCATTTGGCCACAGTACCTGTGTAAATATAATTACATCTGATTCATTTCCACCACCAGTGGTTTAGTATTTATAAATAGTTTGATCCTTCAGATATACAGCTATACATGTATATACCCTCAATGAAATGAACTTCTACTAATAACTACGTCATTAAATACATTACAAATATATATTTTTCAGCCTATGTTAAGATACAGAACAATGAGCTGAAGTTATGTATATTTTACATAATCATATGCACTGAAATCTATGGAAGCCCATAGATAAAAAAATAAAGACCCTCTAAGTCATTATAGTGAGAAACCTTTTTTAAATAATTACTTACTCATTATTGGGACTTAGTATCTCATTATGACTAACTATCTCATTATTGTTGAAAATTATTATTACTACATAATATACTAACATAGTATTGTCAGCAATGATTGTGATCATCGGTTACTGCTTCTGAGAAAAGATAAAATTATCCTTTCTTCATCCCACAATGGGGAGATTTGCTGTGGTGCAGTAACAGGGATAGTCAAAAAATAGACATCGGTAAAAGTAATAAATAAGCAAACATGCAATATAAGAGCATGGAAGTATAAAATAGAAATATAATAGAAATGATATAAACAATTGAAACAGAATATATACAGTGGAATGCATTGCACATTAGCCATTGAATTCCATAGATAGGAGTGATTATTGAATGGATAATAAATAATGTCGAAATAATATCAAAGACAGGAAGTCTCCAATCTTTCCTTTCAGCACTTTTTAATTGATGTGTGAATCACTGATCCCGTCTTTCCGCCTATAAATACGGAGGAGTAGAAGTCATGGCGCCTCCCTGTGGAGAGATGACCGCACAGCAGCTGGTCCAGTAGCAGCTCTGTCTCCAAACAAGCAGCAGATCTTAAACTCTTCTCTCCTGTGAACCTTCCGTGAGTCCAGCTGTCACTTTACTTCTTGTTCTTCTAGACATTTGTTTGAAAAGATGTTTCACTAGTGGAAGAAAGGCTTCTTTTTGTGTGTGTTTGTATTGTTTTGTATCTTAAAGAGGGTTCACTCTGCTCAAAGTCTGAGAAATAGAATGATTAGAACTGTTTAGTTTGTTTGTTGTTTGTCTCATGAAAGTGTTATTGTCTTGTTTGTTAGTTGATCTCTGGACTGTTTATTTCATTCAGATTTTTTCTTTTCTCGCTATTTTATATTGTAATTATGTGTGTTTACAGACAAATATTTGTTAATTCAACATGAAAAGTTTCTTTGTGGTTGAAGTTGATTCAACATTAAAGAAACGTTTCAACAGTGTCTTTACATGTTTGAAAAGAGTCTCTGAATCACTGAGGGGCAAGTTTTTACATTGAAGTAACAAGTAATAAATATTGTGTGACTAGGCCGACAGCCTGCTGAGGATTTGAAACTCCACCTAAATCTGTTCAGAAAAAGTTTTCTTTGTATCCTACAGTGCCTCAGTGTGTCAGAGTGGACCAGGATCTCGACTGTGCCCCTCTTCAGAGACCTGAAGTGGCTTCAGCCCCAGCAGGTTCACCTCCGTCCTATATTCCTCCACCAGCAACTGTCCATCAACCGGACTCCACGAACAGAGCAGCAGACCACAGCAGCAGACCTCCTGTAACCAGCAGCAAAGCCTTTGCACAGACCGCCAGGCTGGTGCTGGGCGCCGGGCCCTACTGTGTCCTGTCTGTCAGGCCTCCCCTTGTTTACTTTTATTTTTCTCAACACAGTGATGTTCAATGTGACTGTAGTCCGAGCCACTTGGTGGTGCCATAGCGTTACATTAAGGGCTATTTCCTTATTGTTTTTGCATAGAGCTGCTCCCTGAGAGAGCAGCTTTCAGTAAATGAACAATGGGGACATTTATAAAAGACCTTAATCAAACCTGTGATTGTTCTGATATGTGGAATTCTACATCACCAGTCTTAACACCATGTTTTGGTCTTGTGCTGCAATTTAAGTTTTATGTCAATACTTTAAATTATACTTCAGCTGTTTTTCAGTGATTTATTTAATTACTTCCTGGTCTCAGCTCCACATTATTACATTTTGCCGGTTCAGTTTTATGAATTCTAATAAGTTGTTACTCATCGGTTCTACACAGCTCTACTTAATTTCATATCTTCAATAGTTCTACTGTGCCAAAGGTTTAGACACTTTAGAATAAATTTGGTTCGTCATGCAGTACCAAGTAGATATTAACAGTGAATAGAAGAGGAAAGGTACCTGTGTTTTGCAACAGGCACAGGTAAACCCCGATCCCAACATCACAGAGTCAGTCTGGGAGACGAGGAGTAAAAAGACACACAAAAATCAAATCCACAGAAGAACTGTGGCAAGTTCTCATAGATACTTGGAACAAAGTACGTGCCGAGAATTTAAAAACACTGTCAGCAAGTGGACTCAAAGGAACTTCTAAAGCCGGAGAGAGGTCACATCAGTTTTTTTCTGTTTACTGCACTTTGCAAGAAGTAAATAATAAATATAAACTATTCATGGGATTATTTTTATAATCATCCTCACTTTACTTGAAGTGCCTGAAACTGAAGTGTATAGCTCAATATTAAAACGAGCTTCATGAATCTGAGGCACTCTTGAGTCTTCAAAGCAGAATAGTGCCAAAGTATCTCAGTGAGGTAATCAGCTTCAAGGACATTTATTTACAGGTGCTCCTCATCCTGCGCTGCGCAGTTCAGCAAACTACACATCGTTGTCACCAGTTACTCCCTCAATAAGTCCAGTTAATTGTTGCCCTCGTGTCTGTTGCTTCTATCATCTCAGGGACATGAAAACAAACCCTCGGTTTATGACTCCGGACAACCTGGCCTCCCTCGCTGCATCTCCAAAACATGCATTGCTATGGGAGACAAGTCTGCTGGGATAAAGCACGCTGCGAGCTGTCGCCATAGTGACGGCATGAGACAGAGGCCCGAGGGAGCTCGGGCCCAACTGAAAGAAGAATAGAGCATTCACAGATGAGTGTGCACTTTCTATTCCATTAAAAACACTGTCACAGCTCCAGTTCTCCTTGAACCAAATAAAAAACAAAAAAAAACTGCCAGCACAAGGTTTCTGATGTGTTTGTTTTCATCCACATTCGTCAGTCGTCGCTGCCTTCAGTCGAGAAATTATTTCACATACTGCCGTTATTTTGCCATTTCAAGTTATTGCATGTGATATTATAAGTTGGACAATTGCAGACGTATACCTCACATGAGTAAAAAAAAGCTATATTTATATATTTATGCTATTTCTATTTAAAACTCCTTCAAAATGACAGATTTTTTCCTGTTTTTTAACCATAAAAGGAGCATTTTCACTATATAAAGAAAATAATTTAAATGTTACAGGGGTTTCAAAAAGACGCTATTGATAATTCATGAAGAACTATTGAGATTTTCTTTTTAATAAAAGCAATACATTGAGGCTTATGATGCACATACTAAAAATATAAATATCCTGCACTTTTCTACATTTATTTGTCAAAAACACATTTTCATTTTTGCTTTGGCTCTAAAAAGTTCCAACAAAAACAAGTTACAGGATAAACAGGAAAAGAAACAGACAGTTTCCTGGAAATCTCTTTCTCAGATTTGATATCATGAGCCAGACATTATTTGTTGTTTATCCACATAGTGATACCAAAATATTTCCCTCTAATTAGTCGTGTTTTGGGCTTCTCACAACAGCTCAGACTTATCAGCATTTAGATATAAATGGTTTGATGACTCAGCAAGTCTCAAACCTCAGCTCGAAGCTCCCTGATAAACAAAATGATCCGAGAGCTGTTGGAGAGGAAAGAAATGTTTTAAATTTTCAAGGGAACTTGTAAGAACCACGAGAACCATCTCCTCACAGGGATCAGTTCCAACTGCAGACATGCTACAGTCCTTGTGGTCGACCTCTGGGGTCACAGTGCTGACGTCTCATTTATCTTCACTGAACACTCACAGCAGAGGACGGTCCAAACTCTTAGTCCTTCTTTAACTTTCTGTTATCTGTGGAAGCTCGAGTCATGTTCGTGCTTTTGGCTCCAGTTATCTGGTTTTGATTGAATATGCTGACTTTAAACTTGAAAAGGTTTTTCATGGAATTTGTGGAGGTTCGACTCGGAGACGCCGCAGCCTGAGCTCCACATTATTAGGGCGGCCGGAATCTGCAAGTTCAAATACTTCATTCATTACACAAACACAAAGACAAAAATATGAAACAAGGATAAACAATCTTGTCGTGTATTTGTAGGTTTGTGATTTAGACTTTTTGACTTTCAGTCAGAACAAACACATCACGACGAGGAACAGACATCTTGAATCGGCAGGGGCTTCGCGACAGGATGGGCAAAGTATTATTTTTATTATGAATTACTGCACGTGTATGTGTCCTGTATCAAAAGATGAGAGCTGTATATCTAGTAGTCTGTGTGTTAATGTAAAAAATACTAGAATTGTAATTCTTTTTTAAATGAATAATACTAATACGTGTAAAACATATTTGCCTGCACCTGTCTACTTAAGTGTTTGCAGTAGATACTTTATCAGCTTTACACAACTTTACAGCCAATCTGTCAATGAGGTTAAAAAACCAGTGATAACGTGGGATTAGAGTTTCTAGTGTCTCTATCAGGAACCCGGCGGACTTTGCTGTTTGGTCGTCATCCTGTTTGACAGAAATCCGCTACCTGTCCACTTCACGTGTCGCCTTTCAGATGTGCTATCTGTGACATGTGTGAAAGATCAGTGGCCCTGATTCTCTGCACTGACTTGTCACAACATTTGTTTGACCTTTTTTCCTTTTATTTGCTGTCACGTTACTCGTCCGCTCCCGTCAACATCCTCTGCTGAACATCATTGAGAAACCCTGCAGTTACGTCTTCTATCGATGTAATTAGGACGCGTTGTTAATTTACGCTCACGATAAGTTGAGAGTTCGTTGATTCTGAACATAATCTATTTTCCACCAGGTTATTCAGTCTTGCTGCACAACAACACACATCAAAGATGGAAAACTAACATGACTTTAAACACTTTAAATATTCCCAAAAATCCATATATTTCATGAGGAAGGAAATTTGATCAACATGTTTGTTAGACCCCAACACATAACATTATATTGTTCATTTTGGTCAAAATCATTGAATATGTGTTGAGGAGCTGTAGGTTTATGTCCAAACAAACAATATGTTTGCATTATGAAACTATGTTTTAACACCACACGTCAAAATGTGTCTTCATTCATTCAGGTTTAGGACTTGAACTAACTAGTTGAGTGAAGTTAACTCTGACATGCTGCCATACAAATAACACTGCAGCCAATTATGGATTTCTTATATCATAGTTTTATATACGTTTTGTTTTGTTTAATCAATACATTTTATAAACATGACCTCTGGTTTCTGTGCAAATTAAGATTGTTCACTGAGATAAATGGCTGGTGGTGTGAAAGCATCAAAACCTGATATTCACCAGTTATCTATGCAAATTGGGAACAGTTTCGCAACTCAAAGACAACTTTATAACTGACTTCTTTATAACTTTTACTGAGCACTTGTATTTATACACAAATGTATTTGACCTGTTTCTTCTAAACCTGATGTTTTATGACCCGTCTGTTTTTATGCTGCCTTTGTAAAGCACTTTGTAACATATGTATTGAAAAGTGCTCTATAAGTAAAGATTATTATTATTATAGCATAACTGAAAGAAACAAGGTGAGTGGGCCCATGATTGTTCAGGGTATTTTTAGGTTTGACCTTTTCCTTCTACTGCAAGAAGCTGAAGAACTCTGCTGAGGAGGGAGTTGTTGTGAACAAAATTATAATTCGCTGGAATGTGGCGTCTTTTTCTCTCTCACACAGACAACAAGAAAAAGAGTCAACGCTCAGATTCAAACCCACAATAAAACTGCTGCTGGATGATTTATTCACAATTGTGTTTTCAAAAATATTATTGTTACACTTCATCATATTTTTGACAGCTATGTTTCCATTGAATTGGTCAAATTCCACTCACACACACCCACCTTGATCATGGTCCTCTTAGTACAGGGCTATGTGTGTGTGTGTGTGTGTGTGTGTGTGTGTGTGTGTGTGTGTGTGTGTGTGTGTGTGTGCGTGTGTGAGTGTGTGCGTGTGACTGATTGGTAAAAGACAGTGAACTTGGGGCTGATAAAGTACCTTTGCTGCACGTCTCTACAAGTAAGGCTGTGAAATGTGGTGAATTAGTGCTTCATGTGTTCTGACATCTGACATCCCCCCCCCCCCGCATTAATGATGGTAATCTTGATAAGTCAGCTCAAACTCATCGGTTTTCTTACCAAACCCAAGAGGGACGCAACAAAATGAACCTTTAAGTTTGAATATTTATTATTTACCAAACGTCTTTATCGTCATTCATTTACATCCCCCTGGTACATAAGTAGTTCAGCTACTTTTTAACTGACTGCTGCTCATCACGTCACATCCACTCTCATCATTAAGTTTCACTGTGATGCTTTCACTCAAAAACCAGCACTCGCACCAAACCCGCCTGCTTGGACGGATTTCCTGCGCTTCAGAAGTCTGAGAGCGAATGTTTCAGTTGTGCTCGGAAGCAGCGTGACCGCGAGGAGAAGAGCTGAAGTGAAGTGCAGAAAAACTTTCCGAGCAACAAAATATCTGAGTTCAAGCGCAAATATAAGCCCAAGCAGGGGCAAGTTCTGGTGCGAGTGCTGGGTTTTGAGTGAAAGCATAAAGAATTCTGAACATGAAATCAATAAGTCCTGCTCTCAAAGTGAAAGACCATGCTCTTGATATTAAGACAGCAAAAAGAAAATCGAGTTAAAAACCAGAAAGTCAAGGGTTAAAGATTAAACAGCTCAGGTGTAAACACGATGACTGTAATTTACTTGACAGTTTTAATTATTCAGATCTAATGAATAAACACAAAGCCTGTGTAAGGAATAGAGAAACAAAATCTTTAATGATTACAAAGGATAAAATTCAAAATGGCCACACTGACCTTTATTTACAGACAAATAAGGGTGTTTACAACACGGCAAATATTACTGAGTTAACTGTGTGGTTCTTATTGTGGGTGTCAACAACCTAGTTTAGATATACACAGATGTGTTTGTATATATGAAGTGTGAATGTAGCTATGCATGACAAAGTTTAACTGAGTGCTGTTGCCACATGACAAAAGGACAAATCAGGGCATGGAACCAAAAACAAATTAATTTAAATGTATATTATGCAGCAAAATCTAAAACAGAATTTTATCAAATCCAATCATTGTAGTATCATGTAGTTAAAACAATTCAAACTAAAATAGCACTGAGTAGAGCTCACACATCCACCAAAGCCAAACAATCCTACACGTCTGTGTAAATATAATAATAACGAAGCAGTCTGACAATCTGCAAAATAAAGCATGAGTGGCAACAGTAGATGTTGAAGACCGTAATTAGAACATGTCTCTGGAAAGATAAGATGCCATCTGACCTTATTGCAGCCAATGTGGAAAAGGGAGACAGTTTTGTTTTGTCATTAAAAAAGTCTTTCAAGTTTTTTGTAAGTTAGCTGCACACGAAGATGGATTGTGTCACAGCGGCGCGATAGGCAGTCCCATTCCAAAGGTTCCTTCAAATGTGGTCGACAAATGCCTCCTTCCATTCGAGAGCAACCAAGGATCTCACGGTCGGATCCTTCTCAAGCCCGCCTGTCATTGTGGGTGGTGGCTGGTGACGAGGCTGATGAGCTAACTATGTGGGGGGATACGCTGCAGTAAGTGCAGCCCTAAAAAGAAGCTAACGACCCATGGGTAAGTGGGGACCAAGCTGGTGACACAAATCCTACATTGACCAGACCGTCTTGTTTCGGTTCGGCCTCTGCGGACAACTTGGTTGACGAAGGCCACACCTTCATAAACCGATTTCTAGGATGAGGCCTCTGAACCTTGAAGGATTATTTTTGTTCGTTGTGGTTTAACTTCCTACTGACACTTCACTGGAGCTACGGTGATGACTCGTCCTTTCCTTTCCTATAAAACCTATGTGGCGCCTGTCACACCTAAACATTGAGGATGACTGGGACTAAACTGATGAATTCAAGTCAACTGTATCACTGCGGCTTAACAAAGAAACCTGACTCCTGAGGCCTGAGGCCCAACCCATCTTTCTGCATTTGAAACTGTTTGATTTGGATAGTTTTAGTAGTGTTTTTTTTTTTTGTTGTTGCTGTTTTTTAACTTCAATCCTGAGTAAAGACAAAAAACATCCACATCTGTCTCAAGACAACATTTATTTTGGAAATTCAAACACAACTATAAACAATTAATCACAATCATGTCACAGTGTTTGAGGAGCTATAGGCACACAAAACACATCCTGCTGATCTGGAAACACACATCCTGCAACAGCTCAACAGCTGCGGTCATGTTCCCTCAGGGTCTCTTTCTCTCTCTCTCACTCACTCACACACACACACACACACACATTGTCTTTGTTTTACTTACAGTACAGGCCATTGTCTATAATCTAAATATTATAAAAAGCTATAAAAGTTTTGAAATTAAGACACATCGATAAAAATCTATTTGAAACACAGACACTCACTGGAATAATATGATGATAAAATACATTTTGAAATACATTTTGTCACAGAAATGTAAAATGCACACACTCACAGACACATACAAAAATCATATGAAGTCAAACGACTGCTGTCGGCCACCTGAAACAGTCTGTGTGTGGAAGAAGATTAAGTTGTTACCTTGGGCCAAAACGTGAACCCGTCTTCAGTTTCAGTCTCGGCAGAAACTCTCCTAAGCAAATATTACATGCAAAACACACACACACACGCACACACACACACACACACACACACACACACACACACACACACACACACACACACACACACACACACACACACACACACACACACACACACACACACACACTAAGCAATCTCACAAGCAAATCCATGTAAAACGAGAGCTTCCTCGTCATTGTCACACAGCATTTAAACTGGAAGTTTCAGTGAAACACGACACCGGCCGGCCAAACGATCGAGCCACGCACACAAGCTGCAGATAGTTTTCAAATTCACATAATGCCACAGAAGCTCTAGTATAAATATTACATTTGCAAAGAACAACACATTTTAAAAGAATAAAGTAAATAGGAAACCAGGCTCTCGTGTCCGCACGCTCAACATTAGAGCATCTCAAGCACGATACACCTCAAAACTAAAACATGTCAACCAAAAGCAAAGCTGAAAGATCAACATGTGTAGATACATCTTCATGTCGGAGTCTTTTGTGGGATTCACCCTGTGGTCCAAGATAATTATACAAAAAACATTCATGTGCAACAAACATTTTTTCCTACTTTTCAAATCAACCTGCCAAACATTTCAGAGCAGTTCAAACATAATCTTTCCTGTCGTACCCTCCGCCTGCACTGGTGCTGCGTGGGGCAGTGTACGCCATCCGGGGTGGCTTGTACTTCTTCTCTGTTGGCGGGCAGCTTGTGCACAGCATCGCCCCGCCAATCAGGAGCAGCACGGCGGCGGCCCAGCCGATGTAGAGAGATGCCCCCATCTCCCTCCTCTGTGGGTCGGTCAGCAGGGGGTTGTAGAAATTCCTGACGATGACGCTGGCTGTCCAGGAGACAGGAATGAGGACCAGAAGGCCGGCGAGGAGGAAGAAGATTCCAGAGATGATCATCACTTTGGACTTGGACGCCTCGTCTTCGATGCAGTTTGTGCACTTTGCGCCGACGATGGAGATCAGGACCCCCAGCACCCCGAGTATGATGGAGATGATGGTCATGGCCCTGGAGGCCTGCAGGTCCGCAGACAGGGCCAGCAGCGAGTCGTAGATCTTGCACTGCATCTGGCCGGTGCTCTGGATGACACAGGTCATCCACAAACCCTCCCAGATGGTCTGAGCCGTGATGATGTTGGCGCCGATGAAGGCCGTCACTCTCCACATCGGCAGGGCGCACGTCACTATGGCAATGATGAACCCAATTGTTCCAAGGGCGATGCCTACGATCTCCATGCCCATCGACATGATGGCTCTTTGTCTGAGGAGCAACGCTAAGAACAGTCTCCTGCTCTGTCGATCAGGCGTGAACAGTACGAGCACCTGTGTGGGATGTAGAGATGCTGCCACGGAAACAAGAGATCCTTTATATGTCAGTGGAGCAAGGAGGAGTCCCATGGTGATGATGTCAGCAGGAGGCCGCCTTCACACACACACACACACACACACAAGAACACCTGTGTGCATATACAGTGGAGGAGGGGAGCTGGAGACAGGTGAGGAGGTATGGATGGGAGGGAGGGAGGGAGTGTCCTATTGTGTGTTTGTGTTTGTGTGTGTGTGTGTTTGTGGTTAATGGGGGTTGATAAGACGGCTGCCTCTTCCAAAAAAGCCCTTGATTTGTGTGATGCAGGTTGATAAAACTGTGATGAGTAAATTCAGGGTGTGGTCTGAAGTAAACAAAGTAAATAAGGTGGGACCTGAGGGAAGTAGACGAGTTAAACACAGCGGAGACCAGAGAGGAACACACTGTTGCAAACATACACTCCGGCTCCCTGATACCACTGATCTTTTGTTACTTCCTGGTTCCACTTGTCGGGATTCGGTGGGAGGAAAACAATCCCAAAGCTCGGCTGGAAACCGGAATAACTGCCCCCTGAGCAAATATGAGCAGAGAGAAAACATAATGGGTCGGTTTTCAGACACCTTAGGCATACAGACAACGTGATCGTCTCAGTATCGGTTAAACTCTGAACTCACACAGCTCCTGTCTGAGTGGATTATTCAAAGAAGGCTTTGCAGATATTTATAAATAAATAAGGCAGTCAAATTTAGATTTCAAAGAAATTTGATTTGGTCTTTTTTTTTGTAAAAGAATAAGAAGGTTAAAATAAAATACCAAGTTGTTTATTTTTGAAAGATGTAGTTATTGCATTTTGATATTTATTTGTATTTATTTATCCTTTATACAACTAGAAAGTTCCCACTGAGATACAAATTCTGGTCCTGGTCAAAATGGCACCAAATTAAATTAAAAAAGTTTAATGTACACACATGATACTAAAACACACACTAAGACACAGAGCAGAATCATCCAGGAATCAATGGCAAAAATTAATAATGGAAAACAAAAAGCATTTGTTAAAAGAGACAGTTCTGTGCAAACTAATTTATAAACATTTTAAACTTGACATTTTCAGGACACTATCCATAAGAACTATATTTACTGACATTATTTACTATAAATTGGACAAGAAGTACAGATATTTGTCAAGAATTTGAATTTTTCTTTACCACTTTATATTCAGGACCAGAACAGTCTAATAACCAGGACATTCCATGGAAAAATCTACGTAATTCCTAAACTGGGAGGGAGATTTTCTTGAATAAATAGATAAATGTCCTCACATTCGAGGTGTGAAGCACAAAATAGTTCTAACAAAGCTATAAACTCTCACGTAAACAAACCCTGGGGCCAAACAGCAGGGAGTCTCTATTGTCGTTCTATCATGAGTATCTTCACTTCAGTGTGTTTATGTAACAACATCAGTGGATTGAGATAAGAACTATAACCTGTAGGTTCCCTGCTTCACTACACCTGCACTGACCAACTGTTTCAACAGGAATTTACACATTCAACCATATAAATTATCATCGTTGTGACGGGATGGAGGCTCATATCGATCACACATCTATTAATCATGGGTTCAAATGATGAGGTCACCAGTGATGGAAAGTAACTAGGAATATTTTCCTCATTTGCTGTACTTAATTTAAGGTACTTGTACTTGTAAGTACGAGTCCTGATGAGTATTTTCATTTTACTCCACTACATTAATTTGATATCTTGAGTTACTTGTTACATTGTACAAATAAATTATAATGTATTATGTAAGGTTAAGATAATAAAAGACTTAATTGATCCTGGAGAAAGAAAAGCTACCAAGCAGAACTTCAAGTAATTAAAATCAGGCCTATCTTTAATAACGTGATGCACACTTGATACACCAATAATACAAATTATTTATTATTTTTATTATGTATTTCACAGGGGCAGAAATAGGTCAGCACGCCTACCAAAACCCACAGAGAAGTTTGTCTATTCAAAACAGGAAAAAGTTGGTATCAGTGCTTCAGTATTAAGTCAGCAAACAGAAGGGACTTCCTGTTACTACCATTACATCAGGTTTCTGTACACAGCACTGGCATTAGGTGTTAAACATATTCACCTCGACACCAGTAACTCTTCTTCAGGCTGTCGATTTAAATGATTTTACAGTTTAAAAACCGGGGAACTTAACCTATGTGCCTTTTCTATGTGCGCATTATGTCTTACAGTTTATTTTCCATAACTATGATGACCATGTTCCTTTGAATTTCCTCTTCTTCGTCCGGTTTATTGGTGGGTGGCAACCAATGCCAAGGTGCCTTACCGCCAAAAATATTTATACAACTTATGGAATCAAAACCTGATCACTCTTCATCGTGTGTGCCTCTGCTCTCATTTAATGATCGTTTCAATCATTGCTAAGACCAGCCAGTGTAAGTTAGGCTGACATGTCACGGTGAAAAAAATCACTACTACATTGTTTTGTATTATTTAAATTATTTTAATAAATTCAGTAGATCTGAAACAAGAAGAAAAAAAACAACACTTTCATTCATGAAGCCACATACCTCAAACATTTGAATGGAAGTCTTTACAATGTTAACACAACAGGAGACATGCAACACAGACGTTTTAACCTTTGTAGAAAATGTCTAAACACAGCAACAGGAACCACTGTGACAATGTGACAAAGGGGAAACAAATACAATCACTCGCGTATCACCTGATTTTAACTTCCCTCATTCTTTTTACAGATAACTCAGCCATTTTGACCTTGCATCGGAGACGTCAACTCCATTTTGCTCAGCTGTCACATCTGCGACTAAGCCCGTGTCTGTATTTTGCAAGAAAATCAAAATATCTGTAAATAAAACTCATTACAGTCACAACGTTGTCCCTGTTTGCTTAACAGTAGTTGACAGAATGATGCTTAATATGTACACAGGAGAAATATCCATAATGGTTCCAAATGTTTCTGAGCACAAATTTGCTGAACTTTGACATAAAACCATGGTCTCAAAAATCCAAACACATTCAAATATATAAGCAGACATTTATGATCGGCAATAGAAAAAAATAAACATCTGGTTAAGCTCTTCTCTGGTGAACAGCTGGTTCCAGTTAATGCAATAATCAATTAGCTACTTTTTGATACACATTTCCCAAACATGTACAAATAAGCAGGATACATGTGAAAATAGAGTGTGAATAAGAATCCCTCATTGGTCTCCGCTCACACATAGTCCTTCCTGTTGAAGGAGCTCTGAGCCACCGACCTTGGTGCCGCCGAATATGCCATACGACTCTGGGGGGGCATGCTGTATCTCATCGGTTTCTCTTCCTGTGGGGGACAACTGCAGCAGAGAATGCACCCTCCAATCATGAGCAGGGAAGCAGAGGCCCAGCCCAGATACAGCGCTGCTCCGATCTCCATCTTCTGTCCAGAGAGGATGAGCGGACTGTAGAACTCGACCACGATGGTGTGTGCTGACCAGGAAACAGGCACTAGCTGGGCCAGGGATGCTGCGATGAACGACCCCCCAGCAGCGGCCATCACCCTGGATTTAGCAACCTCGTCCTCGATGCAGTTGGTGCACTTTGCTCCAACTATGGAGATGAGGAGGGCCAACACGCCCACGATGATGGAGACGACGGTGAGCGCCCTGGCCGCCTGCAGGTCCTGAGGCAGGGCCAGCATGGAGTCGTAGACCTTGCACTGCATCTGCCCCGTGCTCTGGAACACGCAGCTCATCCACAGGCCCTCCCAGTACACCTGGGCCGTGACGATGTTGGCGCCAATGAAAGCAGACACCCTCCACATTGGCAGAGCGCAGCTGACCACACTCAGTGCCCAGCCGAGCACCGCGAGAGCGACTCCGACCACTTCAAGTCCAAAATTCACCATCATGCACCCAGACAAACGTCCCCTTGGTGAATCTAAAGCTCCTTTATTTGTCCTTTCTCTCCTCTTCAGTTCCTCTAAATTAAAATTTCTCTTGCTCTCAGTTCTCCCTGCTTCCTTTTCCCACTTTTGTGTTTCGACAAACACTTGAAGGCCGTCTTGATTTTGCCCTTTGAGCTCCTCTTTGTCAACCCTTCTTTCCACTGGGTGCGCCTCCTCCTCAAGTTGTAGCTACTGCACCTACTCCTGAATCCAGTGAAGTGTTGATTTCTCACAGTCCGCTTCCTCCACTGACTCTCCCCTGCGTGTACGTGTGCGCTCGGAGCTTGTTTTCCTGTGTTCTTGTGCTTTTAAGGCGTCAGTGACCCTCATCGTTTTATAGATTACCGGCCAGGTCCTCCTAAGACATGACATCACTCACCAAACCAAACCAATCAGGTGCGACCTGGCCATTGACCTCATTTACCACCTGGGCGTGCAGCTGCTTGTTTGCGTGCTTTTTTTCAAATGAAGAGTATTTTTATGGTTTAACCTTTTGCCTGTGGTAGCTGTGGGAGTGTCTGCTTTATGACTGTCAGTAGGTAATGAGTGACCAGGGCAGAGCTTGTTATGTGGTTGATAGCAGACCACATGAGACTGTAACGGATATGCAAACACGTATTCAAAAAGATGTGTGTGTGTGTAGAGAGAGGTCGGCTCTTTGCAAAGAGAGGGAGTGGATCTGGACACACGGGGAAGAAAAAACAAGGAATTCAGCACAGATTAAATTTGAGGGGGATCTGGTTTCCAGTTTTTTTTCTGCTTTGTTGTGATTTGTCATGTTTTCATAGTCTAAATATTTCATATCCTCATTCCACCTCCACTGGGCCATGCAGGCAATGTCCTGTAAGATCTGAGTTAATGACAAACTAGAAATGTTGAGAATATTTCTTTATAGATGTGTTGCCTCTTTGAACCACCTGTAGTTATTTTAGCTGCGTACTGAAACTCCCTCTTGGTTTTTATGCTTGGGATCAATTATGACATGAAGTACAGTATACGTGTACTTTTCAGGACATCTTCACACGACGCTGTCTTTGATTAACCAGGTTCCACGGGCAGAGCAAATACAAAACCTGAATACAACAACCAGCTAAAATGTGAGGAATGTCATGTTATCAGTGGAGCTGAGTGAACCCAGTGTTTTGCTCTGAGACACAGGCCTCACATCAACTTGTGGCTTCTCTTGAGTTCGGGCCATTGATCTACCTGCTCCCATATCACAGACACACTATCATTATTATATTATTTAGCATTAGTCAAACACGTCTGCCAAAGAATGGTCAGCCCAGTGACCACAATAAGATAAAGTCAGCTCATTGAGATTATCTTTTATTAAGGAAGGAAACGAACAATCTAATACTAACTCAAATCATATTTGACCATAACGCTATCTAATTCTTTGTTTGCACTATTAAACAAGAAATATTTGATGTTTCAGTCGCTGCTTGACAGCACTACTACAGTGTGTTCTCCAGTCTGGTGCATAAAGTGACAACACAGACATATTATCTTATAAAACAAACACAGCGTGTACAGCCTCTCATTCTGCATCGTATTCTTGGCCAGCTGTCAAATTAAACTTTGATATTTGACTTTTAGCTGTGTTGGATCTCTCTGTTTCGTCAGCTGAAGAAGCTACAATAAATATTTCATTTCATCAGTACAGCTGCCAAAGAGAGAGAGCCCACTTTCCCCCTAATGTTCAAACAAAAAATACTGTATCATGATTGCGTAGAACAGTCAAGTTGCAAGAAATAAGGTCACAATCTCCCCCCCTGAGTTGTAGCCTTTAATCCTGATGTCACAGTGAGGTTGACCTTTGACCTTTTAGATCTAGAACGTCATCTCTCTATAATTTCATCCAATTACACAGATTTAGTTACATTTCCTGTGACCAAAAAATGTTTTGTGAAGTCAACATGACCTTGACCTTTTACCAACATCGTCTTATCAGTTCATCCAAGGAGGGCGACTAGATGAGCGACTCAAATACTGCACAGCCGAGGAAAGATCCACACAATTATGAATTGTATCGTTATTTTCAGAATCTGCCGCACGAGTTGACGTATGAGTTTCAGCACGATTATCCATTTACCTGTTGTTTACTCTCTGTGAGAGTGAGATCTCTTCCTCCTGCTCACATGCATAGAAACCCTCACTGGAGACTGTAAATCGGAGGGTATACGACTGGGCGATTAATAGGTGTATCTATTTGGTCTTCTGCCAAGAGGAATTCAGATAACATGAGTGCAGGAGTTTGCAACACGCTGCCAACACACTGATCATACTAACCTACATACAAACTGGAAAACACTTACGAGATATCTTTGTTGGGAGGTGACGTGCTGATACTGTGCTGCCTGGGGAACTGTGGAAATCTGAAGTAAAAGAACCACAGACATAACAATATAAGAATGTGTTTGAAAATATGTGGCTTTCCCGGAAACTTTACTAATAAAATATATAAATTATGAAAATCATAACTTTTTACAACTTCATCTAGAAAATTCTAATTCACTTATTGTCAGTCAACTGAATATACATTTTTGGAATCAGTGTAAAGCAACTAAGTAAATTTACTGAAGTAACATATTAGTGGTACTTCCTTTTACGTACTAACATTACTTTTCAGAGTGATAATTTACTAAATATACACATGTCTTATTATTTCAGAACAATGTGTCCAACAGTGTATAAAGTTGCCCAAACTGGCTCCAACTTCACCGTCTGACATGATCCAGAACATAATAATTAAACGATGACACACAACAACTTTAAACATTCCAAAACATTTTGTTGTTAATACTTTTATTTATTTGTTATAGTATAATTTGATTCTTTCTTACATAAAATGATTGAAATACTTTTTCCAAAAATGGATGTAAGCTACAAATTATTCCAAACAATACTTCACTCTAAATAGACTTGAATAATAATGAAACTCCATTAAGCAGTTAATTCCTTGGACATTTTAGAACCCTGTCAAACTAAATGCTATATGGCACGGTGGAGCAGTGGTTACAGCACTGTGTTGCCTCACAGAAAGAAGGTTCCTAGTTAGAATCCTGCCTTTTTATAAGAAGTTTGTATGTTCTCTTCTGCTAACAGAGGAATGGATAGATGTAGAATAAACGATGGAGGGAGGAGGAAGTTTAAACAATAAATAATGAAATGATCCATAGTAACTCAGGCTCCTCCTCTTGGATCATATTAAGGATATCAAGCTCTTAATCTGTCAATCAAGATGAGTTAGTGGCACTATAATGTCACTCAGACATTATGTCTGTGTGTAATGTTTTATACTGAAGTAGATTAAAGCACCAAATAAATACATCTTCGTCAAAATCCCATTCGTATCTCTTGAACAATCCCAGAGTTTCCTGGAAGCTTTTATTAGGTCAGTGGTGATACTGGTTGACTCTTAGTTACTAATTAAGTATCACTCCTCTGAAATAGGTTGAAAACCTTGGGTTTAAAGGCTGCGTGGAGGTTTATAGACACGTTAAAAGCTGCTGTTAAAAGCTCTTGTGTCCTGGGGGATGCCACACTTTAACAACAGACATTCTTCTTTCTCTTTGTGTATAAAAACAGATGAATTTCTTCATCACGGGTGTTTATTTTGAAGCGTTTATAAACAGAAAGCAAAATATAGCGTTTAAAATGTCCTTCTGGTTTATCAGTCTCTATCTCTGCACCCTGTGAGTCATACATGAACCCAGAAGTGACTCGTCCCGGCGAAACTCAGGACAGATTACGACACACGGAGAAGCAGCTGCTGCCTCCCACTGGGCAGAAGGGAGAACAGCAGAGAGAAGAACTCTAGGGATTTCATTTGATATCAAGGGATTGAGTAATAAAATCCAGACCTGTCAAATATGTGTTATTATCACATCTCTTGCACGTACACTGACCCCTGCTTGTCACCCTTCCCCACGCCACCAATATTCCGTACAAGCTGTTTTCCTGTGATCTCCTGTGAACAAAACACCAACTGTACGTTCACACAATCAGCCTTCAGTCCGATTCACAGGACACACACTGAGAGAACATCAGAAAGAAAAAAATCTGCCATCATTTCACATGGTCTCTTCATATTTAGCTCTAAATAGTGAACCTCTACTGCTTATTTCTTTTATTTTGAAAAACATAATTCTTTTTCTTAAAGGAATAAAATAACCAAAAATTTAACATTTCAAGGAATTGAACTTCAGTGTAACTTCATGGGGTGTGTGATTTCTTGTTGACTGACCTGTGTTACATCAGAGCAGGGGTCACATGACTCACACGCTGTTTGTCTCCTTATTGAAACACTTTATTGCAGGAAAGTGACTCAGTGTGTGAGCGAGGCTTTTCACCCTCCGTGTACACACGAGTAGACTGAAGACCGTTGAATGCCTGAGTTTTATATATGATGTATAAAGTTTTATATCTATATATATATAATACCCTGAACCCATTTTAATGAGAGGACACAGTCTATAAAAAGTTAGATAAATTAACAAATCAGCTACATGAGGAGTTATTGGAGGTGAAGACAATGTTTCTCCTAAAAATTGTGACATGAGACAACCAACATTTTATCTCCTTACAGCTGTAATAAGAGAACATCCACATTATTTCAACATAAACAGCCCGTCTGCAGTGTGTCACATATTTAGACTTTGCTAAAATGAGCAGGACTGAAAAAAGACCCACCACACTTTGTGACTAAATTATGTAATGTTTAAGTAGTGATCTAATTAAAGTCAATTAGGCCTTCAAGTCAATTGTCCAGCCTTTGTTAGGCTGTGGTTGTTTGTTGCATTGGGAACAAGCCCAAGTATTCCTGAAGCCATCTCTCCAGACTAAAGCACTTGGGTTTCCTCACTTTCCATTGGAGTCTTGGAGACACATGGGCCAGTCGGCCTCTTTGTGGAAAGTTAAAAGTGACTTAAAGCACAATATATGATGATTTTACTTAATTGACATTGAACTCAAGCCTTAATCGTTCCCTGACTTTAACCAAAGTGCTGTTGTGACATAAACATAACCACAGATAGGCCCCTTGTTGTACAGAGGAACCCTGGGAGTCAGATACCGATCTTAGGATGTGTTTGTCACAGAACACAAAGGTACATCTCTACGAAACTTGGATGAGTCAAATTGGTCTTGATTGCTATTTTGGTTCCAGGAGCATGTTAGTCATAGTTTTTTTTAAGTTATAATACGGCGACACCTCTGAGCACACCATATTTGGTCAGTGGGAAGTTTTCGTCAGAGGTATCATTTAAATCGTCTCAATCAGGACTCCGCCCTCCAACTGCTACAGGTGAAACTCGAGATGGGGGGGGGGGATTATGAAGGAATTTGATAATACAAAAGTTATCATCAACTTCTCTTGGAAAAGATGCTTGTATTGTGTTTAAATGATGTGTTTTTCTGTGTGTGTGTGTGGTGCTACATGCAAAGCCATTTCATAACAATTCTTTAAATGACAGGGTTGGGGGGGAGGGGAGGGTAAACAGGTTATGTGTTTGTTGAGTTTGGGGTTGGACCTGAAGAACAGGGAGTGATGACGGTGAACTGTTTGCTTCCACAGCCCCTCCTCCTCCACAATATGTACCTGCTCTCCTCTGATTCCTCTCCCATTCAGCAAAACTCACCTGACGGACCAGAGGCTCCACTGCAGAAAAAAGACAAACAACCCCGAAGGCTTACGTCACTGCAAGACCGGAACAAATCCACGATGGTGTCTGCCGGGTTTCAAATGCTGGGCTCGGCCCTGGGGATCGTGGGCTGGATCGGTGCCATTGTTGTGTGTGCTATTCCCATGTGGAAGGTCACTGCTTTCATTGGCAGCAACATCGTCACTTCGCAGACCAGCTGGGAAGGTATTTGGATGAGCTGTGTGCACCAGAGCACAGGACAGATGCAGTGTAAGGTCTACGACTCCATGCTGGCCCTCAGCTCCGACCTACAGGCTGCCAGGGCCCTGACCATCATCGCCATCGTGGTGGGAATCTTGGCCATCCTGCTCTCTGTCGCTGGGGGGCAATGCACCAACTGTGTGGATGACCCGTCATCCAAGGCCAAGGTGGGCATTGCCGCTGGGGTCATGTTCATTGCAGCTGGGGTCCTCTGCCTCGTCCCTGTGTGCTGGACGGCCCACACCATCATCCGAAACTTCTACAACCCGCTAATGGTCAGCGCCCAGAAGAGAGAGCTGGGTGCTGCGCTCTACATTGGATGGGGGGCAGCCGCCTTGATGCTGATTGGAGGGGGGATGCTGTGCGCCAACTGCCCCAAAAAGGAGGAAGGGTACACTGCAAAGTACAAAGCTCCCAGATCTGATGTCTCAGCACCAACATCCGGAAAAGACTACGTTTGAATCTGGTCTAGAAATCAGTGAAACTGGAAAACTGTATAAAGGGACAAAAACACTGGTGCTACTGGGTTGTGAGTGTCGATCATTCAGGATGTTTCTTGTTTAAGAAGTTACTCCTCATGAGCACGTTTGAAGGAAAATAAAAGCAGGAAAGGAATCACACCCAAAGAGGAAACTCAGTTTTATATTTTAACACAGTTCATCGTATGTGTACGGCCGTAGAAACATTTTCTTGTTTGTATAAATATTTTACAACCTCTGTCTTATTCTGAAACCTTTTTTGCCATGTTTATGTGGGTTGTTTTTTATGAAGTATTTGTATGAGAATCATGATGTGATGGTTACACTGTAAATAAATATTTGTTTACAAATCTGAGATCTCTCACGCTTCCTTTCTTATTTTCACACAGCCGCTGTGTTCATCACAATTTATTCAATTAAATTTTCAATTCACTGGTCTTAAAGTGGAGCAGATAAATATTTTGCTGGAAGTCTAACATCAAACTTCTCCTATATTTATTGTTTTTTAATATAACTTCTATTTCTTACACCTGCAGAGATGTATGTTCACTTCTCACGTTCTAAAACAAAGATCCTCACCCTTGCGGCATTTGAGAAGCATCTTTTGTCTGACTTTCTTGTAGATCAGGTTTAGGTGTGGCAGAAAAAGAGGCACGATGGCTGGTCTTTGTTTAAACTGTGAGCCTACAGGCAGAAGTATTTGCACTTTGCATGGACTCGCAGGACCAATTTTTCATTTGCGAAGAGAAAATACTGAAATGCCAGGAAACAATCACATCCCTTTGATGGAATCAGGAATCTGGAATTAGGGTTTTCCTCATTTTCTCGTATTGTCAATAAAATATTTTTTCTTCTTAGAAGAGAACTTTGCTCCATTAGTGGACCGAATGATAACATCCCTTAATGTACCTACAAACCATATCTGAGATGGTTTTAATTGTTATACAAAAAAAGACCTATTCATTCTAATTAAAAACCAAGTTGTTTTTCAATTTCCAAGTCCTGATCAGCTTGAGCTGAATGCAAAGACCCAAACCCAGAGTTTTTGTTTGCTCAAGGCTTGTGATAGGGTCCCGCTCTCTCTCTCTTTGAGTTTGTGTGTGTGTGTGTGTGTGTGTGTGTGTGTGTGTGTGTGTGTGTGTGTGTGTGTGTGTGTGTGTGTGTGTGTGTGTGTGTGAGAGCACAGGTGGGATCTGGAGCCATTGTTCCCAATCTTGAAGCCTTGCTTGAGGTAACAAAGCTTGTATGTGTGGGAACAATGAGCAGAGAAAAACAAGGGTTGTGGATTTCAGGTAGCAGGCTTCTCCTTTTGTCTGGAAGCCTGGAATCTCCTCCCTGAAAGTTTGACCCACAGCAGCTGCTAGTTATCTTCTCACAGTTGGACCTCAGTGCATCAGAGCACAGCAAACACTTCCTCAAGCAGCAGCGTGTGAGACCCAACTCTTAAAGCCTTCAGTGATTTTTATACGGTCAGAATCTATTCATCTTCAAGACGTGGACATTTTTGTAACAGCATCCTCTTTTTATTCTAGTTTTCAAGCGTAGAAGTTGGGTTGTGGCTCTGCGGTCATAGCCATGGCTTCTCAAGGCCTCCAGCTGATGGGTGTACTGCTGGCCTTCATCGGCTGGCTGGGGA
Organism: Hippoglossus hippoglossus; assembly: GCF_009819705.1. Taxonomy (NCBI): domain Eukaryota; kingdom Metazoa; phylum Chordata; class Actinopteri; order Pleuronectiformes; family Pleuronectidae; genus Hippoglossus; species Hippoglossus hippoglossus. The sequence goes on from NC_047164.1 coordinate 6,056,655, forward strand.
CCATCATCACGTGCGCTCTGCCCATGTGGAGAGTCACTGCATTCGTCGGTGCCAACATCGTCACGGCTCAGGTGATCTGGGAAGGCTTGTGGATGACCTGCGTGGTGCAGAGCACGGGCCAGATGCAGTGTAAGGTGTACGACTCCATGCTGGCCCTGCCGCAAGACCTGCAGGCTGCCAGGGCCATGGTGATCATCTCTGTGATCGTCGGCATTTTCGGCGTCCTCATGGCCGTGGTTGGAGGGAAGTGCACAAACTGCATGGAGGACGAGGTGGCCAAAGCCAAAGCCTGCATTGTGTCCGGTGTGGTCTTCATCATAGCCGCCATGCTGATCATGATCCCGGTGTCGTGGTCAGCTCATGCGGTGATCAGGGACTTTTATAACCCGTTGGTGATCGCGGCTCAGAGGAGGGAGCTCGGAGCTGGCCTTTATATCGGCTGGGGCTCTGCTGGGCTGCTGCTGCTGGGGGGGGGCCTGCTGTGCAACAACTGCCCCCCAAAAGACGGGAGACCCTACATACCTGCCAAGTTCGCCCCTGCAAGAACCGTAGCTTCAAACGTGGACTATGTGTGAGTGTTTCCGCTGCAGCGGCTGCAGAAGGGGTCCCAAACTAAACTTTCTAACAACCGTGTATGTGCTTAAAAGTGTTTTTGCTAATAGCGAAGTGGTAAAAAGGAACTAAATTACATTTCACTGTGTTTAATCTGGAACAATAATGATTTTTTCTATAACTTCACTGAATATTTCACTAATTAACGTAACACAACAGCCTAAACTTCATATATTGTCAAGAAAAAGCCAGAATGACTATACGGCTGATTCCCAGGTTTGACAAGGAGGAATTTCTTCATAAATATTATTTTTCACTGTCTTTTTTAGCTTTAATGACTTGGCTTGTGACATTTCTCAGAGCCAATATTTGCATTATGAATAAATTACAATACCTGCTTTGGCTTTTGAGACTGATAAACTGATGCAATAAAGTGTAATATATACAGACGTGTTCTTTCTAACCCTAACAATTTGAATTTACTTTAAAAAAAGCTATTTTGATATGAGACGATGTTCACTTGAAATACGTTGTTATGTTGTTTTTAATGATATACAGATCACTGCCTGTCTTTGAAATGTCAGAAATAAAGAGTCTTTGAAATGTCAGAAATAAAGAGTCTTTGATTCACACCCTTCACGACGTCTTTCTCGTGTTCACTCTGCACCTGCTCTCAGCTGAAACTGCTCCTCTCACTAACCACTCGTGATGAGGCATTCAGGAATCCAGGGGAGTGGACTCGTGGGAGTTAAACGTTTTTGGTTGAGATGTTTGCCGCGTTGTAATCTACTGCCCTTCTTTTAGGACAGTTATTTACAGTTTGTGCCGTGAGTCAAGTGGACGTCACCGCCAGAGACAACGTAGCACTGCACATGCTCGGATTCATGTTGCTAAGGAACTGTCTTACATGTGCGGAGAATGGATATTTACACTTTGCCCAGAAAGAGAACATCTGCCAAGTCCTGTCAGGATGAAATATCCTAAACCTCGTTAAGGGGGTTTCTTTTTGTCTACAGACATTTTCAGTTGAAATCGGCCTGAAAAGAAAAAAACAATACACCACTGTAATTTCCCCTCCATTTTGACCAGTACTACTTACACTATGTTTGTTTGTGGGTAAAAGAATATGGATATTTTCAGAAAGTGTAAAGCATCAAAATAAAATCACTAGTTACAAAGAATGGACACCGTTAATATTAAATTTATAATGATATTTGATTAGTTGTTGGTCCAGGTGGAGCTGAAATTAACGGCTTTATATAGTCAAGTCAATTTTACTTCAATTGAGTTCAATAGCACAAATCACAGATTTACTTTGAGTGGCCTTAAAGTAAAAAACCCATAAAGTAACAAAGCATTCAATCCTTTTATAAGCTGATCATAGGTTTTGAGTATAAACATCTTATATTTACTGGTAAGTATCTCTGTCAAATAAGGAATAATAATTCAGGGGATGCATCTCAAATTTGCTTTAATTACCATAGTACTGGACTGAACATGTACTTTGTTGTATTCCATAAAATCAGGCATAATTAAAAAAAAACCTTTCTGACAAAAAAATACAGTTTATTACATGAATGTAAAAAACAAAACACATTTGACATGGTGATTACATTCGTTTTTCCTGAAGTGCTTATTTTGCTAAAAACATCAGCAGAGTCTGAATTAATATTAAAACTATTACACAAAACAATGACCGAGTCTCCAGTCCTAACTCAGTGATGCATTTATCTAACATGGCACATACCTTTGAGTCTCTGGTATCTTTCAGAAATAAAAGGCCACAGTTTGTTAGTTTTAAGAAGTTAATGACAAATGCAAATCAGACGTTGTAACAGTAACAGGTTTGCACTGTATGTACAGTCAGGCACTTTTCGACAGAAGCTACTGGCTCAGACAAATTCCTTCCCAGGTGTCGTGGATTTGGGCGGCGAGTACTTTGCTCCATTGTAGCGGTCTCCACCCGACGAGCACTGACAGCAGAGCAGAGCGCCACCGATCAGCAACAGGCCTGAAGCTCCCCAGCCCACGTACAAGCATGCACCCAGCTCTCTCCTCTGGGCATCGGGGACCAAGGGGTTGTAGAAGTCCTTAATGACAGTGTTAGCAGGCAGAGACACAGTCACCAGACACAGAGCCCCGCTCAGGATGAAGAAAACACCCGCTGCGATGGCCACTCTGTTTTTTGCTGATTTGTCCCCGACGCAGGTGGTGCACTTCCCGCCAACCACGGAAAGCAGGAGGCCAAACAGCGAGAAGAGGATGGCGATGACCACCATGGCCCGGGCTGCCTGGAGGTCAGGGGGCAGGGCCAGCAGGGAGTCGTAGACCTTGCACTGCATCTGGCCCGTACTCTGCACCACGCAGGTCATCCACAGGCCCTCCCAAATGGTCTGAGCCACCACGATGTTGTTCCCGATGAAAGCAGACACCTTCCACAGGGGCAGCATACAGATGAGTATGTTTCCTATCCATCCGAGCACCGCCAACCCGACGCCCAGAATCTGCAACCCTAGAGATGGCATTACAGTTTTTGCTAGAGTTACTTTCTTAATTGCTGTCACAGTTCTTCTCTCGAGCTGGCAACTAGAATCTCTCTGACCGTGGGGAAGTTTTATATGATCCACAGATGCCCCCTGAGAAGCCCCCTCCTCTGGGTGGGCTTTGGCTCCATTGCTCAGAGACAGTGTAAACATCCATCAGGCTGCCTTTGAGTTCAGAGGTGTCTCTGTGCAACAAAGAGGCCCTCTGGTGCCTCAGCAGAGCTCCGAGAAAGAGAAGACGCTTTCATACTGAGGTTCAGTCAAAAGGCAAAAGTTGAAAAATCTAACATAATGGAAAAGGAAGATTTATTGTAAAACATTAACTTCAAAGTCCTTCGCAAACTAGGCAGGTCACACGATAATGGATTAATAAAACCACGTCAGACGGCCAAACAGGGATTTCCAGTTAGAGGCCGACTTTTGTAGTTGCCAGAGAATGTGTAGAAAGATTGTGGAGCTGAGCAAGTATGAAAAAGAAGGAAATTCAGGATGTAGTGCTAAGCTTTACCATAACTGTCAGAATAACTAATAAACTCTACAGCTGGGATACACTTCTCCCAGTTTTAATGCTATAACACCATGTGTTAAAATGATAAACAGTTGAAATAGTTAAACTAAAAATAATAGATATATGGTAAGATATAGCTACACAAGAAATGCCAGATGAAATAGCTTAGAGGGATAAATGCTTCAATAAAAGATTATTACTTTTATACCTCTTTATATTATTTAAATTATTCATGTAAGGTTTAATGTGTAAACCCTGAAGGGCAATTTTTTATACAATCAAAAGTGATCCTCTAAAGATTTGAACTTCTAATTTCATTTATCTACAGATAAATTCAATTGCTACTCCATTGCCCTCATGCCTCTGTTTGATTCATATCACGCACACACACACACACACACAGCTGATCTCACTGACTAATAAGCACAGGTGGAGACACTTTCCTGCTCTGGTGAAGGAAACTGAAACATGGACATCAGCAGCAGTCGTCAGAACAAACTCCTTCAGAAACTTCAATGTGGAAAAAGGGAGAATGTTTAATGTGTTGTTATAAAATGTAGAATCCTGAAGTGACAATAAACTTCATCCTTTCATGTCTCATCTCTTCACATGGTTCAGGTGTCAGTGCATCAGAGACAAGTTTCCATGTTTTAGAGAAATTTACATCAATTCAACTCAAGAATTTAAATAAAATACATGAATCATTAACAATTTTTAGAACACATATGGGTTAACAAAATAAGTTAAAGAATGAAGAAAGAAAATACATTTAGATTAATAATTATAGTATTTTTATATTACATTTTTATTTCCTATTTTTTATATTTATACTTGCACAAATAAACCACAGCAAATTCCTTTTATTCCTCCTGCCTGGCAATAAAACCCAATTCTGATAGATAAAGAGGAATGTGAATTGGTAATTTAGAGATGTATTAAAATGTATTGATTACTATTTGTAAAGTATCACAATTTAGTTCAAAGTGGCAGCAAAACACTCAAACTTAAACTTCAGTTTAACTTCGACCTGTGTGTGGTTGATGACGTGTGAACCCTTGACGACCACAGGTGTTTTCAGTTTGGATAATTTGGAACAGCCAATCAGGGAACACCATGGACAGCAGGTATAAAAGCTGCAGGGGTGGAAGCCACCATTTGTATTTCATTGCTTGGCTGCCACACTGCTTCTTTACAACTTGAGACTAACATGGCGTCTGCAGGTCTTCAGATCCTTGGCATGTTCCTGGCGACCGTTGGGTTTTTGGGCGACATCATCATCTGCGCCCTGCCAATGTGGAAGGTGTCGGCGTTCATCGGGAACAACATCGTGACGGCTCAGGTGTTCTGGGAGGGCCTGTGGATGAACTGTGTGAAGCAGAGCACCGGCCAGATGCAGTGCAAGGTCTACGACTCCATGCTGGCCCTGCCCCGAGACCTGCAGGCCGCCCGGGCCCTGATCGTCATCTCCATCCTGATCTCCCTCATGGGACTCCTGCTCTCCATCGCAGGCGGGAAGTGCACCAACTGCCTTGAAGAGGAGATGGCCAAGAGCAGGGTGGCCATCACTGCGGGGGTGTTCTTCATCGTCGGTGGTGTCCTGTGCTTGGTCCCTGTGTCGTGGTCTGCCAACGAGGTCATCAGGAACTTTTACAACCCCATTATGAATAACGCGCAGAGGAGGGAGCTGGGAGCGGCGCTGTTCATCGGCTGGGGATCTGCTGGACTCCTTCTCATCGGAGGTGCACTTCTGTGCTGTCAGTGTTCGCAGCGCAAGGACAGCAGGTACTCAGCGAAATACTCTGCCCCGCGCTCAGCAGCTAGTGGAGGAGCCTACGTTTGAAATGACTGCAAGTAGTTCAGCTCTGCAGGAGACTGGACTCTTTGAAGTAAATTCTTTTTAAGTGTTAACCTTTTTATCGATGTGTTTTACTGATTTTATTTTAATAAAACTTCTTATGAACCCAAGGTTTTCTTGTTGTGTGGTGCATGACAAATGTTTTAAAATGGTGGTTCGGCCTTGACTCTTCTTGGGGTGAATCAGCCTCATCCAGTGTAAGGAGTTAATGGTCTCTTGATTTTAAATCAGCTTATTTGGGGTGTGACTGATTCAGCAACTTTTAATCCAGGATTTATTTAACTACTTAAAAGTTTGGCCAGGGTCTGTAAAACTTTCTACATGCTTGATTTATAAGTGGCTAGTCTGTAATCCAGTGACAAGTAAATTTATAATTTTCTAACTTGCTGACTAAAGTCCAGTACTTTGAAATGTATAATTTTATAGACCAAGGGCATTTTGTACCATTTGTTGAAACTTTAAGTCACTATTGCACAAATTCCATCCCATGGACACTCAAATGTGTAAGGGCTTAACTTGGTAAACTGAAATTTATTTACAACTGGTATATTTACTTTTTTCACTTTGCCTAATTGTCTGTTGGACTAATTTCTGCAGCTAAAGAGGTTCTACAAATCCTTATATTTAACTTGCATGCACTTTACTGAAGATCTGACAATGCAGCTTGGTACATAAACACTTTGAAAATGGCTCAATGCTAAAACATGGCAAGAGGCGAGGAAAATGAAAATCATGGTAAAACACAAGGTGGCGAGTAATGGTACATTCTGACCAAAAAGGCATGTGGTAACTTTTTAAAAACTTTTAGTGATGAGTTGCAGCTAAAGCTAATGTTTGAGGGACGATCACGATGGCAGCAGCTTTGGGTTGAGCAGACACGGCCTAAACAATTTGATTTCTGGTGAGTAGTATGAACTCTAACATGGGCACCTTCTGTTCTAAACTAGGAACATGTCATTAAAGGAATTGTTAACGTCCAGTCTTTATGCTAAGCTAACCAGCTCCTGGCTTTATATTTACAGAACAGATAACATCTAATACTCTAATTTTTGTCGGTATAATCAGTGTTTGATTACCAACTGTATCACACAGTTAAAGCAGCAAAGGTTTGGACAAAATCTAATTACAATAATAAAGGTTGACCGTACTAAATGTTGGTGTAACTAAAACTTTGCTTTGGGTTGAGTTTTGCTTTATTAACTTGCCAACAGCGGCTGGGCCGAGGGTTAAGCTAAAAGATATGTAATGAGTGTCTCTCCTTGCCTGGTTAACCTCGTAGCACCGGTTAGCATGATGGCTAGGCTAACATTAGCAGTTAGGTCAACACCTAGGTTGGGTCTCAGGTGGGTCCTCTTCCCCCTGATAGGACAGTTTGAAACCTGAGTTCATCTGGCTATGTGCTGATTGGCTCGACTAAGCCAGGTTTGTATCTGTCTCACTTTGTGAAACATCACTGTTGAATATGTTCCTGCACATGTTTGAACTACACAAAATATTTCTCCAGTAACAATTTTTTTCTGGATATTTACAAAGAAATTCTACTGCTACAAAACTTTTTTTACACATGTACAAAATATCTCTACAGCTCAAACGTTTTTACACATTTACAAAATATTTTGAGCTACAAATCTTTATTTCTGCATGAACAATATAATTGTACAGTTACAAATCATAAATATAGTTACTGTAAAGCATGCACAAAATATTCCTCAAATTCCAAAACTACAAATCTCTTACACATACACAAGATATTTCTACACCTACATAACTTTTTTTATAAGCGCACACAAACCCTCATTTGATCCCATAGTACACTTCCCACCACTCAGTGTTTTCTTCCAGTTTTTCTTAAGCTCTGTACAGTTAAGATGCTTTATACAGAAACTGTTAGACGTTGAAATAGTTAAAATGTTAGTTTCAGTCCATTGAAAGTTGAAAATTCAAAGCCTTAAGCTTTGGATCACAAAGCAGCTCTTCTCACATGAGGGCTTTTGTTAACAGCTTTCGTCTCCTGTTCATTCACAGCGAGCAGTAATCAGGACAAGCAGGAAACCTGATCTGCAAACTAACCAGTCCCCTCCCTGTTTCTCTTCCTTCTCATACCTGCAGCGCAAAACAGCAAAACACAACCAGCTGCTTTTACAACCGAGGCAAAACTTTTGGTCCAAAGGATTTTCTGCTCGACTGAACTGCTCAGCTGTGGGTTTGTTTTGTGTCTTTGACATTGTGGTTAATTTAAAATTCATGCCTTGGATTTGTTTTCTGGCAACATGCGCACACAGCTTGTTGGTTTGTGTTTGGCAATCATCGGCTTCCTCGGCACTATCCTCATCTGCTGCCTGCCCATGTGGAAGGTGACAGCCTTTGTTGGGGCAAACATCATCACCTCTCAGGTGTTCTGGGAAGGTTTGTGGATGAACTGTGTGATCCAGAGCACCGGACACTTGCAGTGTAAAGCCTATGACTCCGTTCTGGCTCTACCACAGGGACTGCAGGCCTCCAGGGCTCTGATCTGTGTGTCCATCGCTGTCAGCGTGGTGGCCATTGGGCTCACCGTGGTCGGGGCGCGCTTCACCAACTTCTATCGTGACGACTGGCGGAACAAAGCCAACATTGGCACATCTGGGGGTGTGGTCTTCATAATAGCAGGGCTCCTGTGTCTAATCCCTGTCAGCTGGACAGCCCACAGCATCATCACAGGTTTCTACAACCCACTGGCCACCAGTGAGAGGAGGGGGGAGCTCGGGGCCTCCATATATGTGGGCTGGGTGTCTGGAGCTCTGCTCGTCATTGGAGGAGGAATATTGTGCAGCACGTTCAGGTGCTGAGGAGGAGAAGAAGAAGAGAGAAGAATGAAGAAAATGATCAAATACACACTGTAAACATGTACAGTTATGTGTTCACTGTGATGGACATTGTTTGATTTTTCAAAATGTTCGACCTTTAGTTTAAAATTTGTGTAAAATGATAAATGTGAATTCAAATTCTGTTGGTTTATGTTGAAGGAAAATGTCTAGTTAAGCTAATAGTTGTATAATGTGACACTGTGGGAACTGATAACTAAACAAATCAACTCAGATATATGAGTTTATGTGACTTGTTTATGTTGCACAAATGAATGCTGCAAGAATAGTCACTTATTACACACTCCCACACACAGTTGTATATCTTTGTATTACTTTGTATATTTGTATTTTTAAACAGACGGAGAAATAGAATAAAATGGAAGTGAGAGAAAAATGTGTTGGTCATTTTAATTTGTATAAAAGCCTGAAAAACCTGATATGGATCTGGCTCCGAGCTATTTGATTACACACAAACCTCCTTTGTTCAGTTCACTTTTGCATATCCTTGTTGAACTTTGTGTCGTCTGATGTCTTAACGAAAAACAACTTTGAATTTAATCAAAGTCTCAGTTTAAACAGGACTTTAACAAGAGAGATGCAATCACATATTTCTTTTCTCTGACAACCTACCAAGAATATCAAAAGTAATAATTCACTGCGGATATTTAATTTGTTGTTGCTCTGCTGCTGTGTAAGTGTGTATTGTTAAAATGGGAGGCAGAGCAGTCAGATCTCTAATAGTTCAATGTGAGGGAGAATAACAATCCTCTTGATGGTGGAAACAAAACAATGAATCAGAGACATAAAGAGAAACCTTTAAATGTTAGGGTTATCTTGAAATTAGTGGGGTGAGGGGTATTCAGCTGCAACGTGCAACTTCACCACCAGATGTCACTAAATTCTACACCCTGAACCTTTAAATTAGGCAAAGCTAAATACAGACTCAGATGAAATTACATGATATTACCACATTAAATCAAAAACTTTGGGGCCCTTGAGAAAGTTTTCTAAAGCAGTTGCACATTCAAAGTCACAGGCTGCTGCTATATGAAGGTCCAGCTGCTGATAAACACACATCTGCATTTTTCTACTTTCAATATGTGTGAATGTTGTTGTTTGGCCTCTCAATGGACAGAGAAACAAATCCTGTTTTCATGTTGTATATGCTTTTATTGTTTTGGTAATTTTCATTGTGAATTTGTGACTTCTTATCTATAAATTTAAAATTTGTAAATAAAGCTCCTGACAGATTTCTGAATCAGCAAATTTCCGTAGAATATCTTATGTTTCCAGGTGTTGCTCTCTGTGACATCCTGAGCCTGGTTTCAGTCACGAGCAAACATCTCAATCTACAAACTGTCTGGGCCTCCTCCCCTACAGATCCCAACCTTCCTCCTGCACGCTGTCATGTTTGATATCATGAGATCAAACAGCCCCAGGATGTTTACTCGTGCATCGAGTGGGAGAGAGAGCTCGTAACTCGAGTGCGTGACTATAACCCCCTGAACACAGCTCAGAGTGTGATGGGAAGAGCTGTATAATCAGCCTCTGGGGACACAACCAGGATCTGAGCAGGGGACTTTAATCCGTCAGATCAGGGACAACCAGACGAGGGGACGGGCTTATTCAAGAGAATGAAGCCAAAATAAATATTGTGAAGATAATGTGACACAACAATGAATATAATTAAATTTATTGTAGGGTTAAATAAATCTATCAATCATATTCTATTTGTATAACCCACAATAACAAGGTGGAACATCGAAATAACAATATTTGAAAGATTCATGAGAAAAGAGTGTCTCAGATAAAAGGATCAATTTAAACATTGATACATTTATCTTTGCACCTATAAAGTATTAATACAAAAGAGAGAAGTTTGACCTGGGATGGGAATGAAGCCGATAACCTATTCCAGAGGCTGAGTGAAATAATAAATCACGACTGGATGGATTTTCTTCCGAAGTGAATCAAAATAAAGTAGAAAATGATGTTTCATATAATTAGTGTCATCCAAGCAAATACCCACAGTAATAAGACTTTTTTTGATTTTACAGAAGAACCATGTTTGTAAGAGAAAGAGTTTTTCTTCCTGTGTGCGTCTGTGAAACTCTGCAGTTGTGAAGCAATCTGGTCTGGTGAGATGACTTCACAAACCAGTTTCAGTTCAGAGGCCGCGCCACAAAACTCCTCCTCTGACTTGTGAAGAAAACCTGTAAGTGAGCTGCAGTCTGCTTCCCCCATGAATGGACAATAAATACCACCACCTGCTCCTTCGTCTCCCTCACTCGTAAATAAGCCCCGTCTCTCTGCAGCTCCGGCCTGTTTGGAGAGATCGACGGAAGCCTCAGCATGGTGTCTTCTGGAAGACAGATCCTGGGCATGGCCTTGGCCTTTATCGGCTTTATATTGAGCATCGTCATCTGCGCTCTCCCCACGTGGAAAGTAACGGCGTTCATTGGCGCCAACATCGTCACTTCCCAGGTGATCTGGGAAGGATTGTGGATGAACTGTGTGACGCAGAGCACAGGCCAGATGCAGTGCAAGATCTATGACTCTCTCCTGGCCTTGCCCCGAGACCTGCAGGCTGCCAGAGCACTCGTCATCCTCGCCATCATCATCGGGGTCTTTGGGATCCTTCTGTCGGTGGTCGGGGGCAAGTGCACCAAGTTTGTGTCGGAGGAAAGGGAAAAGAGCAAAGTGGCCATCGCTGCTGGGATCCTCTTCATCATCGCTGGGGTCTTGGTGCTTATCCCCGTCTGCTGGACCGCGCACACCGTCATTCGGGATTTCTACAACCCCCTCCTCATCGACGCTCAGAGGAGGGAACTGGGGGCCTCGCTCTACATCGGCTGGGCCTCTGCAGGGCTGCTGTTCCTGGGTGGGGGCCTCCTCTGCAGCTCCTGTCCCCCCAGAGATGAAAACGAGTACGACGTGAAGTACGCCAAGGCTCGCTCTGTGGACAGCAGCAAGGCCTACGTCTAGATCGTCAGCAGGAGATAAGACAGAGAATCAATGGACCTTTCACCTCCTGTTTGTCTCATGAGGAAGAGCCAAGTTCCACCATTTAGAACATAGCTTGGAGCTTTTGCAGTATGTAACTTAAAAACGTAAACTTTCTTAAAAACCGTGCACATTGTAAAATGTGTAGTTTGGGATTTTGAGATTATTCAATGTTTTTCTATTTTACGGTTTATTTTGGACATTTTCGTACAGATTTACTTATATTATTGGTTTATGTTGTTTATCAGTCCCACACATGTTCTCTATGACACGTGAGGTTCAGAACACGTGTTAAAAACTGCATTACTGTGTATTTACATGTGAAATCTACGAGTGCTGTTACTGAGCCTGACACTCTGGATCCTCTTCCTCCATCAAACCAACTGAATATTGATGATGAGGAGACTGATTCACGTGATTTTCTGCCGTTTTCTCCAGATTTTGTTTGTTTGCTGTTGTCATGTGAATTGTTGCACTGTTGTAGATCATCTTGAGATTACGTTTTCCAGTGAGAGGAACAGTTATAGTGACAAATGCCAAGAATCAGGTTTTTCGAGTGTACTTGGAAGAATCCTTACTAACAGGCTGTGTGACAACGTGTTCATCCTGCTGAAGAAACTGTCACTCTGAATGATAAACAGTGTTTGTGTATATGTATTATTCCCTCTTATTTATCTCTACAAGACGAAAATCACCTTTTCCAGATATAAATGTAACACCTAACATGAAGTCACCATATTTTTGTGTTCAAGTTTAATAAATAGTTCATTACAAAGTATAAAGAGGTTGTGATTGGTTTTAAGTGTTTGTTGATGTGTTATTGACAATTATATCTCTTGTATAAACCCATAAGTGAAGGTTGGAAATGAAAATAAATTAAAAAACTAATTCAAACAATTTAAATAAAGATAAAATACAATATGGAAAAATATGCTTTCTTGGAGAGATTATACTTCCTTCTAAATCTCTAAACAATTACATCATAGTGTAGTTGTGTCTGAATTCATGTGAAAATATTAAAACATATATAAAACTGACTTATTTAACAGACTCTTTGTGGTTGTAGGTTGACTATACTACTACTACTAATAATAATAATAATAATTAATAATAATAATAATAATAATAGTTTCGAATATCCCACTATTAGGCCAAAATATTCGTTTTATGTAATGCGTAAAACAGAAAAGAATGACACCAAAAACTATCCCCCGAAGCTACAAGGACGGCAAGATTAAAGATTACTTTGAGCCTGATTAAGGTTTGGTAGTTTGTGCGTGTGTGTGTGTGTAAGTGCGTGTTTGTGTGTGTGTGTTTGTGGGGCGAGGGTTTTGCATGTTTGAAACAGGTTTTTCTGCCCCGTGGATACTGCTAGAATGAAACTGGTTTATTGTGTTCCACATTTCTCTCCTTTATTTTGTTACAGAAACACATTCTCCACAAACACAAACACACACACACACACACACACACACACACACACACACACACACACACACACACACACACACTCACTGAGCACTGACCTCACTTGTATTTATCTTTGAAACATATTACAACTCTCTTCATCACTTTCGGCTCAGTTCAGCGTTTCAGCAGAGAGGTGGTTTGTGACGGGATCAAGACACGAGAGCGAAACATATAAATGTATAAATGTGTAAAGCTCTTTGTTATTGCTCCTCCTGCTTTGTCCAGTGCTTGTTGCTTCCAAAAATAATCTCTTGAAACAAAGGTAACAAGGGGCGGGAAGAGATGATGTCACGGCTTCACAGCTCGTGCCCTCCTCCTTTTTTTTGTCTGACAACCTCCTCCCCTTCCTCTTCCCTGTAGTCTAGGTGGCGCATCTACACCTGTGGCCAGAAGCACGCAGGCAGCCGCTCAGGTGACAGAAGAGACAGAGCATTCTCAGGTAGGAGAATAAAGAGAGGAGGGAGAGGAGGAGAGGGGGAGGACAGTAGTCAGGGGTGTGAAGGGGGAGGGACAGTAGAGTGTAAACAAATGAACTGAGGCAGGACTGAGACACACCTGGAGTCAAGTAACGCTGGTGGACACTGCGCTGACAAGAGAAAGAGTCAGAGAGACGTGGAGATGGAGGCGAATGAAAACCGCAACATCACAGGTTGACAAAGAGAAACTCAGAAGAAGATACGAGAGAGAAGAGAAGTGACCAGTGAGACCGGGAGTGGAAGCAAGAGTCAAAACATCTGTGAGGATTATTTCTCCAGCAGCTCCAGAGATCTTCCCGCCTCCTCAACAACATGGCGTCCATGGGGATGCAGATGCTGGCCGCTGCCCTCTGCCTCCTGGGTTGGGCGGGGGTCATCATCAGCTGCTTACTGCCCTTGTGGAGGGTCACCGCCTTCGTGGGCAGCACCATTGTCACCTCCCAGACCATCTGGGAGGGCATCTGGATGACCTGTGTGGTCCAGAGCACGGGGCAGATCCAGTGCAAGCCGTACGAGTCCCTCCTCGCTCTCAGCTCTGACCTGCAAGCCGCCAGGGCCCTCACCGTGCTCGCCATCGTCACAGGCGGTGCAGGCCTCATACTGGCCTTCATTGGAGGGAAGTGCACTCGCTTCTTGGATGAAGAAGGTGGCGGCATTAAGGGCAAGGTGGCCGTGGCGGCAGGGGGAGTGTTGATCGCCACAGGGCTTCTGTGTTTGATTCCCACGTCTTGGGCGGCTGGGGCCGTGGTGAAGAAGTTCTACAGCGCCTCCATAGATGCTCAGCGGCGGGAGATTGGAGCCTGTATCTACATCGGCTGGGGGGCGTCCATCCTGCTCATTCTTGGAGGGGGTTTGTTCATAAGCTCAGCGTGCCCCCTCAAACCCAGTGACACAGACAAGAGCCCCTCAGTCCGCTACCTGGTGGTCCGCTCCTCCAACGGGTCCGGCAAGGCGGGTCCTCATCCCAACATTGTGCCGTCAGCGAAGGCCCAGCCCGTCGCAGCAGCGTTTCCCCGCTCCCAAAGCTACGAGGGGGCGTCCACAAAGTCTCAGCTGTACAAGAGGCCTCCCTGGGAAGACGGGCCTGAGCATGGCTCCAGGCACGAGTCCGAAAGATCCGGGGCGCCATCAACCAAATCTCAGATGAAGAGGCCGGGATCGACAAAATCTGAAGAGAGCGAAGCGCTGTCGACGAAGTCTCAGCTGAAACGAGCTGAACTGGACGAGACTTTATCGGCGAAGAGTGACAATCCGGATGAATCCTCAAATCCAGCAAGAACATACCTATGAACTGAATTACGTTTATACACAATGCAACTATGTTTTCTGTACTAAGAGTGATTTAGATGTTCACCTGTTACACTGACGTTAGGTAGTTGATGAGGTAGAATCGTCTTTGTCCTTCATCATGTTGCTTTGATTGAAGTGAAAAAAGGGAAAAGTGCTGGACAGCGTTCACCAACAGGTCACGTGCACCAAACCGGAACTAAAACAGGCTGGAGTGAAGTTACATTTGTCTTATTGTTAGAAAACAAGCTGCGTGAATTTATAATTACCGGCATCGATGTTGACGTGTGAAGTTTGAAAAGTTAACAGATTTTATCTCACTCCTTAAATGCACTTGAAGAAAGATATATCCATCTGTATACATATTTTTACCTCAGATATTTAGCTTGTTTGTTTCTGTTTGACCTTACGCAACCTGAATGCAACTTTATCAATGAAGCAGCAACATGTTTAAGTCAACTTTGCATCAAGGATTTTTTAATTGTTAGCATCGATGTCTGTGCTCAGTTGATGAGCGACACCTCGATGACAGACTCCACTGGTTGCAAATGAAGTTTGATTTAACATCAGCGGTAACATTTTTATTATTCATGTGAGTTTTTTTTGTAAAGATTCAGATGTGATACTTTTTGGTGTGAAATGTGATATCATGTTTTATTTTGTATGTTTACTTTTCAATAAACGACTGCAACGTGATCAGGTTGAGTCACAGCCCTTTTTATTTTTAACTACATGTATATGCAAACATTACAGATCCCCCTCTGGACTCTCAGTCCACTTCCTGGCTATTAAAATCCACAGGACTAACAGGTTTGACAGAGAGTGCACTCACAGAGGAGCTGTTCAGTGTTGGAGGAGGGAGGGAACCATGTGTTTGGAAAGAATTAAACATAGGTTTCAGTGAGAAGATGTCGCAGCATCACTATTGAGTCATTATCCAACGCTGGAGGTCATCAAAATGCAAAATACATTGTCCATTGTGAGGTAGATACATGACTGTAAAATATAAAAACTAAAGGAAAGACAAAATTAAAAGAATAGAAGATACAATATATATATATATTGTGTATTGAGTAAAATAATCAAATAAGAAATGTTTGATGACTGACACTGGGTAAAGCATTTGACTACACTGATACCTTTGCTTATCTGGTAGTTTTGAGAGACACTTCCATCTTGTGGTCAGAGATGGATCTGTCTCGATGGTTTTCAGTCTGATCAGGAGCTGCAGGTTTGTCTCCATCCTTCATCATTCTTCTGGATGACGAGCTTCATCCTTGCAAACCTTGTGCAGAGCGAACGCACAAAGTGAAGTCTGCTAATACAAAGTATAATGCATCATTCACTCTTAGATTTTTAGAAAAGGGCCTGTAACTCTCAGGTTTATAATGATCCCTTCATCATCTGTAGGTGCATCATTCATGTCTCCAGCTACTAGACACACAAACTGGGTATTTTGAAGTTGAAATGTTTTGATTTTGTCTGCTTAGTGTAAAGAACACACACACACACACACACACACACACATCGTGTAGCAGTTTTCAGACATTTACAAAATACAAAATAGTTATAAAATAAAAAATGCTCCTAATTCTCCTTTGTTTTTTCAATATACATTTTTGAAAGCATGCATCCATTTGGCTCGTAAATTAGTTGCTTGAGGTAGTAAATTAAAAACATTCTCATGCTGGATGTTGATAATTTAACTGTTGCAATTGAAGTTAAAACATTTCGTCTTAAATGATAGTATTTGTTTTTAAAATAAGTCTGAGTAATGCACTTTTGTGGCAGTTAACCTGTAGATTATATTTCTGCAGCATGATTGATTGTTAAGGACGTAAACTAGGTTGTCAAGTTTTTACCCTTTTCTCCAAGTGACCAAACCTGCTGGTCAGGATCCAGTTTTTCCGCAGTGTAACTTAATATGTACTTTGATGCATATTCAGGTGCAGGTTTTGAGTTTCTACAAAAGTTTTTCAGTAAAGATGAAATACTTGGAGGATGTGGTAGTTTGCTCTGTATTTGATATAACTGCATTTTACGGACACACGATAGGAAGCAAGAAGGATTTTATAATCATCAATGAGACAAACGGAAGATATCGACACAAACAGCAGGACAACATCAGCGACACAGACAAACACAGACATGTACAATCAATGCAGTTATGAAATGACAAAATAACTTGAGGTTAAAAATCATATGAACTTGCATCATTTTTTTTATCACTTCAAAACAAACCCACAACATGTCTTCAGATGCGAGTTGAATCCCATTATAGAACAAGAAAACAAACATTATTTACAAGTTCCCAACAAAGATAAACCTCAAGAACACGTGTGATGTTATTAAAAGATTTATAGCACAAATAAATATGTTTAAAGATGCAAACTGCAGAACAATGTGTTGTTGGAAAGAAAAAAACATTTCTACTTGAACGTCCCACACAAAACAGAAGCCGTACTGAATGATAACCCAGTCATGAGGGAAATGATGAACCAATCAGTGATCGATGTTTAGTCCAGAGCGACGTCAGTCTCCAAATAAACAAACACGTGGAATCTCTGGCCGAAACATTTGGTGACCAGCCGCTCCCTTTTTAAGAATGTGATGAGTGAGTTTCGTAGAGGAAAGGTTCACTCACATCTTTATGAAACCACACACACACTCTACTGGCAGAAATATGGAACATGCGAATTACTGGTATCCAAGTTAAATCAAATCGCCTGTTCAAAAAAAGGTCAAACAAATAATGGATACCATAGTGTTAATCTCAGGGGAAAAACAACGAGATCCTATCTGCACTGATTGTCTCCAACTCAAACCCTGAGTAGAAAAAAAGCAGAAGAAAATAAGGCAGCCGTCAATCTGAAACTTAAAGAAACTGTGAAGCTGAGACACAAGAGCAAGATATCAAATAAAACCTCAGCAACTCAAATCACAACCGTAAAAAATAAAGTTCAAGGCACATCAACATTCTAGAGTACAAAAAAATAAAAACTTGAAATGGCAGAGCTCAAGCTTGTAATAGTATATTACACTTATGTTAACTACCATGAAGAAGCACTGGAAACTATAAATGAAGGCACCAGTGTGCTGTTGTCAATAAAGGCCGTTCATGACCTTTGTGACAGAAACAGCAAAAAAACGTATTAAATTCAAACATCAAAACACTGAAGTCGTCACCTCTTGACACTGTTCCTGCAAACACACACACACACACACTCAACAAATCTGGACAAGCTCACATTAAATATCACTGACTAGGAGTTACCTACACATCCGCCAAGGAGTTTATGTTTTCACCCCTGCCCACGTGTCTGTTGGTTGGATTACGTAGAAACTATAGAACGTCGTTACATGAAAACTTGGTATAAAGATGGGAAATGGGTCAATGAAGTACCTATTAAAGTTTGGCGTAGATCCAGGAATTTTATATTTCACTTTTTTAAAGGGGACATATCATGAAAATTCCACTTTGTTAGTGCTTCTACACGTTAATGTGGGTATCTGGCATGTCTACCAACCCAAAAACTCTGGAAAAAAAACACTTGCGCGTTTTGTTATGGTTCGTCTAAGTCAGAAACGTCATGCTTGAGTGACTGGAATGAGCTTCCTGTGTATTGTGTCGTCACAATACACTGGAAGTCTCCCTCCATGGCCTTGGCCCCCCCACACTCGTTACGCCGGGTTTACACCGGACGCGGAAGCGCCGCTGCGAGGCAGCGCAGCGCCGTTCTCAAGCGCGCAGCCGCCTGGCTGTTCACACGGGACGCGCATTTCTCCTCGCTGGTCAGCCCGCGATTCTGCTTTCTCCGCTTGTTGTTGTACCCGTTGAATGTCAGGGTTCGGGGGTAAATGATGGTCTTCATAGCCCCCCCCCCACCCCTCTCTTTCTCTCTCTGTCTATCTGCTTGTGTGCTTGTAGTGGATGGGCAGAGGGGGACATTTAATTATGTGATTGGGAAAATTAAAACTCCAGGACAACAGAAGGGGAATACAAAGTATGGGATGCATATTTGATAATTTATATCATATAAAATATGTAATTTATATCGTTTAAAATCATGGGGGGAGAGGGGGGAGGGGGGAGCCGGCTCACTAGCATTTAAAGGAACAGGCACTCAAAACAGGTCACTCTGTGGAGGGCTGTTTTATACAGGGTAAAAAGGGTGCTGTTTTAAATGATCCTTGTGGTATTTTGACCAAAGTATGTTACAGACATTTCATTAAGACCCCAAGGAACCATATCAACTTGTGGTAAAATGGGCATACAATGTCCCCTTTAACATTTGCAAAATAAGGCGTTTTTCAGAAAAAATATTTCCCCAGATTTCCCAGGGAACACTTCATGGGTCTTGATGAAAAGATTCAGGCACGTTGAGAGGACCGATAGCTTGGCAGCCATTCTAGTTCATGTATATTAAGTTTTAAAAGATAACTTCAACCATGGCTTGTTATAGGTAGAATCAGAAATGTTTGAGAAACACTTTTCTGGTATGAAAGAAAATGACCAAAATATAACATATAACAACTTTTTGAAATTGTCTCCACCATGAAATGATCATTCACTGAATTACATCTGATGGAGGATGTAAAGCCAGTTTCTGAAAAGAACAAAATGAAATACACTGAATCCCTTTCCCATCGTGTTGTTAAGGCATCGCTGTGTAATGTGTCATTAAGGCGTGAGTCTATATCGGAGTATCCCTTAAAACCACACAAAAAACATCATCAAATAAAAACCCACTCATAAATTCATCTTCAGCACCAAATACTGAATCAGTGTGAGATTCATGGCTCACGCCGTCGTGTGTTTTACATATGAAAGAAATATTAAAAGGAGCCGTAGTGTATCAGGAGGCAGCAACAGAGCGTGGCAGACAGACGCTTTGCTGTTGAGGATTTAGTCTTTCAGAAAACACATAGTCTAGATGCGTGTATGTTTGTGTCTGTTAGTTTCAGCCAGGTAAAAAAATAACCTAAGAAAATAGCGAATCACATCAGCTGGTGTCCACGTCCCTCGTCATCTTGAAGGATTAGGATCAGACTTCTTCAAAGTAGGCCATCTGAGACATGTACGCAGAGTTTCTCTGTAAAAAAAAGCAAGACAAATGAGAGAAGAGAACACGAGGCTGAAATCAGTGTGATGAAATGTGCTTTTATGATACGATGAGAAACTGAAAGACAAGAAATATACATGTGGTTAGATGGTTACCGATAACTACTGATGTGATTAATATCTTTCATTTCACATGTTTAATCATTTCGATGCCTTTGGAACAGTCACTACAGGATTCATGTTATCGATCGAGCCTTTTCTGTCGGCGCCTCTTTGGAACAACCTCCCTGAGGAGAGGAGGTCTGACGAGCTCTTTATCCTCTTTTAAGTGTCTCTGGACACACACACACATTTATAAGTCTCAGAACTTGACGTCTGAATTCACCTTCAACTTGTTAAAGCTCTTTAACCTTTTACTATCCAAGTTATTTAAGTTATTTTTTTAATCCTGGCATGTGATCTTATTGACTATTGTAAAGATTTTAAAATGTTTTATTCTATTTTACTCATTTCATCTGTCATATTATTATTTTAATATTAGTGACCCGTTGTCTAATCTTCTTACTGCTTTTTATTCTTTCCTATTGTTACAAAAAAATACATTACAGCATGTTGTTTTGACAGCTCTGTCAAAACAAATGCACTGATAGTGTAAATAATAGAAATGGCAGTTTTTCTTATTTTAATATACAGTAAGAGGGATATTTTCTGTACTACAAACATGAAGTCTAATGTTACAATGCAGTCAGACAATAAACTGTGTTCCTCTTGTGAACCCATCATTATGAAACGCTAGACAGGAGAACAATTAGTACTTTTATTGACCATTAGCTAAATTAGTGCGTAATAATAGCACTAAGAAGAGGATGTGGTGATGGGATGGTACATACGTTGCTGTGAGGTAAGTAGACCGGCTCCTGAACGTATCCCCTTGCCTCACTCTGGAGGCTGTAGAGTCCGGCCTGCTGCTGCTGCTCCTCCAGCTTCAGAGACTCGATCTCGGTCTTTAGCTCCTTCAGCTGATCCTGCAGGTGTTTGCTCTTCTCCATATACTCCAGCCTGTATTAATGGCAGATATTACAATGATAAGGAGGCGCAGCCAAAACTCTATTTCCAAAGTGTTGCTGCAGGGGGGGGGGGGTTTAAACTCCAGCTCACCTCTCTCTCTCAATCTCCATGGACAGACGTTTCATGTCAGAGTCCTTGAAGTCGAGACGTGTGGATGCTGACTCATAGGAGAAGTCGGCTGCTTCGGGAGGAGCAGGTGGAGCAGAGTACGCTGGTATGAGCTGGAGAAAAGTCAAACACGTGTCTAGTATGTGCATAAAGTCATGAAGGTAAAGGACACTTAACACATTACTAACTGTTCACACACAAAGGCACAAAGTTACCTGAATTAGTCGCATGTCTGAGTGATGATTATACTTTTTTACTGCCCTTATTTATTCTTATTCTAAATAAATCCATTCTAAAATAAAACACATAAAAACAGCTGTTTCTTTGGGTTCAGTTCAATCTGTATCTGAGCTCATGAATTACCTTTCGACACAGCGGCCTTCATTAATAAAAAAACCTACTTTAATCAGCTGTACTTGCATTTCACACACATATACGGTGATAACTGTCTAAACAAGCTGCGTTATCCATAAAGATAAAATAACAAAGGCTTGACAAAGAGTCCACCAACAGTGGCCCCCATCACGTACAGGGTAAGTGGTTTTGGTGATGTCCAGCAGCTTCTGCTTGGCTCTCCGCTCAGCGTCCTTCGCCTCCGTCAGGTCCTGTTTCAGATGATCGGACTCCTTCAACCTGGAAACAGAGGTTTGGTTAGTTCAAGGCTTCTGAAACACAGTAAGACTTGTATTAAGCAACAGTAAATATTTTTTACTTTTTATTGGACAACTAGAATAACATTTTACACTACATCTGCTGTAGGAAGCTGTGACACAGAGCTGAGACAGTTTACTACTTGTATTTGTAGCACTGTCAATCAGAGGAGGAAAATGCCACATACTTAAAATTTAAATAAAGTGAAATAAAGCATTGGTTTATGGGATAGTATTTATATTGGATGCAATTTGTAGCCTCAAATTAGAAAGGAAAGAAAAATAGAAAACTCAATATGTATATCAGACATCTTTGGGGGTGTCCCTCTGTAGTCTGGTCATCATATCTTCTAGAATTACAAAATAAATGTTTTACTGAATTTTTGACCAGCCTGTTAGTTGTCAAGTTGCATTGTGGGTAATGCCGGCGCCAGGTTTGGAAAAGTAACGAAAATATGTGGAATAAAACCTGATTCTGAGGAGTTCACTCATTGCATTCACATGCACCTCAGTAACCAGGTTACACAGAGAATATTCAGAGAAACAAGCCGACCTGGTTAATCAGGGAATGTGTTTACATGCACTGTAGTAACCTCGTTGTTGTAAATCTGCAAGTACTTGCGGCAAGTCACTCATTAGATTCCTCCCCTGCCACTGACTGTAGTAAAGATAAAAGACTCTGTCGTGACATCCTTACTTTCTATGATGTGTGTGTCTGAGCTGGAGCAGTCGGACGCATTAAGAAGACAGAGCAGAGCTTTTCTTCATGGTGTGAATGTGTCGGAATTTAACAAATGGTCACATTGTCATCACAGAGATCAACCTATTTAGACCTCAAGGGGGTATTTCGTGTTAAGTTTCAGTTTCAGTCAAAATTTGGAATCGTTACAAAGACAAAGCGGCTTCACTTTAACTTTCCCATTTGCAGTCTTTAATCGTTCACACGCAGGCTTAGAAAAAGCTGTTAATCATTATCGGTTAGTCTCCTGGAGAAATCAGGACTAAACCAGGTTTCATATTTACATAAGAGATAAATATTTAAAACGTTATCGCAGTTGATTGTAAACTTCTCTTTACATTTTATAGAATATCAAAAACACTTGTTTATTTGTTTCTTCTTTGTAATAACTGATTATGTGTAATTATCTAAAAACAACTGCATTTCATGTATTCATAGCAAAGTGAGGTAATGAAACTGATTCCATACCTCCTCTCGGACTGCTCCACCAGTTTGACAGCCAGCTGCTCTGCCTCCCTCATCTTCTGCTCCATCAGTCTTTTCTCCTCCTTGGTCTTCATGGCGGTGACCTCTAACCTCTGTCTCTCCTGCTCAGCGTCTGCAGCCTTGTGGGCCAGGAGCTTCGCCTCCTCTTCGGCAATCTGGGCCTTCTCTGCCAGCAGGTCCGCGGTCTCCTCAGATCGCAGCTGGAGAAAATGAATTGTAACACTCAAAAGGATTAATGGTGGAAATCAGGGCTCAGCATGATGGAGGAATTTTATCAACAAATTCATTCACTATTTCTGCCACACAATAAAGAACAGAAAATTAACTCTTACTGCCCAGGCAAGTTCTTACAAAAGTCTGAAATATGAAACTATTATTCCATGTCCAGGATAAATCTCTCACCAGTGCCTCGTTGGAAAGTCGCGCCTCGTCTTGTAGCTGGAAAAGTCTTCGTTCCATCTCCTCTTTTGCACGTTCCGCTTCCTCCCTCATCTGTTTTTCCCGTGCCAGGATCTGACGCTCCATCTAGAAACCACATTAAATACAATTAACCATGATCAAATCATTACAACTGCAGTTTGTGTATGCAAAGTGTACAGCCTATCCCATTTGTTAGTCCAGTGGAGTGGAGAGCGCGCTGACCTTCTTTCGGGCCTTCTCCTCTTTAGCCTGAGCCTTCATCTGCTGCACTTCAATTGAGTCCACCTTCCTTCTCCTCATGAATAGATCATGGTTACCGATGCACAGCTGTAGGATCTAAACACAAAGCAGAAATGTGTTACTTTATAAAACGTTAATGTAACTCTGTTATAATTGCTATACATGAACAAACAGGTCAACCAACCAGCTTGTTCACACGTAGTTGAGATGAGTAGAACTTGAAGACATCTTTCTTCTTGTCCAGGGGTTTGATTGTGAACTGCAACATGGGAAAGTTAAACATTTCTGTTATTCTGCCTCACTGGAACAGTTTGGTAGCATTGATTTGATGCCTTTACAACAGTAAAGCTAACTGGCTGAGTGAAAGGTCACAGGTTTCACAAACATCTATATTTGTCTGCAAGATAGTGATGAGTGAAGAAAAATAAATAAATAAATAGCAGCATCCATTATGTATTTTTTTTGTAGTCTAGCATAAAAAATATTATCTTTGCAACATATTTCCTTAAAATGAAATTTCCATCAGCTTTAACTGGTAAAAACGTTGCAGCAGCAGGATGTCTCATTTTTCTACTTCTCCCACAGTGACAGGCAGAAAAAAATGCAATAGTGTCAACTGTCTGTCTGAGTTTCATTTACCTCCTTTTCACTGTAAGAGATGTTGCGGATGTCGCTCCAGGGAAAGGACTTGTTCGGGTTGAGTTTGCTGTTGGGGCTGTAGATGTGAAGACCCTGAGCATCCACTCCAAGCAACAGGTCAGTGTCCCTTTTATTTTGCTGTCAATGTAACAGGAAAGTCATTTTTAAGATTTTATTTTTCACAACACAATGTTTAGTTTACCTAAGGAACCTCGAGGTTCAGTGATTCACACTCACAGTGATGGCAAAGTAGCTGACACCATACATCTCAAGGTCCTGAGCGATCTTCAGGTATTCCATCTCTGCCTCATCCCTGTACAGATGATGTAAAAATAAACAGGAGAAGACACATTAAACAATAATACATTCATCACACACTGACTTCATCTTTCGTAAATGTGTTAACGTGCCTCCTGGGTCATTTCCTACCTGGCGATGCCTCTGTGCTCCGCGTACCAAGCTGTGATCTTCTCCTCCCACATGTCAGCTGTCATTTGATATTGCATCAGAACCTGAGATACACACACAGGATCACAGGAAAAACCCTTAGATAATATACACAAGCAGCCATTATGTTTTATGGATAGTCAAATGTGCACATAGTCATGTAAACTCACCCTTTTTGGCAGAAGCTCATCTTGTGCCAGGAAGCCTGGCTTGTGAAAGTTTGGGTCATAGTCGCCGTACTGTGATTGAGATCGAGGGGAAGACAGTTAGAGAAATAAGGGTGTTAATGTTGCACATTTGCAAAACTTTAAATATATACAACTCTAACTGAGCACAACACTGTTTTTTAACATTGTTAGATACATTTTGGATAATGTAAGTACACAAGTCAACATAAGAGATAACAGGTCTAGTCATTTTTAGACATTTTAATGAGAATTGCATCAGTGAAAATGCGTGAATTTCAGCTGGCGACAATTAACTTAATGTTTTGAGATGTAAGTGGGACAAGAATCTCTAATATGCAGCCAGAATTCAAATGACAATAATGGACCATTAACTTTCAATAACCTTGCACGGATCTCTTACCTTGGCTTGGACAGCGTATGATGCCAGGAGAACCGATGCTTCAGGGGAACAGAATATCTCTTCATCCAGTATCTGTTTTTTCACCTAAAAAAGAACATGACACCATGTGTGAACATGTTGAACCAATTAAAATGATTTCATTTCATTTTCTAAAACATGCACAAATACTACCCCCATCTCAAGGAGAGTTTGCACATATACGACCAAAGGTTATTTAAATTAAATGATTAAATTACCTGTAAGAAGAAGAGGTGCTGAGTAATTTCTTGGACCAGTTCCTCTTCTACTTTTTCTGGGAAGAATTTGGCGAGGAAACTAAATGTTATGGGAGAGTCCTTGGGAACCTCCTGGTCCAACACCTTGATGAACAAATAAACAAAATGGGGGGAAAGAGTAGATCAAAAGTGCATTAGGCTGCAGTCTCACAAAAGCCAGAATTTCATGTCCTGATCAGTATCTGCAATTAAATATGAGCATCACGCAGAACAATTACTTGATTTACTGACAATTGATCCACAATTTAAAAAATCAATTAAATAACATTAGCCCTCTCTGGCTGCTCAACATTGTAAACTGACAAGCATTGAACAAAACATTTCGAAGATGTCGTCTTGTAATCTGGGAAAATGTTAGAGGTATTGTATAGTCTAAAGGATTAATTGTTGGATTAGAAATAAATCCATGGGTTTAAATGATTAGGAAAAACAATCATCAGTTACAGTCCTAGAATCCAAAATTTTGGGTAACATACAAATAATCTGCATTCTGCTAAATGATTTCACCACCTGGTGTCTGAAATATCTTTCAAGTCACGAAATGTTTCTAGACAGTTTGACCTTCACGAGTTTGCTCATCTACTCACCCGTTTGTCTGGTTTCAGCCAGGCGTACGTGTCCTTCACTGTGTATCTGAGTCCAAAGAACCAGGTCTCCCTCAAACCGACAGTGCGACACACCAGGTCGAACAAGTCTTTACCTTTCCACTTCACCTGAAAAAACAACAGAGAGCAGCAAAGAGACCAGTGAGTTGAAAGGCTGAAAGGTAACGTGTGGACTTGTTTCTACTAATAACTCAAACTAAAAGAACGTCACTTTCAACTTCAACTTCAAACGACTGAGTTTTCCTGCAGCGTGCTGGTGTGAGGAGTGAAGTCCTCACTATCAACATGAACAATGATTACACCTTAGTCAAAATCATACAGTAAATACAGGGGGAAGCAGAGACACTGTGTTTTGAACAGCATATGACATATTGTGGCTTTTGTGAAGGAAGTCTTCTGTAACCAAAACTGTTCGGTATCTGGGAAGCCTATGACATCTGCTGAACAATTTACTAGTGGAAATGCTTTACCAAGACAGTTGTAGAATGTCGTTCTATATATGTATTGGATTGCAGCATTAAATGTCTCCGAGGAATCATGCTCAACTCCTTTCTCCTTCTCCTTGAGATATATGCAGACTTTAGTTAAAAACCAGATACTTAAGGATAATCAAGCACCCACACTGTTGCTTCCACACTCAATACCATCAGGGAGACCTAACTTAAACCTATTCTGCAGCAAGACAACCACCACAAAACAATAAACTCTTCACCAACAACAACAAGAAGATGATGGAGTCCTGCAGCAGCGAGGTGCCTGAACAGACAGCACTGAAGTCAACATCATCATGTCCGTCTAAATCAAAACTACACAAGAAGCCTCACTTCAGTTTTAATGCCTAAAACCTTTGCACTGTGCTGTTTATATCATTAAATGTGCAGGACATTCCAAACTTTATGTGGACCAATACATTGTTTATCTTACACATGCATGCATATAATATAGTTATACATTGATCTGGACATGGAAACGAGGCCTCTGTGGGAGAGCTGGCTGTCCACTAACCAAAGGGTGAGTGGTCCAATCTGTGGCTCCACATGCTTAAGTGCCCTTGGGCAAGATACAGAAGCCCAGCAGTGTGGGAATGATGTGTAATAAAAAAGTGATTATAGCAGAGCTGTGTCAAGCGGCACCTCAATATGCTCGGGGAATTCTGTCAGAAACCATCTCGAATAGTTAAAAAAGGTGATAAAGATTCCTGGATCTGCACCAAAATTGGTCGTGTCCTCCCACACTCATGCCGCATCTTTTCAACATGTTTCGTGGTTAATCTGCCCTTTTGTTTTTGTGTATACATGCTTATAAACAAACCAACAAGCAGACGGGTGGACACTTCTTTGGCGGAGGTAAAAACTATGAAAGCGCTCTCACTTTAGTCTTAGTGCCTAGAACCCATTCACAGTGGTATATATATTATTAAATGTGTAGGACATTTCAGGACATTCAAACTTGCCTTTGTATCACCTTGTTATGTCTGGTGCTTGGGATTTAGTTTTGTTTTGGCTCTATATGTATTTTTAACAGCTCCCGTTCTCTTTTGTGAAACACTTTGTGAGTCTGTTCTGTGAAAGGTGATCTATTAAATAATAAGTACTCACTTATAAACAAATACAAGCCTACGATATGTGGTTATTTATTGATCTGGACGTGGAAATGATCGACCACACTCCTCCACACACAGACAGGTGATCATTTCATATCATAAATCCTCACCTCACAGCTGAACTCCATCTCGGCATCCATGGTGATAACTTTGACTTTGAAAGTCTTGGGCTGTTTCTTCTTTAAACCCAGGATTGACATTTTGAGGGTTTGGCTGTCAAAATAAACCTGTGGAGAAATCACAACAATGCTTTTCAGAATAAAAACACAACATCGAACCACAACAGAGGTGGAGGCTCCGGATAAATCACATGTTGTTGACAGATTTAAACTCCAGGAGGGAGCATCTGTCCTGACAGTGAGATGTCAGTGGATGGTGGACATGACCCATCAGGCAACACGAATTAATACAGATACATGCGTTAATTATTTGTTCAACTCAACGCGTATTTTAATTGAAATTAAAAAAAAGCACATGAGGCCAATTACCAGGGAGTAAAGTGAGAAACTGCTGCCGTCCAACGAGGCTCAGATGAGGCTGGGCTGCTTTTTTATGTTGTCGTGGGGGGGTGGGGGGGACAGAGCGATGCTAAGCTAACGGGTGTTAGCTTCGCGGCTAGGCTACGAAAACGCACCAAAACAAGTTGTAGAAAGCGCGTAACTTGGGATTCTCCATGGTGGAACCCGCCCGGCGAACCGACTCTGTGCGTTAAAACCTTTTCCTCACACTCACACACACACAGAGAGACGGAGACAACTTCCCCAGGGTGGTCGGCAGCGGAGTGATTTAGCCTGCTAGCTCCGCAGGACTTTCCAGGAGACTTTTTGTTTTGACCCTACAGGTGGGAACGGGAACTGCAGCCTGGGACGCGGCCACTGCGCATGTGCGTGAATTTTGGACGCTGCGTTCACAACTTTAGGAAATGTTGCTCTTTAAAGAGTTTTATATATATACAGTATTTATATATATATAAAAATAAAAAGTGCGATGGCCGTGAATGCAGCTGCAGGAAACAACATGTCCGACAGGCGCGCAGGTTGTTAAGAAAGAAAGAAGAAGCAGACAGCCTGACAGTCTGCACCGAGGGAACAGCTACAGCCTGAATCCACGTTTCCTAGTCTGCAGGAATTTTGGACTCCAGGTCCTCTTGTGTTGAAATCCCCAGAAGACAGGAGCAGCTCGGCTCCTGAAGGTAGCACTCACCTCATGCACCAGGCTTCCCTGTCGCCTCATGTGCAGCTGCCTGTTGATTTCAAAACCATGTGACAGCTCAGACAAGCTCAGATCAAACTGCATGTGCACGTTCTAATAGAATCTGGTCTTCAGCTACTCGTGCTTCTTCTTGTTTATCTACCAATGTGTTAATTGTGTGTTTGAATGCTGTTTTAAGATAAGATAAGTTAAGAGGATCCTTTAGCAGTCCCACAATGGGGACATTTGCCGTATTAAACCTGCAAGAGTTAAAACTAGGCACCAGTAAGCTAATAATAGATACCATTATTATATAAGAAATATAGAAAAATATGAACGTGTGAATAAAACCCCACAACCCTGATTAACTAGTCGTTCAGGGTTGTGAGGTTTTTCAATAAGTTGTAATTGTTTACTAATAACTTCGTTGCAATACATAAAGAAAACTGAACTTGCCCATTTCCCCCCGATTTCTTCTCATCGTCTTTGAAGGACTTTATATAGTTTTGATATTAAATCAATGTGAAGGTTAATTCAACAATTCAAACAAAGTCATTTGATTTGCCAGAACTAAGTAGGAGAAGGTCAGAGTTGTAGTTTAGTTTGGCACATGGATGCATCATGAGAGATCAGGCACCTGGGCACAAACACGTAAACAAACCTCACCTTATCTCTACAGGAGCAGTTTGTGCCTTAATTCTTTAAAACTTGTTTTGCATCTTTTTGTTGTTTCTACTCCTCCTCTTTTTCCTTTGATGTGTATTTTTACTTGTTTCATGTCTGTACTAATTTTATGTCTTTTTGTGGTTGTTTTGCATCAATTTTAGTTGTTTTCATTTGTGCAAACCTTTCACTAATGACTTTCCTACTTTTGTTTAAAATATTTACTTCTTTCGAGACTCTGTGGTTGTTTCCCTGCATCTCTTTGTGATCGTTTTGAGTTTCTTTGTGGTCTCTTTGCATCTATGGTTAATCCTTCTTTCTATCTGTGTTCAGATTGTGTCGTACCAAACCCATTTCATATGTCTTTGCATCTCTTTGTAGTTGTTTGGCAACACATGACATCACAAAACAAATCACTGGTCATTGAAAAAAGGATCAGTTTGTTAGTAGGAGACGAATGAAGCAAAGTGAGCTGTAATTTTTCATTCGCAATCGAACCTTACACTCTTTAATAAGTGATATCTGATTCTGATACCTGTTGTCATATTGCTATATAACTTGATTATTTTGCCGATGGCTCTTTCTTTTGTTTGTTGAACAGTTTTACAAGATGTCGGCTGGCAGCAACACATTCGAAGACGTGAAAGCAGTCGTCTTATCCGCTCATGATAGCGCTACATCCAGACAGAAGGTCGACTTCTACAGCTCCTGGGCAGAGAACTATGACAAGGTGAGATGACTGAGGAAACATACAATTTGATATGCACAAAATATAGGCAATATGTCCAAAATATACATGTACATCATTGTGTGGGTCTTTATCTGTATATTTAAAATAATTAAAAACAGGTTGTTGTTTTTTTTTAGCCAAAAAAGCACATATACAGTGTAGTATATCTGTCTCAGTTATTTCCATACACAATTCATGAAAATGATATCTGTTAATGTTTACTTTTCTCCTGTGCACTCAAAGCCTCAGTTCTTAATTCAAACTTATTTCTTTATAGGATGTGGCTGTTCTTGAATACCGTGCACCGACTCTCGCAGCGAACAGCATCTCCAAGCATTTCAGCGGTGACCGGGAAAAAGCCGTCTTGTTGGATGTGGCCTGTGGGACAGGACTAGTGGCCAAGCAGGTAAACTCACTAGACTGAGAACAAACTAGTCTTGACACAGAAATACATTATATGATATTCGACAAAGGACATCATTGTCTTTGTGTATTTTAACTGTTCAGATCAAAACTTTGATTTCAGACCCTTTCTTTCTTGTTGTAATTTGTTTTAGTTTCCATGTTCAATTGACCTGTGGGACCAAATAACAAGCAGTCTCTGTCTTACAGTTGAAGACACATGGATTTGGACGATTTGTGGGTGTTGATGGAAGCGAGGCGATGCTGGAGTTGGCCAGAGGGAGTGGTTTGTACCAGGAGGTGAAGCAGTCACTGCTGGGCGAGGAGCCACTGCCTGTCCAGTGGGGTAATTTAATGGTGCATTAATCCACATGGTTCGTTGACCACTGTCGTTCACTACAGGAAAAGGTGGTTTCATCCCGTATTTGTGGTGTGTTGTTATTATTATTATATCTTTATTTATATAGCACTTCTCAAAAGATAGTCACAAAGTGCTTGACAAATACATGCAAGCACAAATACTGGAAAATTAACAAAAACTCAGTTATAAACGAACATTAACACTAAATGTGTGACAGAAATTTAAGCATGGCCTCCCAAAACAATAATTAAAAATATAATTAGGTAAAATAGGGAAAATGCAGTATGATAAAATTCTGATTTAAGCTTTGATTTAAAGGGAGCTCCTGACCCAGCCTGCCGTATTCTCTTGGGCAGGGTGCTGCAGAGCCTTGGAGCTCTTATGTCAAAAGCTCTGTCCCCTTTAGTCTTCAGCTGAGAATCTGGAACAGTTCAAAGGTCAGATGAATATTAATCTCTGTTTAGTCTGTTTGTTTTGTTGTTGAGTCTGTCTCATCGACTTCAGTTGTTGTTTTGCAATTAAACCATATTTAATTGCAGTCTTTAGCATTATCAGTAGTAACATAAAATTTGAAATATATTTATCTCATAATGAACTCTTCTTCCACTTCGCTGCTCCTCGCCCAGTGGATTCATTTGATGTGGTTGTGGTCGTTGGAGCGCTGAGTGCTGGTCAGGTCCCCGTGGCTGCGGTCAGAGATCTCTGCAAAGCCACTAAACCAGGTGAGATTTTAGTTTTTGTTGCGTCAGTATCTCCTGTTGAGTTTGAATCCTTCAACAGCACCGCTACACTGTCGCCTGTATCCACTAGGGGGCTACGTCTGCATGACGACCAGAAGCAACATTGACAATCTGGAATACAAAGGCGCCCTGGACCGCCAGCTGAAGCAGATGGAAGAAGAGGGCCTGTGGATTTGTGTGGAGGTGACTGAGCTGAAAGACTGGGAGAGGTCTGTGTCCGAGAAGGAGGAGGGCTACATATCTGGTGTTGTGTACCTCTATAAGAAAATACACAAACACAGTGCCCAGAAAGCATGACTTCTTAACAGCCAAGTACAAAATTAAATTACTCAAAAAGATACTCAATATTCCAATAATGAAATAATGAATTTCACCAAAAAAAAGTCTTGCAATATTTTTTTTTCAGACCCAAAGCTGAGAATGTGAAACTTCATGATTATTATCTTTTAAACATATTTTTCATCAGGATTTCCCATAATGTAGCACATTCCTGCACCACCCGCTCAAACTCTCTATGAGAGAGGTCGACAGGACACTAAAGATTTTGTAGCTGGTCTGGTTCAGAATCTTACTGAGCAAGGTGATTCAGAAATGACCTCCGTATATCAGAAACGTTATTAAGATTGTCCGTCATGTGTAATATACCAGTGAGCTCAATTAACTAGGTCTTAAACCGAGGCTCAGTATCCGACTCCAGCCTTAAAATTACCTCCTTTGTCTTATTACCATAATAGTTCTTTGCACGTAGACACTGCGGTTTAATAATAACGAGAATGGCCAGATATCAAACGTGCAGCCATACATCTCAGAGAACGAGTATGTTGCACCAGAAACGAGCCTCCTGTAGATTTGTCTCAATTTCATGTTTAACAATATCCATGTTACCTGAATGAGCTTGTTGCAGTGAAACTGGTGTTTGTAGATATGCAGAGAAGTCTTACTAATGGAAATCAATTGCTTGGACTTGTGTAATAAATGAAAATGTAATTTATGTCTACGCTGTGTCTTTAATGTTTTAATATCTGCAGCGCATTAATCAAACAAACAGGCTGGTGAATGATTGTGAATAAGAATCATGCACAGAGATTAAGGTTAAGTGTCACTTAAATCATAGCCCTCTTGTTTTTATTTAAAGCTATTTCTACATTATTATATACTCTATTTTAAAGTGTCGACATTTATAAAGTTGTCAAATTAACATTGACAAAGCATTTTCAGTGGCAGCCGCTTTTGTCATTTTCACGGTTTTATAGTTTTAAGACGTGATCAAATATTTTGATGTAAATTTGCAGCAGCACATAAACAGGCTAAAAGGTGAAATAAACATCCTTAACTTTTTATAAATAAAATGGGACTCAATAGAGTGTATACCTCCACCAAAGAAGGCCCGGTAGTCCCCTTATGAAAACACATTTAAATTCACTAGATTCAGATATTTATTTTGGATCTGCAGCAAATTACTCTCATTAATATCAATCCCTTAAAAGAGTCAGATTTTTCATCAAGATCCATGAATTATTTGCTGAGAAATCGAAGTGTTGAAAAACACCCAATCTGGCAATGTTCAAACAAAATAAAAAACATTCCTGGTTTCGTTCCCTGATCCAGAGCTGCACCAAATTGAATGTCTTCTTCATGGGGTCGCGTCCCACCTCTTCACAAAATGTCATGGAACAAGGTTGACTAGTTTTTGCTTTATCCTGCTAACAATCAAACAAACAAACGCAGATGTAAACGTAAATGAGGGATGAACAAAGTTAGACTTCAGAAGCTATAAAATATATATTACAGCCAATGCAGCCATGATATGTAAACTATATTTACAGTATATAAGTATGCGTTAAATCTACCTCTTTGTCGGAATCTGCTCCAGATTCAGCAGCTGGACGCTTCTAACTTGCTTCGCCCGGTTTCCCTGGGAACGTTCTTGGGTTTTTCTGGTAAAGACTCTTTGAAGATGACGCTGCAACGCTCCAGTTATATCTGCAGGGTAGATCGTCCTCCGTGTTACCTTCAGCAGTTTTTACAGACGTCTCCTCGGGCTCTCATAGTTCCACCTCGTGTTGATTCCCATCAGGCCTCTCACTCTTTCTCACACCTCAAATCCCTCTGGCTCCTCCACCTCCCTTCCTGACACTTAAAACTCTCCAGATCTTTCATCATCGAGGAGTTTTGATGGGTCTTTGAAATGTTTTTGGTTGAACTTTACTTCCCTCAGACAACCATGGACTGTTTCCAGCTCTGGACTTTGGCTGTCCGGGAACTTTGCTGAATGGAAGGGCCCTTTTCAAATAGTGTATAAGATTTGTTTTGTTTCACGTCTTTATCGCTCCAGGCTTACCTCCTATTCTGTGATGGAGATCCCCGCTGCTTATCCAGGGATAGAAATCCAATTCTCTTATTTTGGCGTTTGGAATAATACGTTCTATTCTATTCTGTAAAAGTTGGTTATGATATTATGAGATATATGAATCATAAGGTTTAAAGATGTTTTAATTAATCCTACAACCGAACTCTTCTCTTTTCTTCTGCCCCTTTAGCCCAAGATTGTTTATCTCAGATTTAGTTTTTTTTCTTTTCTTGATGTTTTGAAAAAGGTTAAACGAAACCATTTAGAGGAAATGGCTCATAATTATTCAATGTCATTATATTTTTAATTTCTCTCTTGGGAGATAAATAAATGTCAGTTGTGAGCAGCCACCATTCTTCAGTTTCATCAGATATTCAGCTGACTTCTTCCCTCTGCTTGTCTCAGCAGAAGGAAGGAATAATGTCATCAACACACGGAACAGGTGAAACCGTAAAAGAAGGGGTTGCATCAGTTCACAGTGCGGCTACAGTTGGTGATAAAACGTGCTTCTATGACACCTGGCCAGGAAATGATCATTCCGGGACTCCCCGATCGAATAGAAATAAAAATTCCTCCAAACATCTTGTGAAACACGACCAGGTTTGCTCATTTGCATCTCCAGTCGAGTCAGGAGACTGTTTTATGAACCACTGTGCTCTGTTACTCCTGCTCCGAATAGGATTTGGCTGGAATATCCAGCGCAGCAAGTCGAGCAGCAAACAGCATCTCCTCACATTTTACTGTCGTCTGTGAAGTAGCTGCAGTGCCGGATGTGGTTTGTGGTCCAGGGCTGGTGCCAAAGCAGGTAACATGACAGCTGGAGCACAATTTGGTTGGTCATGTTCTGATTTGGTTGGTCATGTAGTTTTTATCATTTTCTGATAAATAGAAAATAAATACATAGCCTAGGAAATAATGATTCTGAATAATGAGGGTCTCTGTGTCTAATGATGACATCTTTGTTGTCAAGTGGTTTGTGTTTTTGAGAGTACATGTAAGATGGCGGCTCTGGGCTCTTATATTGTGGACTGTGCAATAATCACGTGCGATCTATGCCCTTTAGGATATGAGGATAAATGGCACTTTATAAATTATGTAATTATGATATAATTTAACCGTGGTATGAAGTGTGTTATATCTTGTGTTCCTTATGCACCAAGTGGAGTGGTACTATACATTTTGTTATAATACAATGACAATGGCTTTCTATTCTATTCTATCTATTCTGGACATAGTTGTAAAACCATTGAAGATAAATATGTGTCTTCAGCAGTTTTACAACAAACAACCTCGACAAATTTGGTGCAGAATTTAAGGCGACTGTATAGAGTGTATTGGTAGGTGTTAGATAACCAGTTTGACACATGGGTGTTTACTCTGCACAAGTGATAAAATGTAGTAACACATGCACAGCTGCACAGTGCAGCTGACAATAGCTGCATTTCCACTGCAGAAACCTTCCCCAGGAACAAGAAACCTTTGCGGTTCCACCGCAGGATTAAAATTAAGTTCTGAGGAAATCCTTTTGCTGCTGCTCCGGGGGGTAGTACTTTGTTTTTATGATGTGCAGACGTGGCCATAACAATCTGGAATACAAAGCTACCTCGGAGCATGAGCGTGGAGCAAATGGAGGAAGAGGGGCTCTGGAGTTGTGTGGGTGTCACTGAAGTGGAAAAACTGGGCTCTACTTTCTTTTTCGCCCGCAGACTTTCAATACCCTCCTTTCAGGTATTTTCCACACACATTTTTTGCTCTTTCAGCTTTGCCTACTTTGTATTTCTGAGTATCTCTTGAGGCCGCACTTTGGCAGAAGAATTATAATGACCCATCATCTGGGAAACGGGAGAGTCTGTCCAATATTTCATGGCAATCCATCTAACAGCTGCTGTGATATTTCAGTTTGGGCCAAAGACTCTTCTCTTGATGTGGATGTTACTGATTTACAGTTTACACACTTTAAATGTCTCTCTTTAATTATATTGTTCATGTCATCAATTTAACTGCAGTGCAACATAATTTTTTTTCTTTTCCAATTGACGGCAGGTTGTCCATCTAGATCCATCTCATAAGGAGAAAAGGAAAGGAAGCGAAGACAGTAATAATATAAAAAATTTAAAACGCAATGGTTATGGTTTTATAATTTCTAAGCTGTACTGCTGCGAAATGAATTCCTTGAAGTGCAGTAACAAGATGAGCTGAGATGAACTAATTGCACTCGTTTTTTCTCACACCAGTGATAGAGTGTAATTAGGTATTATTGCCCCCCAAAGCTGAATAATTAATTCGCAGCTTTAATTCAGTCAACGCAGAGGAAGTTCCCCGGCCACTGATTCATCACACAAGGCTGCTGTGCCCCACTGTGGTAATCTCACCCCAGAAAGCTCATGTATGGCTGCAGCAACGTGGCGCTCTCCACACCCTGAATAATTGATTCAGCCTTGGGGCAAAACCTAGTCTGAAGTCTGTGAAGAGTCAAAATCCCGGGTGCAGACACCACCCTAGGTAGAAGCACAGGAAGCTCCTCAGTTTGGGAGCAAACTTAAGGTTGTGGGTGAACTTGACCTTCCACCTCTCCCTGTCCATCCAGGTGTTAATGGCTCCCTGTAAGAAGCTTGGTCCTCGCAGCACGATCTTTGTATCCTCTGCTGTGGCCTGACTAGTTCAGCCCATCCATCATCTGCACACCACATGTACGTGTACCTGTTGTAAGGTGCTCTCCATTAGCCAATGCACTTGCCCCCCCTCCATCACGTCCTGGGAAACAATGTTGAGACGATGCCCAGGCCACAGTTTCATCATCTGCAAAACACAAAGTTATATTACCCCAAGAGTCCCAGCATGGCTGCAGCAATGCAACCGTTCTGCCATCCTTTCTGCAGGAAGCACTACCGGTCATCCATGTCAAGAAGTTCCCTTTTCTTAAGTGTATCTGCACACACGTGTTTATTCACATGATGTTCAATCTCACCAGGCATAGTTCACAGTGTTTGTCCACATGGACCCTTTGCACAAAAGTGGAGATAGTAACGATATGTCTGTGGAGATTCTCAGTCATCCAGGTCATGGTACAGGTGCTAGAAACAGGTGCCTCATGCTTCTTTATCCGGATCCGTCCAAAATCCAATGGGCTCTTCCACAGGTCATGGCCGACCCCCCCCACATAATTTGATAATTGGTTTGTTTTTGTGTGGTCCTGCTGAATAACAACCAGACAAACACAGCTGACAACTAAAAGGGTGCTCTGAGAGTGCATAGCTCTGCCAAGGTTGATGCCCTATCTCGACATATTTAGAAGCATTTATCCAGAGCCGCACAAAAATTGAATGGGTTTTTCCCTGATCCACACCACATCCTTACACTAAATTCCGTGGTAATCCTTCCAGTAGTTTTTGTGTAATGCTGCTAACTGATAACTAATAGAAAGCAGGAGAGCATTTAGAAATAATGCTTCTTACTGGTTTTGTAATCCAGTCTTGGATTAATGCCAGTTACAATGGACAACAAAGACAACAAAGACTATGTTGTTGATCTTGTTCAGTCAGTCATTGACAAACTATCTCCTCATATGCATTGCAACATTCTTATATTAATCTTAAACTGACACTTAAAGACATATTTCATGCATCTTTTTCTTTTTTCGGGAAAAATCTGCTTATCTCAACTGTACAGCACCGTTTCAAGGGAGTTTGAGGGCCGAGGCATAAGATACCTGCAGGGGGCACCTACATCAAACCAAACTGAGAGCACCAAAAGATCGAATTCTCTTTGATATGTTGGAGCAGGATTGTTGAATCAGCTTCCCGACCACTTCTTGACTGTAGGGATGTAATTTACAGACATGATTTCATTCTGTTTGGACCTCGGCCGTGAAGTTTATCACTGCTGATGGCTGCTATGCTCACCCCTGTATCCTGGCTGATAAGGTTTGTTGGTCTGTTCTTAGAGACACAATGAGCATCGGTTTCTTTCTAATTGCAAAGCCCCTGTTCAGAAAACTACCATCATACATCACATCTATGTTCAACTCGCTGCGGTGATTGGCTGATTAGTCTTCTAGCGTCTGGACTGTTTTTAATATGAATGCAGCAGGCTAATGGAATCTCTAAACACTAACACATTAGCTGAAACAAAGCAAAGAGTAGCAGTGGTGCAGTAAATATAAATAAAAAGAAGGACAGAGGCAGAGGGAGCAGAATGGGTGAGAAACGCTTCCCCGTTTACAAAATCACTTAAAGGGCCTTTCTCCGGCATTAACTGTCTCAGTGGCGATGATGGAGCCGCTCAGCCGAGATTATTATTACACACAAAAGAGGGGTGAGGGAGATAAGTAAAAGGGGGCGGGGGGCTTCCCTCAAGGGGACTCATCACAGCGTGATGTCCAGCAGCCACAGGAGTATCAGAATTAGGAGAGTATTATTCAGCAAAATCCTTTCCGCCAGGAGATGAGTTTGCTACCTGTTTAAATCAGGAAACTGTGAGAGAGTTTCTCCCACCTGTTTCCGCTGTGATCTGTCCCCATGGCATCTGGCACACAGATTAGTGTAATATAGACGGGGCAGGGGTACATTCAGAAATTGGGAATTGCATCCGAGTCCGTGCTGACTGGAGGGGGGGCTACAAAGACATGAAATCACATCCTACACCCAGAGAAACAGAGAATAGGCATTTGAAAGGGGTTTTGCTGTGAATGCATTTAAAGGAGTGAAATAATTGGATGCTGGAGGCCTCATCTCAGCAAAAAGCAAGTATGCAAACCCAATTCTTTCCATGAGTGCGCGGCAAGTGGAGGAGGTACAGTGGGGTGTCAGGGGTTGTCATCCACTAAAATAAGGGGTCTCAATATCTTTGCGTTTACACTACATCAGATGAGGGCATTTTTATTCCTGCAGAATTGTGTCTTGGGAAGAAGCCAAGTACCTGGTACCTGGGGATCGACACAATGTATTGCTTCTTCTGAGATATTGATCCTTTCATGGCTAACTGTTCCGCTGCAGCTGAAAGCGAGACGCGTCCCTGCTCGGTATCACACTGGTGAACTTGGCAAGGAATGAATGAATGCCTGAGAGAGAAACTGAGGCAGAGCTGAATGTAATCCTGTGATCTACTCTTACAGCAACTGGGCTTTGCTTTAAAGAACAATAGGAAAAGGCCTCTGCAGACTTATCCTCATTCATGCTCATCCAGTTAAGGTTGTTTGACCAATATTTCATCCAAATGTCTCATACTTAATCTCTGACTTGTGTTTTGTGTTTGCTTTGGGTTTATTTCTGGTCCGAATAAATCGAGAACCAAAATCCCCTAAAACAGTAAACGTATAACTTCACTTTGTCATGTTTATCTCCTAAATAAGGAGGAAGAAAAAGATCATTTCCCCACAATCATCTTCCACAATGATGGTGACATTAGTGTTGACTGATTCATGGCTCATAATATATACTCACTCACAAATCTTATCTAGGTCTGGGTAAATAGCTCAGTGTTATAGGGATCCACACATTTGATAAAATACATTTTCAAGAGTAAGGCAGGTATAGAGACTTGGAATAGAGAGAATGTTTCCTCTTTCATTCCCACTCCTCACCCTGAATGTCTGTTCTTGCTCTGTGTAACTTCAATATTGAATCTCTAATATTCAGCAAGGAAAGGAAATTTTTAAGATATGAAGAATTCTAAACAGAGTTTGGTGGATTTGTTGCAGCTGCAGCTGTTCTGGTTCAGGAAGCCGGGGATCATGGGTAATATCCACTGCTCAGTTGTGTTTCAGTTCAGTGAGAGTGAATACACAATGAGAGCTTTTCTCGACATGGAAACCACTTCACAAAATCACTGGGACATGGAGCCCGACAGAATTACACACACACAAGCAGCAATGCCAAAACAATTCATGACTTTATTGTGGCGTTACATCCTGGAACTGCAGTTTGTCCCATCGCTCAGCAAAGCACTGGTTACTGTACCTCACTGGGAAGCCTCCAGGAAGTTTGCTGTTTTGCTTTGTTAGTTTTGTTTGTGTTCAGGTAAAATGAAGAAAATACTGTAGATTGGAGGGCAGTGAACTTTTCGTTCCATTCATTACTTGTAAGCAAAGAGATTTGCTTTTCTCACTCCAGCTCCACACTTACTACGTGAACTTCTCATCCATGTGTGGGAAAGAAAGACCATCCATCATCCCTACTGCTTATCCTTTGAAGCATGCAGGGGGAGTGGAGCCAATCCCATCTGACATTTGGCGAGAAGCGGAATACAGGCTGGACAGGTCACCAGCAAATCGCAAGGCCAACAACAACAATCCACACTCACGTTCACACCAATTAACCTAAGATGCATGCTTTTGGACTGTGGGAGAAAACTGGAGTACCTGGAAAAAAACCCACACAGACATAGGGAAAACATGAAAACTCAGGCAGACAGATTCAAACCTTCTTGCATTTAGAAAACATTGCCAACCACTTGTCCACTGTTTTCTTTAAATCTTTTTACTTACTTATAATGCATGATGTAACCTATATATCATCCAGAGAATGCACCACAAGTTCCTCATTACTAAAATGATTTCTATCATTCTTGTTTTGCAGCATTCGACCTGACACATGCTGGAAGGCAGTTCTCAGCAAGTAGTGTAGGAGCAGCTGATTCAGATGTGTTCTCAGAATGATCTGTCAGTTCATGTTTAGCCTTTAAATACCTTAAAGTTGTCAAACTCAATTTTAACTGGCAAACTAGATCAAGAAAATCACTCCTTAACGTTTCTGTGGTTATCTGTGAAAACTAAATACTAATTGACATTTAGTGTTTCATGTGATGAATTGAAGGCGACGGACCAAGTTTAAAATTATCTCCCTTAAATATGTGTGCAGCTGTTCTCTGCTGCAGAACAACTCTATTCAGTTTGATGGTAGGATTTTGAGATGTTTTCTTTGCTGCTGACCCCCCAAAACCCCCACTCCTGGTTCCACCTCCAGTTTGTCCCGGGTGTAGAGTTTACATGTTCTACTCTTGTCTGAGTTTTCTGCATCTGCTCCACGTTCCTCCCACAGTCCAAAGACATGCTGATTGGGGTCAGGTCAATCAGACACTCTAAATTCACCAGTGGTGTGAATGGTTGTTTGTCCCTGTATGTGGGACCTGTGCTGGGCTGACGACCTGTCCGGGCTGTAGCACGCCTCTCGTCCAATATCAGCTGGGATTGACTACAGCTCAGCTCCTTGACCTTTACAGTAAAAAGCAATATAGATAATGGACGAATGGATGGATGGTGATAGAACAATCAATGACTGATTAGCCACTGAGCCGAAGATGGTTGCCACTTTAGACGTGTATATCCATGCAGTCCAATCCGTGTCAAGCACACACACACACATGTTTAAGGGTGTGTGTGCTCACCCTGTATATACTGTACCTGTGTATTTGTATGTGAAACCATTAGTCTACCTGCCAAGGCCAGGGCCTCTCTAATCTGTTAACATCTGGCCACAGTTGACTGCATGGAAGCAGTGACAGATGCAGCCTGACATATTCTAGAACTATTATTTTAAAAGTGTGTGTGGCTGTGGGTTTGTGTTTTATCCATATGCTTCTGTCTTGGTCGAGAGAGAGATCTATTTATGGCTATTTATTTTGTTGTAAACACTGTGCTGCCTAAGAAGGGACAAACCAGCCAGAAAAATGAGAACTTCATCTATCACGGTTTATTCTTTCCATTTGACTTGAGGCAGTGAGAATAACCGGGGGAAGAGATGCTTTTATTTTGGTTCAAACGGGTCGTTACCGAGGCTTTTTGGTGCAACTCGCAAAAGAAAGTGACTTCTGTTGCCGAGTAACTTTGTCAATGAGATGCAAATCCATGCAGCACTGGGGAGGGAAAAAAAGCGCTG
Organism: Hippoglossus hippoglossus; assembly: GCF_009819705.1. NCBI lineage: Eukaryota > Metazoa > Chordata > Actinopteri > Pleuronectiformes > Pleuronectidae > Hippoglossus > Hippoglossus hippoglossus. The sequence goes on from NC_047164.1 coordinate 6,098,436, forward strand.
AGAGCTGGGCTACTACACACACACACGCACACACACACACACGCACACACACACACACACAGGCCCACACACATTAAAGCCCAACTTTTTTCTTCCAATGCTTCAAACGTGCCTGTGCCTCGAGACACTGTGTTGTAAAAATGCCTTTCTTTGTGATCAGTCACCATCGGTGTCGGCAGCAGCACAGCAGCCGTCTGGGCAACCCCCTGCACAAATTGAATCAAGCCAATCAGCCTCTCAAAATCCAATCATTCTGCAATACAGGTATTCTGTGTGGGCATTATTCAGTTACAGAAGATTTGTCTTCCAAAACACGTTTTATCCATTACGCTGTTGAAATATATCATAACCAAAAGTTTTTTGTTTGACTCGGTAGTGGAATTGAAGTGAATGGGATTAAGTTTGCAATTATATAATTTTCACAATGAATTTGTAAATGTGGGGACAATTTCATGCTGGTGAGGAGAATTCAGGAGACAGTCACAGCTGCAGTTGTACTGTCGTGAGCGATTCATTCATTTGTGATGTCAGTTATCTTAGAAATGTTCTGTCACTTTGACACTGCTCCTTGTGATGTGTAACTAATACTGGGTTCAGGCAACACCAGTATTTTTTTAGATGGACAGTGAGTCAGATGAGTTGCACGTTACATGTTCTTCTTCTTCTTCTTCTTCTTCTTCTTCTTCTTCTTCTTCTTCTTCTTCTTCTTCTTCTTCTTCTTCTTCTTTTTCTTCTTAACTTTCATCACACAGACCAAAACATCAACACCCTTCTAAACATACAATACAAACAAAAGACAATAATCACAAAGGAAAAAAAATGAGAGACATACTACAGAGTTACAGCATATAGTAATCGATCATTCAGTAAATAAATCAAGCATATGGTGAGGATAGGCCGGAATGGGTATCACACAAAATGTTGGGTTTCATTCGGGAAAGTTAAGGGGCTATAAATTGGGGCCTAGGTGCTCTCACATTTTTCATGAAAACCTTGCGTGTTGCTCCGACGCCTCTCAAGATGTATCCCTGAAACTAGTTCCATTAACCATCTGGAGAAACACGGAGCACTGGTAGCTTCCTTGTTACAAGTTCACAGACATGGAATCAAACATGATTCCTACTTGTTTGTAGTTGTGCCCTGAAGAGTGCGCTGTGCGTCTGTGGGTCAACGCCATGGAGAAGAAGTTGCTGTAAAAGTTGTTCCCATGTGTTGGACTTTCATCCCATGGCACTGAACTCGTTGTCTTCTTCTAGAGGCATAGTTCCTTCTCAATGTGACAGATTTACAACAGCGGTTTCTGAGAATGGTCAGAAGAAAATGCAAATGAAGGCAAGTTTCCACCCACTGCTACATACAGTACAATTATGCAAATGTTTGGAGTTGAGAGCTTTGAGATAAGCAGCTGGTGGCACTGATTCTGTCATTAAAACATTGCAGAGGACAAAGAGGATGCGACAATTAAATCTCAAATTATGGAAAACAATGGAATCACACACACACACACACACACACACACACACACACACATATGAGCTTTGTCTGATCCTTGCATTAGTTTCCTGTCTTTTTGTACAAACACTATGGCATCATATTTTTAGTGACATTTTTCGACAATTTTCCTCCATAAGCTCGTGATCACAGTCACTGTCACCTCTCAGTGATTGGAGTGTCACACTGCGTTTTGCTTTGCTCCGCAGATCTGGTGAAGGTGACGGCGACGTCAAACAAGATATTGATCCAACTTGTGTGTTTTTGTGTGTTTGTGAATTTATGTGTGGGCACTCCTGTTGTTCTAGTCCACCCCAACATCGATTTCTCAAAAAACTTTATAGTATCTGTGAACTGCAGGTCATTCTTTGATAGTAGCCCTCGGGGCATGTTCGGAATTAACCAATTTCACTTAACTAGGTAAATATTTGGTCTCTCTCTCTCTCTCTCTCTCTCTCTCTCTCTCTCTCTCTCTCTCTCTCTGTGTGCGCTTGGGATCTATTTAACAAATATTAGTAGATCGATTCTCATCTGTATGGAAGCCTTCCGCATGTGAAGGTTGAGTCCTCCTTTTTTTCTGTAATGCAGCTCATCAACATGAGGTGACAGTGTTGATTTGGCGATGGATCAATCGGACAGGATACTGTCACACCACGAGATGATGAGGAATCTCAACTTCAGTTCATCACATGTTTGCTGATGCCATCTTAGAATCATTTTGTCTGGTAAGCTTAGTGATTTTGTACAAGGTCTTTCTAGAATTGTTTGGGTAATGATTTCCTTTTGGTTGATGATGGATATGTATCACTGAAAATGTGTCCTGTACACATTTTTGTTGTTGAAAGAAGCCCGGCTAGCTCAGTTCGGTAGAGCATGAGACTCTTAATCTCAGGGTCGTGGGTTCGAGCCCCACGTTGGGCGGTGAAGCTTTTAAGTGGAGCATTCTATCTTGATGATATAGTGATGCCAAGAGTAAAAACTGCAAAACATTTGACGTTTTCCCAGAGCATGCAACGGATCTGCTTCTTCATGTGGACAAAGACATATGCTAAGTGGTCCTGCTAGGTCAGCTACCGCAACATGTGATCAAATATGTTTAAGGCAAAACTATGCTTAGGTAATGATTTTCTGATGATGAAAAACAGATACTTATAACTGAAAATGTGTCCTGTGCGCACAACTTTCTTGGGTGGTCTGATTTGTGTCAGTGTAAGAAGCCCGGCTAGCTCAGTTCGGTAGAGCATGAGACTCTTAATCTCAGGGTCGTGGGTTCGAGCCCCACGTTGGGCAGTGAACTTTTTAAGTGGAACATTATTTGCCCCCCCCTCTGAACAAATACAGTTGTTTCAAATTGAAATCTACCCTGATGACATAGCGATGCCAAGAGTAAAAACTGCAACAGATTGCATGTCTTCCCAAAGCATGGTATGGATTTGCTTGTTCATGTGGGCAAAGACGTATGCTAAGTGGTCCTGCTAGCTCAGTTATGGGCTAAAGATGTTTATGGCAAAATTATGTTTGGGATATGAGTTTCTGTTGATTGATGATTTGATATTTATAATGGAAAATGTTTCTTTTGCAAACAACTTTCTTGTATGGTGTGATGGTTTTGTGATAGAAGCCCGGCTAGCTCAGTTCGGTAGAGCATGAGACTCTTAATCTCAGGGTCGTGGGTTCGAGCCCCACGTTGGGCGGTGAAATCTTTAAGTGGAGCAATATTTGCCCCCTTCGCCTCTCGGGACAAATAAAATTGTTTTAAATTTAAATCTACCCTGATGCCATAGCGATGCCAAGAGTAAAAACTGCAACACATTGGACGTCTTCCCAGAGCATGGTATTTATAATGCAAAATGTGTCTTGTGCACAGGACTTTCTTGTTTGGTGTGATTTTCTTTGTTGACAGAAGCCCGGCTAGCTCAGTTCGGTAGAGCATGAGACTCTTAATCTCAGGGTCGTGGGTTCGAGCCCCACGTTGGGCGGTTAAGTTTTTAGGTGGAGCATTTTATCCTGATGGCAGAGGGGCGCCAAGAGTAAAAACTGCAACACATTGGATGTCTTCCCAGAGCATGCACTGGATCTGCTTGTTGTATGCTAATTGGTCCTGCTAGCTGAGCTATCGCAACATGTGGTCAAAGATGTTTAAGGCAAAACCATGCTTGGGTAATGATTTTCTGTTGATGAAAGACAGATAATTATAACTGAAAATGTGTCCTGTGCGCACAACTTTCTTGTTTGGTCTGATTTGTTTAAGTAAGAGAAGCCCGGCTAGCTCAGTTCGGTAGAGCATGAGACTCTTAATCTCAGGGTCGTGGGTTCGAGCCCCACGTTGGGCGGTGAACTTTTTAAGTGGAGCATTATTTGCCCCCCTCGCCTCTCGGGACAAATAAAGTTGTTTTAAATTTAAATCTACCCTGATGACATAGCAACGCTAAGAGTAATAACTGCAACAGATTGCATGTCTTCCCAAAGCATGGTATGGATGTGCTTGTTCATGTAGACAAAGACGTATGCTAAGTGGTCCTGCTAGGTCAGCTACCGCAACATGTGGTCAAAGATGTTAAGTGCAAAACTATGCTTGGGTAATGATTTTCTGTTGATGAAAGACAAATAATTATAACTGAAAATGTGTCCTGTGCGCACAACTTTCTTCTTTGGTCTGATTTGTTTTCTTGAAAGAAGCCCGGCTAGCTCAGTTCGGTAGAGCATGAGACTCTTAATCTCAGGGTCGTGGGTTCGAGCCCCACGTTGGGCGGTGAAGCTTTTAAGTGGAGCATTCTATCTTGATGATATAGCGATGCCAAGAGTGAAAACTGCAACTGATTGGATGTCTTCCCAGAGCATGGTATGGATGTGCTTAGTCACATGGAGCAAAATTGTGCCTCTTGCTTTGGATTTAGTCCTCTCATTTTTCTTAATGTGGTCAAACAGAGTTTAGAACAATACACTATCTGTAAACCAGTCATCTCCTGGGATATGTATCTTGTCTCTTCATTTTCAATATGGCCAACTTGATCTAAAAGATGATCCGTGTCACCCAATCACTGTATGGATATATGTCAACGGGAGAAGGCCCACATTGAAATGTGCCATCAGAACAGATATATGGACTAAGAAATACTAAAAACATAATTCACAAAAGACAGAATCAATGGAACTCTAATGTGTGGGTGTGAGTGTGAATGTATGGAATGAATGTTTTCCAGCTCATTGGTTCGGTTCAACAGTCCATGTCTGTTTAATTCACTGCCACTGCTCTCATCAGCATTATTTCCAGCAGCTCTAGAAACTCACAGCAGTCAAAGGCGGCTAATAGTTGGTGAACAAAGAATCTTATAGCTTTACAAGATGAAATGAGTCCACGACCAACAACAGTTACTATTCTTTAACCTGTTAAACGGTTTACAAATGATAATGTTCACAAACTCTGATCCAATCACATTAAGGAGCGACTCCATTAGCTCCACCTTTGCTACAAGGGAGTCAGAATTTCAGTTGTTTAGCCAGAAAAACCCGATTTAGCAGAAGCAAAGCCAATTTGATGCAGATGAGTCAGCAGAGGTAATAGCAAAGTGACATATGTTTGCACAGAACAACAAGGCGCAGATCTATTGTGAGAGGCGGATGTGTGTGATGGATCTGTCCTTGTTTTTTTGAAAAATGTTTTGTGTGTATTTGTGATGTTAGAGGATTCAATATAGACTTATATTTATTTGTATAGAACGATCAAATTCTCCTTAAAGTTGCAGATTTTAATGGATGCAACTGTGTGTGTGTGTGTGTGTTTGTTTTGGCTCAACCTCCAAAATCCTCAGGCTGTTCATTTCATCATCTGAGATTTGGCAGTCTTCTTCTTTGTGTATGTATATTTAGATATGAGAATGCATGCATGTGTGTGTGTTTGTGTGTGTCTGTCTTAAATGGGGTTTTAAGTGTAAGTATGCTAATATGTTTTTCTCTCTCTCTCTCTCTCTCTCTCTCTCTCTCTCTCTCTCTCTCTCTCACACACACACAAACACAAACACAAACACACACACACACACACACACACACACACACACACACACACACACACACACACATACACACTCCAGCGGTTTCTCTTGCTCCTCTGTTATGGCCTACTTCCTCCCTGATCACGTGACCAGCTGGCAGCAATGGTGATTAAGTGGGAGAACTGCAGGTCCAACGATGCTGGAGGGCACAACAGGTCCCAAGATGCCGAGGGGTACTTCTCTTTTTTCCTTGTCCCCTTGAGAATCCTCCTGTCAGTAATTAGCAAACACTGCCTCTGGCGAGTGCATGTGTGTGTGTGTGTGTGTGTGTGTGTGTGAGTTTGTAAAGGTGTTTGTCTGTGTGTGTGTGTGAGCTTGTAGATTTTTGTTGTGTGTCAAAGAGAATATTCTGACAAGCTGTTCACTGGTTTCAGTGTAAACCTCCAGTTGTGGCTTATTTGTCTGTTAAATACTTTGAATCTGCAAACACGACGTCAACACACTGTCAAGTCAAATCCCCCATTACAGAAATACCCTTGTTCTTTCCTCACAGCATTCTGTAGATGCTCTGGCCCGATTTAAAAAAAAGAGTTAAGTGTCTTGCTAAAGTGCCCTTTGACAGGACTCATGACTTCAGAGCAAGTTGGTTACTTTGTGCAGAGATTGAATCGGTGACATTTCAATTACACGATGATCTCCGCTGGTCCTCGGTCTCCTCACTGCAAATGCAACAATTCGACCAGACTCAGCTGAGAAAGCGGCTGCATGACCTTCCCAAGATATTGTTGCGACTGGACAAATTGTTTACATTACTTGTTATATGATGACCTCCACCACGGAGGTTAGATTTTCACCATCTTCCATTGGTTTGTTTGTTTGTCAGCAGGATCACACAAAATCTACAAAATGGATCTCAGCAAGACTTGTTGCAAGGATGGGACCTGGGCTGAGAAAGAACCCATTACATTAAAGCCCAGTTTCACTTTTTTCACTTTAACATTCAGAGATGCAGGATTTTTTTTACATGTTCACCAATTTCCCGGGGACAAATTCATGAATCTTGATGGAAACACACCAGGCACATGTTGGGGACAGACATCTATGAGGATAGGATTCTTTTCACTTGCTGTACGTAACAAACAGGGCTACAAACCTGTGACTACCACCATTATGTAGCTGAGATCATGTAGATTCAGAAGGGAATCAACAGTTTATGTGTATCTCCAATCATGAGAACTATGTTCCAACAAACATGACAGATCTGGTGCAGAATTTAAAGGGACTGTTGAGCCTTGGTGAAGGAATCTTAGTTGAGGAGTGATTCACTAGACAACTGGTCATAGTCACCATTGTAATTTAAATTAGCATGTCACTGAGTCGAGTGCGTACCTCCGCCAAGGCCCAACAGTCCCCTTATGAAACCACATTTAAATGCACTAGATCTGGTGCACACTCTCATAAATATCAGTCCCCTAAGAATGTTAGATTATTTTATATTATCTATATTAAGATCTATGAACTATTCTCTGAGAAATCAACTAAAATGTTTTTTTTGAAAAGGCCTACAATGTTAGAGAAAGTGCATGAGAAAAAACATCCTGGATCTGCACCAAAATTTAATTGGTTCTTCCCTGACCCTTAAAGGGATAGTTCACCCAAAAATGAAAAATCCCCTCATTATCTACTCACCACTCTGCCGATGGAGGGGTGGGTGAAGTGTTTGAGTCCAGTTTCAGCCAAATCCAATACAATTGAAGTAACTGGTGACTCCTTCTTCCAACGTAAAAAAAACAACAGAAAAGAATCCAACTCAAAACTACGTCATTTACACCATGTTATTAGTCTTATTTGCCCAATTAGTTCCCTCCTACTTACTGTTGCGGTTCTTGCCAGAACTGGCTGCAGTTACTTTTGGGTGAACCATCCCTTTAACACAAACTTCCACCAAGTCTAGTGGTAGTGTGTGCAGTAATTTTTGGTCAAATACAAACTGACAGGGGTGAAAACAAAAACCTCCTCGGCAGACACAACATCCCCTTAAAAGTATCTGTGGGAAAGCTGATGTTTTTCTGTGCTGACACAAATTTTCAGAATCGGGACAGAATATATGAACTGGTCAACACACCACTATACCACCATATGACCAAATTAACAACATGAAATGTGTCAAGTCTTTCAGGCTCGTTAGCTGCATTTCAACAAAGTTACCCAGGTATGGAGTCCTCACAGATTATTTAACAGTATCAATTATTTGTGCTGTGTGCTGAGCCTAATAATCCACCTCGGGCACATCCCTCATTAAGCTGCTTGGAAACGTTGCGGTGAACAGTGGCACCTGTGAGCCACTTATTACAACTTGTGCCACATACTTTAGAAACTCCAACTATTCTAGCTCTATACTCTGCTCACTAACGTATAACACGTATATACAAGATTAAATATCAGTGAGTGAAATTGCCTGTAAGGAGAGTTACACTTAGAGGTGCTCTTGTCCCTCCGCAGTTTGCTCTCATGTTAATGAAGAGCACCTCTCCATATTAAGTACGCCCTTCATCCCTTCGTCCTTCTGCTGATGTGGTCCTGAATCACATTATGTATACACACACACACACACACACACACAAACGTGCAGAGGGCAAACATACAAATGCACAAACAACCACACATGCACAGAGACACGTTCAGCCCGGGGCCTTGTTTTATATTTTCCAAACTCCTCCCAAACTCAATCAACACGCTTATCATGTCCCCCCAATTCAGATCCCATTATATCGCTGACTCACACTCTCCCTTTCATGATGAAGTTAATAAGCAGACAAAGACGGAGGAAATGAAAAAAACAAGTTTACACAATCCTCATTATTTCCATTCACGGCACCAGTGACATTGTAATTGCAGAAAAAAAAACGTGCCGGCGTCTCTTGTTTCTCCCATCATCCATTTAAGCCTAAAAAAACACAAGTGATTGATGTCTCGCTCTCTCTCTCTCTTGCCCCTCATCATGTCATTCATCCGAGCCGTCTTTCATGTTCTTCCTGCGTCGGGCCCCACATGAAAAGAGCGATTGAATATTAAAAAAACGGAGGTAACGTTCAGCAAGAGGGTGAAGCTCCTTGTGGACCCACTGAGTGACACAAACTAGCCTTTAATTGCTCTCTAGAAATCCTTCTTCCCACATGTCTTTGATCGTCCTGTTGCAGAATCAATACTGTGCGAGCAGACATGAATGTGTACCGTCAGTCACACACACACACACACACACACACACACACACACACACACACACACACACACACACACACACACACACACGTTGATAGTTGCAGGAAATCGATCGGTACTCTCGGTCTTCTTATTCACCGTGTGTCTAGCTGAGCTTCTCAGTGTTTCGTTTACTGAATAAAGGAAACAAAGGGACACCAGCTGTGTGTCTGTGTGTGTTTGTGGTGTGTGTGTATGTGTGAGTGTGTGAAGTTCATGTATGATGCGCCGGTTTGTTTTTTACTGGTCGTCTCTTCAGGATGGTTAGAGGTGTTATTGTGGAGCTGTTGCAACACACATCCTGCTCTCTGATTGGCTGTCCAACCTCAAGGTGAGCCTGTCCCTGACCACCTTCACCCCATCCTGTTGATGTGCTACAGTCACCGTCATCCGCATCCAGCGCACGTATAGACAACATGAGGCTCGCTCCTCTTTCCGCTCCCATGTGCTAATGGGAAGGTTTGACATCTGGTTTCAGCAAAACAAAAAAAACAGATAGTAAATTGACTTGCTAAGTAATTTAAGTGCCTTTTATCATCTTCTCTAAGACAGAAGGACACAAATCCAGATTTTTTTTCGTCACTTCATGTGTATTTAATTGCATGTAAGAGGAGAATCCGAGTGTATGTGAGCATCTGTGCATGTTTACATGCAGAGGGGCTGGTACATGTATGGTTGTTTATCCCTCACACGCTGCTGACAGATGGTGACATGTAGGAGGAGGCAAAGTTCAATGTCAACAGACATGCACTTAAAATTTGACTTTTACTTGATTTTAACTGTGAACACGACAATATGAACAGATGTCGTGATCAGACTTGGTCAGACGTTATCGTGGCTGAGATGAGACACAGGAGAAAGAGGAGTGTGTTAATTGGTTGGGTAGAGAACAATAAAAGTGGGGTGATGAGGGCATCACTGACAAATAGACTGGCAAGTTTATTATGGGGCATTAAACTGGCATCAGATAGAGACCTTTGCCCATTGCTCCAGTTCAAACACGATTCAGTTACTCTCTGAATCCTGTGTGTGTGTGTGTGTGTGTGTGTGTGTGTGTGTGTGTGTGTGTGTGTGTGTGTGTGTGTGTGTGTGTGTGTGTGTGTGTGTGTGTGCGTGTGCGCGTGTGTGCGCGTCTCATCTCACCTTTGATGCTGCCGATCTATGCTTTACTCATTAGTATTAATGAATCACACACCACCTACATCTTGTTCATTATCTCTGTCTCCTTCAATTCAGTTCAAAGAGACACTGCTTGAGTAAACATCAAAAAAGGATATGAAACAAAGCACCAGGGAGGAAATATACAAACACTTGTGACACGCAGTTCAATGACTTCAATAGCGGATGTCAGCGTCTCAGAGTATAGTGAGGTTTAATTAATTGTTTTTATTTCTTTAAGCTGCACTAAACTATATTTTATAGTGAATATGGGTCAAATTGTATATTTCTATTCAGCTTTGTGGAGCGTTTTAGCTCTTTCAGCTCTTTGTTTTGGTTTTGAAGCCTGCTAATTCACTCACTTATTCACGCACCCTAATCATTCTTGTTTTCAGTCTGCATCTGTTCTCTGATAAATCCACTCTACGCCATAACTCCAGCACCAAACAACAAACGAGCAAATATTACAGCCGGTTGATGAACATCTCGGTGCATTTAGACGCTAAAGAGACAGATATTTCCCTCATGATTCGGGACCAAAGCGAAGCTGAAAGAGTCTAAATATTTGATTGAAATCCATCAGATGGATAAAAACACTTTTTAAAAATGCATCCTTTAATTAACCACGAGGGTCCCACTGGGATAGAGAGTCCTGGTCAACACGGGCAGAATATTAAATGAAAGAGTTTCATATATAAATATAAGCAGGGACATGATTACACAAACAACTAAACCATAGGGCAGACACAGAAACATACGAATAAATAATTTGTATTATTATATGGATGTGGAGCTTACATGTCAAATATGTAGTTGTGTAAGTTGGCAAAAAACATCTGTTAAAGCTGCTTTAAGATTTGGTAAATCGAAAGACATGAATCGGAAAGTGACTGAATTAAGTAAGATTACGCATTAATCACCTAATTTTCTTAACGGGCTTTGCATTTTAGTGAGAAATGTGAAGTTTCTACCCCAGACACCTGTGAGACTTTCCCCTCTGCGTTGTCTTTAAGTTCAGATCTGGTGTTTCTTGCTGTTGCTGAAGTTAATCTCCCAAACTGTACATTTGAATCTCACCCTTCTTTACTTCCTACCTGCTATTATTGGCTTCCATTGTATTCATCCCTCGCAGGTGAAGTCTGCTCTGGGCCAGCAGAAAACCCCCAAACCATCAATCCCGCATGCTGGCAGCCCCAACGCTGTGGCAATGAAATGTGAACCTATGTTGTGACAAAACTGACCTCCTTTTCCGCATCTCCGGGGAGTTTGCCAGCAGGAGGAGAGAGAGGAGAGGATGAGGGAGGCATCGGGGGAGACACGGAAGACGGGAACGGCAACTGCCTATGATGGAGTGAGAAAATTGGGTTGATGGAGGGAGAGTTGAGGTAAAGGAATTAAATGAAATCCAAGTCATGTGCACTGGGATGAGATGAGGAGCGTGAGGTGATTTGCGGAGGAGGTGTGCATGTGTAGGAAAGTGGTTGGAAAAGGGGAAATTGAGGGGGTGGAGAGGTCGACGGGTGGCTGGAGGTAGAGGGGTCCCATCACTCTCTCTGGTCTCAGCCTCCTTCTGCCTCTAGCAGGGGTTGATTTACTGCCCGAGTTCAGATTAGGATCCCCTCCATGGCCGTCTGCCTCCGTCTCCAGTTTAGTGCTCCTTCCCAGGGGGGATATTAATACCTGAGGAAACACCGGCTTTCTATTCACCTGCTGTAGCCGTGGACTTTATAGGGCACTTCATAGCCTGAGAGGCAGAGCATTACTCAGGAAAATTTGTAGGGCACTGTTGCAGTTGCAAAACATTCTCTGCTTTGCTACAGCGGTGTTGTTATGGCCCTTCGGCGACAAAGTTGACGAAAACAAACGCTTTCTGTTGTCGCTTTAAAAACCTGTCTGAGTGCTGCATTCACTGCAAAACGCTTAATAACGTTGTCATAGAAATTAGAGCTGGTTTCAGCCCCGACTTTGGTCCAATGGGCAAAATGACTCAGAAAGCTAATAGTATGTTACCATGGTAATCCCCATGGTAGCTGAGTTGAATATTCCTGTCGCTTGAGTCTGATGAGCTGGCAGCACATGAACAGCACGAAAAAAAACATGTTCCATTCAGGTTTTTTTTATTTTTGTTTTACAATAGACGACGATATGTTGCACAGGGTCAGACGCACACACAAACACACACAAAAACAAACACACTCTCCTCCTGGCCGGTTGGTGCTTGTTTACTTCAACCTGCTCGTCTCCTGTCTTCGCTCCCTAACTTTACCTCCCCCCTTGTCTCCCGTCTTTCTCTCCACGATCTTTCTTTCACCTTAAATCTACAGAATCTGGCTGCGTCTCTCTCCCACCTCTCCCTGCTCTCGTCCTCCTCACTATCCTTGCACAACCCTTCCATCCTCTCCTCCTCCTGCTCCTCAGCGATGTTTCATTTACTTTAATCTAATTTGATGTTATTTAATTTAGAGAGCCGTGACTTGTGATGGCTCAGCAGGGATTCAGCGGTGTAGCTGCACTGTTGCGTGCGTGCGTGCATGTGTGCGTGTGTGTATACAATAAAGCGCATGTGTGTGCGTTTGCAGGTCTGCAGTGTGCACAATGTTGCCCTTCAGCAGAGCAGAATTGTTTGATTCTTTGCAGCCTGAGCTTGTCTCCGAGTAAACAAACTAACTTACAATCACGCCAAGATGGTCATCACTTATTCATATGATTGAGTATGAGTTGGGAGACATTAGGAGGCGCTGGAATGAAGGGGTGATGAGAGGTAATGCTCTGACAGCCACGGTGGGAAAGAAACACGGGGTGTCGGATGAGAAATAGATGAGAAGATGAAGGCGAGGAAGAGGAGGAACGACCTTGAAGAGGCCAGATAAACAGACGCATTGTGATTTATGTGACTTCATGCATTATTGACAAGGGAATTATTAGCTGCAGGGAATGCTCTTCACCTGCGATAGTCCCCAGACGCTGTGACGTGCGGCTGCAGGAGCTGCGGCGATGAAGACAAAAATGTATTGCCCATTTATATTCAACCCAAAGGACTCACTCTGAGCTGCAGAGGACAGATCTGAATGTCTGAGATAAAGTAAAATCTTGTCCGAGCAGTATTTACTGTGATATGTATCTGTTGAAATAAAATGCCTCTGGCACAGAGCGGCTTTATAAATTTTGTTTAACCTGTAGATCCTGTCACATGAGAATATCCCTGCAATAAAAGTATATTGGCAGAATAAACATTTCATACATCACATTGATTTAGTCTATCATACACGGGGCTATACAAAAGAATGATATAGTGATAAAGAACGCTGCAACTAGACTATTTGTTGACACTGTCTGTTCATATGATTCATCAGTGTTTTTGTGTTGAGATGCAGTTGATTTTCAGAATAAAAGATAAATTAATACACAAATAAACAAAAGATATCTTTTGGTAAACAATACAAACACAGGAAATAGTGCATCCTATTTTAGTGTAATTATTCAATGTGTCCCATTAGCCTGATGCTTTATTTTGTGCTGATAGGCCGAGGTTTGTTTGTGGCCAGCTCTAATCGCACACCATTGTTTACTGGGAATTGTTTGTTTACTTTGTGAGTCATGAAGTTTGGAGCTCGGATGAACTTGTAATCCTGTTAATTCTATCCCTCAGACTTTCTCGGAGAGCGTCAGTGATGCCAGCAGCATTTCCATATCATGAATTAAAACTAATTTAATCGTGTTTTAATTAAACCTCATTTGGGTCCGTTACCAGCATGTGGTGAGTGTGTGTGCGTGTGTACTTATATCTTTGTGAGGACCATTTGGAGCACAGAACTTACAGACTGAGGACATTTCTGGGGCTGTATGAGGGTTAAGACTGTTTTTTAGGGTTAGGGTGAAACTAGGATAAAGTTAAGGCAATTTGGTGTGATAGTTAAGGTTAGGGTAAGGGGCTAGGGAATGCATTATGCCAATGAGAGTCCTCACTTATACAGATGTGTAAGAATATGTGGACTTGTCTTCCTTGTGGGGACAAAAAACAAGTCCCCATAACGTCATCGTTACATTTTTAGGTTAGGGTTAGGAGACAAGTTTGAAGGTGCTGGTTTAGCTTCGGGTTTAGGTTAAGGTTAGAGTTAGGATGAGGTAATTGGTTTGCGTTAGGGTAAGACACGGGTTTGAAGTCTACAGGAAATAAATACAAGTCTATGTAATGACTTTTAATTGTGTATTTGTTTGTGGTGATGGACTTTTTAAAGAACCCCCCTCTCGCACACTTGCTGATAACACCGCTGCCCTCTCAACTTTAGCTCATCTCGCTGATGCGTTTAGTTTTTCATTTTTCTTTTTCGCTGTTCGTCTCTCGCTTTGATTTAGAATTTACCCTTTTCCACAGCCTAAATTAAATCAGGCTCGGATGTGTGCCTCCACTGTCGCTTTTCATACAGTTGTACACAAAGATACACAGAGATTCACAGATACTCGCACAGAAATCTGTCGGGTGAAATGTTTTTTTTATTAGTTTGCTGACTCTGTCCACGTACCGTTGGCCTGTTGGATATAAATTCAGCCTGATTCGAACTCAAACCATTTGGAACCAGACAAGATAAGAGGAAAACTGCTGCTGCTCAATGGAGGTGTCTGGAGGGATGATGGACTGGCAGCTGCCTGGCTCAGAAGAGAAAGCAGTGTAGAGCAGCTTAAACCTACCAAGGTGTGAGATTTATTCATGCTGTCTGAGTGTGGGTGTGTGTATGTGTGTGTGTGTGTGTGTGTGTGTCTGCTGAAGTTCGCCCGATATGGGATATTTGAAATAAGGCTCCTATAGATGATATCCTATGCATTAAATTTAAGTGTTTTCATGCTAAATATTTATATCTTGGTTAGAGGAAGATTCTGAAATCACATTTACAGCAAAATATCGCACTCAGACTTTTCCCGAAACTCAGTGAATATTCAATTCTCTCAGGGTTTAACTTCTCCTGTTGAATGTTCTGAGACTTTAGCATAAAATGAGTTTTAAATTTACCAAACCGCCACCAGATAATTCAATTTGCAGTGGATATTAAGATGGCTCTTTGGATCTGTCACATCCATAATGACACTGACACTGACTGACAAGTATGATATATTGCAATACAGTGTTTATGTGCATGCATTCTTGTGTGTGTGTGTGTGTGTGTGTGTGTGTGTGTGTGTGTGTGTGTGTTCCTGAGTGTATCAATCTATTTCTGGGAGATGATGAGTCACCAAGTAATCTCCAAATGGAAGTGAGTGCTGTTACACTTTGAGAAGAAATCCATCATGTCTCCAGCAGGTACCGGCAGGTTGTCAGGGTGGTCGCGGTGCACAGCTAACCGGTTAGCAGTTTCTTCACCTGTTGCTAATGGCAGTAATTCTAAATGTTCTGGTCTGTAGAGAACAGGGGCAGCAGACTGTACTGAAGCTAAAACAGCTTATGTCATTACAAGCTGTCGGACACATATTACTAGAGTGACTCGGCTGACGGCTTCCAAACACTGAGCAGGTGAAGCCTCACTGAGTTTCTCAAAAGCACTTCCTGTGTCCTCGCTGCAGCCTTCTCCTCTAAACTGTTTTATTGTGCAGCACTATAGTGTAAAAATGATTACATCAAATACACTTAACTAAAACTTCACCCCAAGGTTTTGGTGATGTGCCTCAACCTGGAAATTCAAAAGATGCCTTGAGAACAGTGATGGGAGACGGGACTGATCAAGATTTCATGACGTAGAGCGGTTCCAAATGACATACATATATACATGATATATGTATATATATATACATGAGCACTGGCCCTGAAGGATCCAAGACGGTTTGGTGGCGTTATGAGCCATAAATGTAGATTGTCTATAAATGTGATTATAAATCCAATTTTAAAAACCAGCGTTAATGTATTTCCTCAGAGAGCAGTCATATCATTTAGTTTTCAGCTTAAAAAAAACCGTCAAGTGTGTATCACTTTAAAAATGAGACCATGAAACCGAACATTTCTCTATCTTTCAAAACTTTTTCAAAAAGGAAATGAAATAAGGGCGCTGAGTAGAACTGGAAAAAAAGTGGATGTCTCTGAATAAAACAAATATCCCTATATAATCCTTATATAATATACTTTATTCTACTTGTATTCAAGCTGGAATGAGGACACACTCATTGCCTGAATGAAGTTTTGACCGTCTTCTTTTAGAAAATGCACTGTCTTCCACTGTCCACTGATATAATACTCTCCGTAATGTATGGTGATCTGATTCCACTGCTTTTAAAGGATCATATCTGTCGCATGAAAACACAGATAAAACATACACAAACAAAACTGTATTCAGTTTCGTCTGCTAGTACTGAAACATCTGTTACACATTTTTTACATTTGCAAATGTTTATACAGCTTTTCACTATCTCGCCCTTGCTTTGATTTTCAGCCCCATCAAAGCTCATGATTATTTCATTAACATCGCAGAAGATTTTATTTGTATTTTTGCCACATGTAACTCACCCCTGGACATTCTCTCTCCACGAGTTTAGGGCTCTAAAAATACGTTTTAATTTTTGGCAAAAATTTCCCACAAATTACCTAATGATGGCCTCATTTTTATTTTTTGTTGCTAAATGACTCACAACTTTTCATCATCTGATTCAATGTCACTTTGTCACCACATCTGCAAGTAGCTGACCAATTTATAACTCTCTCTCTCTCTCACACACACACACACACACACACAAACACACACGCACACACTCTTTCCAAAGGTCTGGGTGTTAAATCCAGTAAGTGTTGCATTATTCATGAGGTGTTGCAGATATAACCTTCCTGAGAGGAACTTTAAGATTTTCCCCCAGCTCCTCAAGGTACTGTACGTATATTATACAGGACACATATTCACTTTGTGTGTGTGTGTGTGTGTGTGTGTGTGTGTGTGTGTGTGTGTGTGTGTGTGTAGGGAACAGTTTTAAAAATATTTTTTGCACATGTACCAAGCTTATTGTTTAGCTGCTTGACCTTTGAGCTGTTGTGATTGAATTACAGTGGGGTTGGAAATTCGGGCCTTGCACTCTTGAACCTCACAGTGTATGTTTATGTATATTTCACCTCCAGCATTCACCTGCTTTCCTCCGATTTCACTCAATCTGTGTCTTATTCACTTCGTCTCTGCCTCACTCGCTGAGCACTAACTCACTATATATGTCACACACATCTGCTGATTGTTTTGCTGCCTCCTCCTGTTCACAATCACTGCTACGTAGCTGAATGTGAATAAACCTGCTCTTTTATTCAATTTTCAGTAATTGTCAGGATCCAGTTTTTCCATCTCACATCGAAGGCCATCATTGCTGCAGGACTTGGAATCAGCGCGACAGGGACGTGGAGTGGAATTGATGATGACCATATTTAAATGCTAATGAAAATAAGGCTGGATTTGGTGAGATGTTGAATGCATTATGCAGCAGGGTTGCGATCAGAGACCGTGATCGGCTTCCTCGTGTTCCCATGGCTGCTGCGCTTCCACTTCACGAGGGAGCAGGGAACGTTATCGAGGCACCACCTCCCTTCCAGCTGTAACTTTACAAAGGATACAGAATTTATACCAAATATCCGATGTACCGTGAACGATAGTGTCTTCTTCATCTTTGCAGTATTGATACAGAACACTACACTTGATTTCCTTATATCGCCAATTTGAGTTTTATCATCTTAACACAAACTCCAAGATGATCCTTTCATTTTGATAAATGCAGCACTCGGAAGGAGGCTATTAAAACAGCACATTATCCTCACCTTTCACGGAGGAAATAAATTGCCATATCAGAACATGAACTTTGAAATGCTAATGTACCTGCTGCGCACTGTGACCTCAACAGAGACTCTTTCAATCTATAAAACTCATTATGCCTCTTTCCACTTCCTAATATGCTACCATGTAGTTTTCTCTCTTTTTGACCGTGGATCGTTTAATACTCTTATTTTATGTATACCTGAATGAATTTGAGTCTTTTGGTGTCATGGTGTTCAGATTCAACTCTCTCTGTCTCATGCCCTTCACTTATATGTTGCGCTTCTATGTCAACAATCCAATTATAAAAACCCAGAGTATTAACTCTGTCACTCCAGGCTCATTGATTTAGTGATTAAAGCTCAGGGGGCAGGATGAAAGCATATCTCTATTAGCGTAGCAATAAATGGTTTGACAGAGCAAACGTTACAGGGAGAAAAACCGGAGCAGCCACTTTTGATTGTCGACATGACTCCCTGTATTGATTTGTTTTGTGAGGTCAGAGTCCATGTTATTCGTGTCCCTGTGGCTCTATTTTATGGTTTACACTTCCTCCCACGACTCCGCTCTTTGTATTTGAGAAGACAGAGTTTTTTTACCAATTCTCAATTCTCTCAGGTCACTTAGCAGGTTCCGATTGTGAAGGTACGATCCATGTAATACCCAGGGTGAAGTGTATTCAGCGGAGAATGGCAGCACACAGTGAATCAAGACACTGAAAGTAAGTCAAGTTCTTTGACTCAGCGGAGAGGTTTGTATTGAAGGAAACACAAAGAGAAGCTGCTGATATTTTGTTATAATTATCATTATTATTATTATTATTATTATTATACAACAGTGTTTTTCTCGTTAATGAAATGCAAACGTGAATTGCAGCACGAGTGTGACCAACACCCCCCACAGCTACAAAAAGCAACTTGATAAATTAGATTTCTCAACACCTGAGAAAATTGAGCTCAATTCACCATGAGATTTTAAATGATTAACTGACCAGATACCCACCACACAGCTGTGTCTGCTTCACATTTAATTTCATTACATGCATTGAAAACTACACGCGAAGCCTCTCACCCAGACAGATGTGGGCCACTTCAGGCAATGATGCAGCACTTCTGGCCTTGTGGCCCAGACAAAATGGATGTGAGCCTAAAGTGGCCCCCTTTTAAATTGTAAATGTGGCCAAAATATGCCAAAACCAATATGGGCCTTTTTTGGCAAACATGTGTTCTTGCTCTAGGCGAGGCCAATATAGCACAAAACTAATTTTGGCCACATTTGGCACCTTTGGTCGACATGCTCCATTGCTATGGCTCACTTGTGGCCCAGATCATGGCAAACAGGAGCACACCACCCATGTGCAATCATTCCACACGGTATGTGGGCTGGATGACAGTGTTTGGTGTGCGCCAAATCTGGGTCAAACCTATTTTGCCATCAGAGAAGCATTTATAGAGAATTCAATAAATGAACCAGAAAATGTAAGGTATAGTTTTGTTTAAAAGGTTATTTAATTAATAACTGATCAACAAATGGGTTGCAGATTCATTTTCTTTTGAGTGACACATCTATGAATCGATAGATCCTAGTTGTTCCGACCTTCGTTTGTCCTGCCTCTGCAGAAGAAAAGCCTTCAGCACCACGGACAGCGCCAGAAATCCTTCACCAGAGACACACGTATGGTCGGAGGACGCTCTTCCTCTTTGACATGATTTATAAGAGCATTAAATTGCATATTTAACAACCTTGATTCTCAGATTGATCTAAGTTTCTCATGAATATTAAGAAAGTCTGCTCAAATCCTTGGTTTGACTCATTTGATAATATACAATGCTGTTAGAGCGCCAGGGTGAAACGTTCAAGACTGTTATCTTTACTTTTCAGTGATGCCTCAGCTCCCAGTGGTAGCAGCCTGCATGGTAGCACACCACACTGTTACACCTCCCAGGCGCACACACAGTGTGTTAACCCTTTGCAATCAGCAGATTAGATTGGGTGGTTATAGGCCCAAGTTGCTGCAACCACATTTAATTATAATGGCGCAGCAGCAACATCAAGGCGAATACTGCAATTGGTCTGCTGCGGTCCCACTGGTGGAGAACTGGTGCTTGACACATAGGCTGCAATTATAAGGGCAATGTAAATGAGATAGTGGTGGGGTACTCTAATCAGAGAGGGAAACACACTGGCAGCCTGGTCAGGAGCTAACAGGAGGGGAGAGGACGTCTGACAACACTGGCGGAAAAAGAGGTTTGAGTTCCTTCAATCCACGAAGAGGCTGAAAAGAAATTTGGGATGGTGGAGGGGAGGGGAGAGAGAGGGGGGTACATGCTCTGCATCATTTAAGTACTGCGGCTGATGTCATTTCCTGAGCACCATGATTGGTCATTGATGACTCTGAAAACTGTAAGGAATGGGCTTTAATAAACACACACTCACACACACACACACTTTGGAGGCTTACACTAACCTTAACCATATAGATACTACATGACTAACTCTAACCTTAACCTAAATATAACCTTAACCTAAACTTAAGACTAACCTTAACCTAAGATTAACTTTAACCTAAACCTAATATTGCAACATGTCTTCACCTAAAAATCGAACAGATTTAGGTCCCCACAACATGAGTAATACCTGGATCACACACACAAACATCCACCCACACACAAACGCACACACACACAAACACACTCCCCAGGGGAGATGTTGTGGCTTCAGCGATCCGTTGAAACCTGGAGACCTTAATTACTCGGACCTCACATCCTCCTCTCTCTCTCTCTCTCTCTCTCTCTCTCTCTCTCTCTCTCTCTCTCTCTCTCTCTCACACACACAAACACCTGCAAGGAGGGCAGCTCCCGTTGAGCGTCGCATATTTCGCGCTCACCCACACAGTCGCACCTCCGCTGCCGTGCATGGTCCACGGTACATGGGTTCACTCTGCCACCGGCAGCAGCCGAAATTAAAGCACCGGAGGTGGGCGCACCAGGAGAGGAGACCCCTTCCTTCCCCATCCCTCCGCTGTGTGAACGCTTAAAGCTTCCTCTCAATTTAAATCCTGATTTATCATTGTCATAAGAAGCGAGAGACAGCAGCAGCAGCATCTCCAGCAGCAGCAGCAGCAGCAGCAGCAGCAGCAGCAGTTCTTACAGACCCAGACCCGTGGGCGGCTGGGTGGCGTCTGGACGAGGATTTGGCTCCACACTGCTCCATCTCAACAACACCTCAAATCCTCAAGATACGGCGATGAGAGCTGAGATGTAGCGGATGGGAGGCCATTCATGTGGATCTGGACTTCAGCTGATACGGATAGAATCTCTTCATCACCTCCACCACCATCCTCCTCCTCCTCCTCTTCCTCCTCCTCCACCTCCTCCTCCTCCTCCTCCTCCTCCTCCTCATCGTCTAACCAGTTGATATTTTTTGATGCAACTGTCTGAAAAGTGTGGAGCACATTGACGCACGGGTGAAGTCCAGCACAGAGACTGAATGAGTCCATCTTTGGCGGGCGGACGGACTCCTCGGGCGCACAGGACGGATGCAAACAGACTCAACACATCTTGGCAATTCGCAGCACCCTCAGCGTCTCCGCCAGATTCGGTGGTGTAACGGAGCGGGGGTGAATCTCACAGCGGGGGAGCGGTCAGTTTCACAGGCAGGTAATGGCTCGCACCCGTCGGTTGATGAGTGTGTCACCTCTGGACTGATGTGCAAAAAGGTGGTAAAGGTGATTACCGCCCATGCGTCTGTCGGTGCCGCCGACGGCCGCAGCGCCGCGCAAGCGACTGCACCTGTTGTGATCTGTGTGAATGTGCGTGTGCGTGTGCTCGTGTGTAAATAGACCTGTGTGTGTGTGGATGGGCCGTGTTGTTGCAGTGGGTGACAACATGACAACATAATGATGCCCGTGTCTGTCCACATTTAGTTTCCATCAACTGCTCCGGAAAACCTCCCTCCAGCTGCGCGTGTGCGTTACCGCGCGTCGGTGCGCGCCGTGTGGGTTTGATCGGTGTGATTAGGTGATTATAGGTCCATCACACGCGCGCCATGCGTGTAATTACAGGATAATTGTCTCAACACGCAGCGGGAAGTAAAGCGCGCCACCATACATCACGCTTGGTGGCTCCGCTGCGCACACACACTGGTTCTGATCAATGTGGACCGGCTGCAGTATACAGCCCCATTGTTTTCACTCTGTTTCCCAGATGCTCCCAAAACTCCACAGTTACTGCACAGTGGTCAAATCTGCCACCTCTCTCACACATTCACCATCTGATTCCCTGGAGGAGATCCGCCTGTGGGTGGTGAGGTGGGTGTACGTGCGCATAATGGATGGAGTGTGTGCGTGTGAGCATGTTGGGGATGTGAGGGGTAACACGCATGAGTTTTTTGACATCCTAATCTCACTGCAACGTGGGTGACTTGATGGTGCGGCTGTCGTTTGGAGTATATGCGTGTGCGTCCAACTGCAGATGCGCGCGACGTGGCACAGGTTTCCAACTCTGCCCCCGTCGCCTGGAACTATAACATCCAACCAAAGCGTCGTTTGAGGCCGAGATCAAGGCCACACGCGTCCACCTCTCCTCTGCCAGAGCCGGTCCACCTGGTTGGTTGGTGCTGGGGTCAGATCTCCTGCTACAGAGCGCGCTGGATGACCCAGGTTGACCTCCAGCAGAGGCGCTTGTATAGGCGTCAAGATGCGCAGCAGTCGGGATGTGCAGCGCCTCTGCTGAGGAAGTAGAGACACAGCCTTGATGGATAAGAGAGAGAGACAGCAGAGATCACAGATGTGTGCTGCCTGCCTGTCTTTATCCAAGGTGACTTCAATAGGACACTGATAATGTGACACTAAGCAGAATCAGCACAGCATTAACAAGCTTTATCACTGGGTTAGACAAACAACTGATCAGAAGTCAGTTTATTGATGGCTGCCTGTTGAGGTGACACTCGTCTCTCTTTGAACCATTTTGACTGTTGTTTGTTTTGTGGTTGATATGACGACTCAGAGACTTGCTGTTTCCCTGCAGAACTAATTCAAGTGATCAGCTGGGATCTATCATTGTTTTTGGAGAGCTCCCTTACGTTTTAGTGGCTTGAAGTAGAAAGGAGAATCACTTGATTAATCTTGACGTCCGCCAGCCAACGGATGTCGTGCATATCAGAGAATCCTGGGACGAAGCTGAATCGCACAGTTTTGCATGTTTTGATGCTGAATCGGTGGCGGCGACATGTAGTCAACAACCTGTTTTGTTTGATTTGGCAGATACGGCTTGATTGCGTTGTCTTGTTGTGCAGGGCTGCCTGCCCGCGATGGCAGCTGTGCATGTGCATGTTGGGAAACTCGCTGTTGTGACCCCTTCAGCTCTTCCCTGTCATTCTGCTAATGCATTTTCCTCCACGGGGACAGAGGGAGGTGAGAGGAGAAACATGATTCTCCTTTCTCCCCCGTCGGCCGCTTTCGGCTGAGTGTTGGTGGCTCCTTCCCCTTCATCTCAGCCTCGACTCTCCTCTCTGGGCTTAAACTCGCTCTGATCACCACGCTGCAGACTTGAAACCGGACTCCCTGGGGTACAGGTGACCCCATAGTTCAAACACCATCAGTCAGCCCCCCTTCATTTGCTCTTTTCATCCCCTTTGTACCCCCCACCCCCCACCCCACCCATCACTGTACCCGTCTGTCTGTCTGTCTGTCTGTCTGTCTGTCTTTCTGCTGCTCTCCTTCCGCCTCTCAGCCGATAATAGAGGCTCATCAGATGGAGGTTTTTCTACCAAACCATGTCCTTGTCAGCTCTCGTGTCTGTCGCTGCAACAACAGTCTGCGTTTGCATCACTAGAAAAAACCTCAATCCAAAAATACACGGCAGAAAAATACAGAGTGAGTGAGAGGTAGGGGGAGAAAATAAAAGAGAAAAATCAGTGTGTGACAGAGTTGGATGCATGCGTTTGCATGTGTGCTGGTTTTCGCCATGAGTGAGTGGGTGTTTCTGTCAGTGGAACAAGTGTGAGAGCAGATGGACTGTTAAAATATACTCTCATATTAATTTTGATATCATATGTCTTATTAATTTGTCCACTGATTAAATAGTTGCTGGATCTTGTTTCATTTTAGGAGCTGAAGTACTTCAGGGGTCCAGCTGTGGCTTAAATTTTCAACACTTTTTTGTTGAAAATGTTTCCTTAATAATTTCTTCATGTTGCAGATATCTTCACATACAGTGTTCACAGATAGACCTGTCTTACAAACATGCATGCACTTTACATCTGGGAATTTAAACCTGCACATTGAGTCACTACCTCCAGTTCAAATACACCCAAAAATATATAATTGGCTTATGCAAGGAACTATACTTAGCATGACATGTTTTTAATTACATTGGAAATCTGAAGTGTCTATTTTTTCACACTCAGGGTGAAACGTCGGTCATCATGTGGAGAGAGGCGATTAAACACATTTTATTATAGATATTCTTAGTTTCACAGTGTTACACTTGGCTGTTTGCATGAAAAGTCACAGACGTAGTTATGTCAAGAACGTTGAATGGTCTCTGGTCTGTGCTTTTCTACTCTTGATGACCACTCAAAGCACTTCACAGTACAGTTTTTGCCATTCACCCATTCACACATTCACACCCCTTCATGCAGTGCATCTATGTGCAGCACTTTCTCCATCACACATCGCTCACACATGCGCCGGCACAGCTGTCAGGGGCCATTTGTGGTTCAGTATTTTGCCCAAGGTCACTTCAGAATGCAGAATGGGGGAGACTGGGATCGAACCATCAACCTGGACGATTTGGACAACCCGATCTTACCCACAGCCACTACTTGAATGAAATAGAGAGAGCAAACCCCGGCCCCTTCTTTTCAAATTTAGCACAGCTGGCCGATCACTGTGTGAAGTGGGTGTGAAAAACAGTCTGTCAATGTTGGAGTGTTTGTTTTGTAAAGTTACGGAAATGGACGAACACAGCAGGAAATACGACCTGACACCAGAGAGCTGTGGACGTAGGGGGGGGGGGGGGGGGTTCCAAAACTGTTCGACCGTTCAACAAGCAGCTCGAACGAAAGTTATTGCTCATCTAAACAACCAATAAAACTACATCCACCGAAATGTGTCCTTTTCCTTCAAATGATTTGCCCTTTACTTTATCAGGAGCAAGTCTGACACAATTTCATTTTTTGCGACTGTGAAAAACTGAAGAACAAGGACATTGGTGCCATGTTGTAAAACAAACTTGATGCCACACAAGGTTAAATGTAGTAGAGGGGCTGCCAGTCTTCTCAGTGACGGCCTAACTTATTCATTTAATTAAATCCTACATTAATTAAATCTCTAAATTAATGCAGCACTATTTCTTTGATGTTAATATGCTCTCCGTGGCACTTTTAAGGGAAAATGTGTCAATTCTGCAAAAAGCAGCCAAAGTGACTTCAAATCATGACGATGGAAAACTGATAAAACGTCATGTAACAGAAGCACAAGTAGAAAAGAGACACAATCAGTGGACTGAGGGGACGTCAGATACACAGCAACAAATAACAATGGACAGTGTCAGGGACCAAGCAGCCAAACGACAAGCGAGCACTGGATTTATTTTCAAAAGATGGGATTAAGTTAATAACTGAAGTCAACT
The DNA here is from genome assembly GCF_009819705.1 of Hippoglossus hippoglossus. Classification (NCBI taxonomy): domain Eukaryota; kingdom Metazoa; phylum Chordata; class Actinopteri; order Pleuronectiformes; family Pleuronectidae; genus Hippoglossus; species Hippoglossus hippoglossus. Next base: position 6,123,738 of record NC_047164.1, read on the forward strand.
CTACTGGAAACTACTACAAACAAAACAGGACTTCAAGTCAAACAACTCACCTCACAAATGAGCTAAAGTGGAGACATATAACCTGGCTGATCGGACCATTTGGAAACTATAGGTGGGAACAAAATAGACAACAAGTAAATGTTCATACAGAGAAACCCCATTCCCCCCCATGCTGAGGCAGCACTTGGTCTTGTCCATGTTACTGTTTCTCTGTATTTAACTAGGCTCCGCCCTCGGCCACATCTTTTGGCCAAACCAGGAAGGAGGACTGATGCAGCAGACACATGGTAACTAACTAACTAACTATCTAACTAACTAAACAACTAACCAACTAAGTAACTAACTTACAAACAAACATTCAAAGAAAACTGAGTTAATATAACTAATTACCACAAAACAGCGTAAACCTAATGTGAGCGCCTCGGTCAGAAAACAGTGTTGTTTCAAATATGTAGAAATAAACAAGATTTGAACCAAAAATCTGTGGTTGTCTTCGTTTACTAATGTGGCTGCATAGAAAATAACAAAACCTGTGATATTAGAGTGTGAAACAATGAGCCTAAATTAATGTGTGATGAATTTGACCATTTATTTTAATTGTGTGGCTGTGGATCAGACCATCACAGCCACCGTCACATCACGTAGACCTGTGGCAGCAAGAAGGTGCATTTTATTGTTTTTAAATTGAACTTTTAATTTGTAAGAGGGAAGAGGGGTATGTATGTGCAAGTTACATTTTCTGAAGTTGAGGCATAATGATAGAAGAGAAAAGTGTGTGTGTGTGTGTGTGTGTGTGTGTGTGTGTGTGTGTGTGTGTGTGTGTGTGTGTGTGTGTGTGTGTGTGTGTGTGTGTGTGTGTGTGTGTGTGTGTGTGTGTGTGTGTGTGTGTGTGTGTGCTGAAATACATCTAACAGATGCATTTTGTCATGGTGACCTGAGCACTTTTAATGTGCAGGTCAGACAAGAGTGGAACCAGGAACAGATGCTGCCCTTACACACTTCTCTGCACACACACACTCCTCGCTGTCTGTCTCTTGTCTCATGCACACACACTGCTGCCCTTAGACACCTCTATACACACACACACTGCTGCCCCTACACACCTCTCTGCACACACACTGCTGCCTTTACACACTTCTCTGCACACACACTGCTGCCCTGACACACTTCTCTGCACACGCACACTGCTGCCCTTACACACCTCTCTGCACACGCACACTGCTGCCCTTACACACCTCTCTGCACACGCACACTGCTGCCCTTACACACCTCTCTGCACACGCACACTGCTGCCCTTACACACCTCTCTGCACACGCACACTGCTGCCCTTACACACTTCTCTGCACACGCACACTGCTGCCCTTACACACTTCTCTGCACACACACACACTGCTGCCCTTACACACCTCTCTGCACACACACTGCTGCCCTTACACACTTCTCTGCACACACACACACCACTGCCCTGACACACTTCTCTGCACACACTCTGCTCACTGTCTGTCTCTTGTCTCATGCACACCGACATTGTCAGACCCGGTGTCCTCTACAGATCACATAGAGCCGGCATGCACTTGTCCCACAGCTCTTAACCTCTCACACTGTCTTTGTCTCTACGCTCAGTCTGTGTCCTCTTCGTGCCTCGGCTCCGATTCCAAGATCCACAAAGGAATTCGGTCTTGAAGGGAAGGGGAGAGGAGAGGAGAGGAGGGTTGTGTTCGTACGTTTGACCATGTTTCCTCTGACAGAGACATCCCCACTTCTATCTCTGTCTCTCCCGCCTGCCAGCAGCCTGCTCACGAAAGGCTCTTGGGATCTCTATCTCTTCCTCATCTTATCTATCTCTGTCTCCCTCACCTCAGTGCAATTCAGTGCAGCGTGTACTATTGGCAGGAATATCACATGATAACATATTGCCAAAGTGTCAAAATATTATGCCGGGACAGCCCTCGGAGCGACAACTCTCCTGAATCAAAGCGGTGAATCGCTCTGATCGTGCGGCAGCAGGGGCCGTGACTGATTGATGCCCTGTCGAGCCCTCAGGTCTCCGGGTGAGATGCTGGGTGGCGGGTGGGATTGTCTGGTGCCACAGGAAGTCAACAGATGTGACGGGGCGGTGGGCTTAAGAAAAGATAGCGAGTGACAGGACTTTAGTGCTTTTCCTCTGCAGGGGGACTGAACAAAGAGCAAGCAGGAGAAAGACAGCGAGAGAATGATCGTTGGATAATAATAATGATGGTGTTTATCAGAACAATAACAGTGGAATATTTCTTTGTGACTCCATTGAATTATAATGTGATTACATAATTTGTCACTGCGATTCAGCCACAAGGAGACGGCGGTTTCTCCCAGAAATGAGCATTGTCAGAGTGGAAGAAACAATGGTCCCTCCACAGAAGTGTGTTTCTAAAAAGGGCACGTTTGCCAATGTTTGAAAACACATGCACGAACACATGCATGTTTCTTACCCGTAGCTCTCTCACATACACACACACACACACACACACACACACACACATGCAAAGGTTATTTTGACTGTGTGTTTCTGTGTGTTTGTGTGTGTGTGTGCTCCACAGGGAGAAGATGCCATTCCACCATGTGCGGGCGGGCCTGCTCTATCCAGACAACTACCTGAGCAGCTCCCTGACAGAGGGCAGTGAAGCCTTCCAGCTCAACAGCATCTCCACGGAAGAGCTCGGAGGTGAGTGCGTTGACAGAGACAGAGAGGGGGGGTGAGGGGAGGGGAGGTGGGTATGCATGCAGGGTAAAGAGTGGGGTCGCCTACGAGCAATTTATGTTCCTCTACTGGAAAATGTAGATACAATGGTCCAGCTCTCCCGGGGTTAGGTTTTTCCATTTGGCCATTACAGTTGTTAGGAAATTGAATCAGTCACAGGACCCAGGAGTCTGACAGAATTGAAATATGTTTGACCAGGTCTGAATTAGGACATAAATGTATTGATATTAGAATCCTAATTCAAGTGTTCAATCCATATTGCATGAACATTGATGTCAGCAGCACTGTACTGAATACAGCTTTTGATTATTTTTTATGTTTATTTATTTAAAAGGGACAATGCACATTATGTCCAATGTGTAAATGTGTCAGATTTAGTTACGCAGGCTGGTTTTCATCTGCAGGTTGATGGTAAAGTTGAATTTACAGGTTTCTAAAACATAATACTTCTCCAATAATGACACAACGCAGTATATTGTTTCAGGAAAACTACAGCTTATTATTATTTAGCTGTAGTCGGTAATTCATGTGATCTCAGCACGTGAGCTCTAAAAATACTGTAGGTGCCATCGAGAAATGAGAATAAGCATAAAGCTCACAAACCAATGGGTGACGTCACAGTGGGTTTTTACCACTTAATTAATCTTCATTTAATTGTTCAGGGTAATTGATTCAACTCTGTCTGTTGTAAGCTTCCATCACAGTACACAGAAAATGTTCTGGTTCAACTGCAGTATTTGTTACAATCGTTTGCACTCACAGTTTTCCTTTTTATCAGTTATTATTAGTATCATAACAAATAATGTGGTAGCTAATCTGGAATTAACTCATTTAATATAGGATAGCTAATTCACCATGGCCAGAGCTACACAAATTACACCAAGGTAGAAACAATTTATCTTTAAATTGTCCTCAACTGACAGAGAGAAGTTTTGATCTCATGCTCCGGGTGTTTCCGGTGATTTGATCTCATGACACAACCTCACGTGTTACTTTAATGGCTGCACGACACACAAAAACACTTCTTCGGTGGGAAAGAAACATCTAATCCTGTCACCGTGTGAGGACAGAGCACCAGTGTGTCTCTGACTGTTTGTGTTTATACATGTGGCCTATTGTAGTTTGCTCGAATGAGCTCTGCGATGAAGTACTTTGTAGCATAAATCTTTTAATCCAGCATCCCCTGTGCACAACTCAACCCAGTTTGCTAAAACAGTTGCTTATGGTGTCGTGAAAGCAGAGCTGGGACAGTGACTGAAACATCTCATCATCTTTAGTCCGGTTAGTTTGTGTCTCGTCAAGGGCAGCGAGAAGGGCAAAGCATTCTGAACCTATGTAAAGCTATTATATAAATTGAATTTGGACTCTGAGACAGTGGACATCATGATGAGTCATTATCCAGACGCTGTCAGCCACAAATCCAACTGATGAAATTGCTTGATGCGGACAAAATAACCATGGTGTTTGCTGTCAGCATTTGAAACTCCTAATCCCACTTCAGAGAGATGCCGAAGGTTCTTCCAGGATCATCTGTTAGCGCAGATAGACGGCCATTTAATCACCCCTGTGTTAGCCCGCCGCTATCCTCGTCTCTGGTTTTGAGGCGTTTCATCAGTCACAGTGAGAACATGTACAATCCTAGGGGGATAGCTTCGTAATACACAACTGCACACACACACTCACACACACACACACACACACACACACACACACACAGGAATTGCACAGTAATACATCAGGGACCAGCTCATTCATACCCGACTGAAAATGTACTCTTTGCTGTTGAGCTGCATACAAATACGTTTCGCTTTGTTTTTCGAGGCCACACTCTCACCCACATTCCCATTCCAATCGCCTCTGATTCTCACTTTATTTAGTGAGACAGAAAGTGAGGCGGCGGCGGCGGCACGGTGCTCGACTCGAGTTAGCAGCCGTGGGGGATATTTACAGGCTTAGATGTGGGCCGCGACTGAACTTCGGCTCTCACGCAAGTGACAGAGCAGAGACAGGCAAAGGAGGCAGATCTGAGACGGACTTATTACACAGCGGAAGGAAGGAACAGCATGTCTGGACGAGAATATTAATGACAAACGGCCTGAGAGAGACAGAGAGCGAGATGCATTTCATGTAAAATTCATTGTTTAAGTTGGAAAAAGGATTAGTCTTTGGGAAATTGTGATTTAATTTCTGTCGTGCAGGCGGCTATTACTCTTTGCGACTGTGTTTCTGCTGAACGCAAACCTCGGTGACACCACTTCCAACCACCGAAGTGTCGAGATCCACAGAACAATGAAACACTTGCATGTGAAAGATGTTGAATAAAGACCTGAGAAGTCTGCCCTGTCTCTGTGTCTTTATCGAGTCGATAAATTCGACCACCTCTCCCTCTCGCACCTCAGCTCACATGGGGCTAACTGATTGACAGGCAATTAGCCTGTGATTGAGCGGAGTATTTTGTGAGGTCCTCAGAGGGTTCAGTAATTCTCCTGTACTAACAGATAGACGCCTCAGGAGATGTGTGCGTTTACTTACAATTTCAAGTCAGAAAAAGGCTTTTATGTGGGAGGAGAGAGTCGGAAATGCTCTTGGCAATGCTGGTGGTGATTGTGCTGTGCGAAGGGGTAGGAATGGGCCCCTGGGGGGGTTGTGAGATGCAATAAGTATATAAAGATGTAGTACAAACAGGGAAAAGGAGTAAGGCAGGAGGAGGAGGAGGAGGAAGAGGAAGAGGGACTGCGTGAGCTCGCCCTCACCTTGACAGAAAGGTTGCAGCACTTCCATTTAATGGGAAAGCCTGTTATCAGCACCGGGGAAGCACCTTTCAGCATCCTCTACAGACCTGCCTCCTATCTGTTAATCATTCATTTCATCTCATGGATGCGTCCATCTCACCGACACCATCTGACGGCTCTGTGTTTACATTTCAGGATTACACTTTATGAGGCTAAAGACACCAGCATGAGACAGAAATGATGTCTTGATGCCATGTTTGTGGTTGTTCTCCAACCTGAACAGCAGTAGGTTGTTTGTTTGTAATTGGCTCCTAAGTTGACACATCGAAGTGTTTACCGATCTTTTGTCAAGACAACAAGCGTAACACATAAGTCACAGGGTACGGCAAGAGAGAGGGGCACAAAAACTGGCAGAGTTAAACTGGCAATTAATATTTTTTTTAGCTGTCAACAAGCTTTAAAAGCAACAATGTAAACACAAGTTAAGATAAGATACACTCTGTTGATTCCATGCATGTTGATCAAATTCACTTGATACAGATAGTCAGAAGGACATCGACGAGGGAACATGTGAAAGAATCAAATTTGATAAAAATAGAAAATGTACATAATATACACCTTTCACCTTATATGGGAATATTATCTTTAGAGAATGTACTTGTGTCAGTGGCACAGGATGACTGCACGAGGATGTAAACTGTATTTGGGTATTTGTGTCCAAAGTTCCCTCTTTTAGCTCAGCTTTGGTCTCTACCACCTGCTGAGGAATATGTGACTTTTAAATCCTACTTTCACCTGAAAGCTTCTTCTTTGTGCGTCTGCTGCTTGGTGCTGAGCAGGAATTCTACTGTGCGGTTTTAAGAGCTTTATCACCACTGCATCCGAACACAATACTATTAGTGTAGTGAGCCAGAACACTAAAGTTGTGAGCTGTAAAAACAATGAGCTCAGACTCTTTACAGCTGAGAGGAACTGCAGAGTCAGGTGGTAATTCTCTGAGTTAGAGGTACAGGTGAACTCTTTTACATACAAGTAGGGATTTAATTGATTTTTAAAATAAAAAAACATATGAAGTGCGTCTGCTTTGGAGTTTGCGAATAAGATGATTGAAGAAAACCAGGCTGAACATGAATAGGGGAGAGGATGCAAAAATGTGTCGAAGAGGTTTTGCAGAACTGTCATTATTTTGTGTTTTATTCCTCGCTTTTTATCAGCATCTGTGGAATTAGTGGTATAGATGATGAAATTAGTAGAGAAAACCCACAGAAACCCAACGATCAAACACACACTGTTTGATTGTGTCAAGAAAATAAAGTTACAAGGAAAAACGGTGGTAAACAAATCCCCTAATGAATTACAAACATTCTGAGTCCGTCACAACATCTGAAATACAAATGAATTAAAGGGAACCGTTGAAATAGGGGAGCACAGCTCTTTATCCAAAACACACACACACACACAGGAAACACCAGAGAAATCACTCAAACAATTAAGTACCGGCCTTGAGTTTTTTGGCGGCAATGAAAATTAAAGATGAATGAATATTTCCGCTCAGACCTTCGAAACACATACAAGACATTGAAAGGAAAGTGAAGTCTTGTTTCTCCAAGTAAACAAGAGAGAGAGGACGAGGAGAGACAGACAAACATGTGCAGTGATATGTTGTGTGTTTATCACGCAGAGATCCGTGAGGCCTTTCGTGTCTTGGATCGTGACGGGAATGGTTTCATCTCCAAGCAGGAGCTGGGCATGGCCATGCGCTCCCTGGGTTACATGCCCAGCGAAGTGGAGCTGGCCATTATCATGCAGAGACTGGACATGGACGGTGAGGCAATACACAAGCACAGTGACTCAATTCTTATGAGGAAGTGTTCACTTAAAGATACTGGGTGTTTCTTTAGAGTGGTTGTTTCTGTATTAAAATATGTGGAAGCTTCAAGTATCTATTTTCCTTTTCAAAGAAGCCGAGTCGTATGAATATTTCTGTGTGTTGAATTTTAATGTGATGTAAATGATGCCAAAAACAGAGAAATTAAAGCCTCTTTTAACTTCCTTCTGGGCAAATGGGATTTAGCGTTGCAGCTTTCTTCAGAAATGCTCCCTCAGAGTCTTTCTATAAACGTCCTTAGGAGTAGCAGGTGGTCAGATGTCAAAAAAACGAATTCCCCCCCGAGACGATAAAGAGCAAATCTGTCCGCTCCTGCTCCTTAAACTGCAGCTCCGTCTGTAGATTCCCAGAGGAAACGGTCTCTGCACCGCAAACAAGCTGGTCAACGTTTCAGCCGCGTCTAGTCTACCTTCTCTCGATTCCATGATTCTCGGTTAATAACAAAGATCAGAGCTAAAAGCCTTTTTCTTTGGCCTCCGTGAGTTGTCTGACCATCTCTGAGCCGCGCTGCCGTGTGCTCTGAGGACAGATCCCTCACTAATCATCTCAGTGTCGTCTCTAATAAAGCAGTGAAAGTGGTCGCTGGAAGAATTAGTCTAAGCATATCAGTTATTATCAGGTGTTTTATGTCCTTAAGGAATCGTCATCCGCTGATCTGTGCCATTATCTTCTTACCCTCCCTTCAAGTTTGGGGCAAAGTGCTTTTAAAATGTACGATTATATTATGTTAATTCAAAGCTGCATTTAAAAGAAACCGCAGTCAGGTTTCAGAACAGAGACCCGCTCGTCCTTTATACTATTAATACACCGTAAAACATGGCAGTGCTGCATTTTATGAATCTGTAATTGCCCAGTCACTTCTCAGTAATCTCCTTGAAAATTTGCCTGAAAAGAACTCTGTAATTTTAGCACGAAATTTAGTGGGAAAAATGAGTGTTCTTGGAAGAACAGCTCCGTTTGAACCCAAGTAAACACTGTTGAAAACGTTTTTTGAATGGTTTGCTTCTCTGTAGACATTCGTGCATGTTCAGCTGCTGTGCACTGACTGAAAGACTCTCTAAACTACTCAGCACCTAATTAGACTTCAATTATAGCCAGTGTACTGGTGTAAAACTAACTTGATTTCCCCTTTAATTAGTATCAAATTACATAGTGGTTTTGAGGGAACTTCTAAACTGGCATTCACATTTGCAAACGGTTCTGAAACATCTCGGTTCGTTTTCCATTTTAAAGAGGCGTCGGAAACGTTTGCAGAACAGACCTGCAACCAATCAGAGCAACAGAAAATGTGATTGAGCACAGAGTGACAGAAATGTAGAGAGACGACAATGTGCAGGAGGTGTTTGTTTCCTCTTTTAGAGAAAAAAACCATCCAGTTAGTTTCAAATCGCCTCAATAGAAGATTCAACAGACCTCAGATATCTTTTTGAGCATTTCACCTGTATTGATAGAAGCAAAGTGCTGGATCCAAAACCGAACCCGCGACCGCTGCAGGACGATTCAAGCGTCGCTGCCATTGGTCACTCCTCGGTCAGTTTTTGTTTCAAATCCGTCGCATTCTGCATAAATGTTTGGGATGGATCCAACCACTTGAAGGATGGATGTAAATCAGTCTGAATGTCAGGCGGGTCCAGACAATGAGTAAACATGATCTCGCTGATTGGTCTGGTTTCAACGTGAGCAAACTTCTACAGATCCATAAATTAAACATCCTGCCACCACACAACAGCACTGACACTCCTGCAGACTCAAATCCTCTAATAAGCTGCTTATTGTCGCAAACAATAAAGATTAGATAACATAGTTAACTGTTGGTAATGTCAATATTTGCAATATCCAGTGTAATAACTCTGTGTTGTAACTCAGTTTCTAAGACCTGCTGTTGTGGAGATGTTCACTGAGAACTAATTCCACGGGACACTGGCCGTTGATTGCAATCTCTAACAAAGTTGAGCAGCAGAATGCAGAATACAAAGTCTTACAAGTTGTCCTTTGAATTTAAATTGACCAAATGACCAAACAATGCAGCTAATGATTGTTTACAGACACACACGCACAGGTGAACACACCTGATTCGAAAAGGTGACTCAGTGCTGATTATCCGAGGGTGTCTGTCACGGATGAGGTCACATCCGTCTGTTGATCCATCTCATTCTGATTTTCTTAGTTTCTGCAAACAACTAAACTTCAGCATGAAATGCATTAGCTGCGGTCTTGCCAGCCTTCCTGACTGAGAATCTTACTTATCGTCACGGTCTATCTCCGGCTCTTTGTGTGTGTGTGTGTGTGTGTGTGTGTGTGTGTGTGTGTGTGTGTGTGTGTGTGTGTGTGTGTGTGTGTGTGTGTGTGTGTGTGTGTGTGTGTGTGTGTGTGTGTGTGTGTGTGTGTGTGTGTGTGTGTGTGTGTGTGTGTGTGACTGCAGGGGACGGCCAGGTGGACTTTGAGGAGTTCATGACGATACTTGGGCCCAAGCTGCTGTCGTCCGACAACAGAGAAGGATTCCTGGGCACCACTATTGACAACATCTTCTGGCAGGTGAGCTCCCTCCTCCCAACTGGCAAAGAGTCTGTTTCTCATCACTCACTCTCTTCATCGCTTATCACTTCCATCCTTAACGACTCCTCTCACTTAGCCCGTCTCACGTCTGTCTGACTGTGTATTTCAGCAAGTCGTACTTCCTTAAGCTCAGCCCTAGTTTCTGCAGGAACTCTGCACAGGCACGCACCTACCTCAGTGCAAAAACACACAAACACACTTTCAGGCCCCCCCGAGATGTTTTTTCTTTCAACTTGAAGGAAGAGGGCCTTGAAGGAAAAGTTACCTGCTGGTGTGTGTGTGTGTGTGTGTGTGTGTGTGTGTGTGTGTGTGTGTGTGTGTGTGTGTGTGTGTGTGTGTGTGTGTGTGTGTGTGTGTGTGTGTGTGTGTGTGTGTGTGTGTGTGTGTGTGTGTGTGTGTGTGTGTGTGTGTGTGTGTATTTCGGTTTGGCTGTGTGTGTGTGGGGGGGGTTTACCATTCACAGTGGTGCAGAAGGTATTACCATAATAAAGATTTCAGGGATGCACCACTTTATGGGGAAAGTCTGAGCTTGTGTGCTTCCCAGAGTCCAAACTGAGCTCAGTGGTGATTAAGGCTGCAGCTCATCTACATGCTTTTGAACGTGCTTCTTTGTTTTTAGAGAAATTGTTCCAGATAGAAAATTTGCTTCCCTCAGAGTTTTTTTTTTTTTTTTGGTGCCTCTTAGGTAAGACATGCGACAGTAATGAAAAGTGCAGAGTTGGAGTGTGTGTGTTTGTGTGTGTGTTTGGGTGCTGAGTATGAGAACGGCTGGTTGAGCAGGGTGACAGCTCTCAGGAAGCTGCTCTCTGCTTTCCTTGAGTCAAATGAGAGGAGAAACGTTTAGAGGGTGACTCACTGAAATGAAGAGGTGTGTGTGTGTGTGTGTGTGTGTGTGTGTGTGTGTGTGTGTGTGTGTGTGTGTGTGTGTGTGTGTGTGTGTGTGTGTGTGTGTGTGTGTGTGTGTGTGTGTGTGTGTGTGTGTGTGTGTGTGTGTGTGTGTGTGTGTGTGTGTGTGTGTGTCAGGTTATAAAAACATACTGGGCCACATTTACATATAGGCAGTCTTCATCCTAGATTTCATTCTTCAATCACTTCAGAAAATGCACGAAAAGCCATTCAAACATCAGAAAACAAAATAATTTACTGCAAAAAAAACCTGCAGATTTTAACACCAGGATCGTTTCTCTCTCTAAATTGTGTGAAATAGAAATTAAATGAGACACATTGCATCTGTGGCGGAAAGATGGAGCAGCAAGGGCTACAGTGCGTGCCAGCCAGCGAGGCTGAAAGAGAGGAGAGAATAGCGAGGCACGCTGGACAATATGTGGGGAAGGGGAGGGTGGCGCAGTTGGAGCGGGGGGGATGCCCCACATAGAGACAGGAATATAAGTGAAACCCACAAAGGAGAAGAGTGGGAGAGAATGAAAGAAAGAGGTACGAGAGACTGTAATTCATGAAGGTCGCAGACGGTGTGCGTCTCAGGGGTGAATTAAAATGTCCACCTCACACAAAGACAGGGAGAAAACGGGAGGAAGAAAGGGGGACGGGGAAAAAAGCCAGAGAGGGAAGAGGAAAGATGCAGGAGAAGCGAGAGAGGGAGCGATGAGAGCAGAGGGAGAAAGAATATAAGAAGGAAGAAGAGGAGGGGGATGAGATGGTGGGAGGAAGAGTGTCTGAGGACTGTGAGAGCTGTGTGTGTATGTGTGTTGATTTTTCACAGACCTCAGAGGGAGGCAGGCAGAGAGGGAGAGTCATTGTGTTGAAAAGAGAAAGATGGAAGAGAAGGAGGCCCATCAAGTTGGGCCATAATCACTCAGTTCAGGTAATATCCTCACACACAGTGAGATGTATAATGACTGACTTCATCAGGGAGGCTGGTGTTGACTTGTTTGTGTAATTACATTTTCCCTCCGTGTGTGTATTTGTGTGTCTGTCGTGAATACATTCAGTGTGTGTCCCTCCTCTTTGATTCGGTGTGAAATATCTGAGAAACATTCCTGTTTTTCTGTTTATTTTCCGTCGCAGTAAGAACCTAGGGGAGATTTAGCTTTGAAAAACTCTTTACTCAAGTTACCCCATTTCTGCTGACAGTCGGGAAATTAAAGTTGAAAAAGGAAGCGCCCAGTCTTCCATTGCATATTAAGCCACGGTGCCCTAAGAGTCATTTTCAGCTCATAACAGTGTGTGTAAGAAAGTCTGAGACATATATTTGTGCGGAACAACTGCAGGAGAGAGGTCTGCAGAATCTTTTTAATCATTTTACAATAGCTGGGAAATGTTGCTGTCGGTGGTACGCCTCACATCACGTTCATCTGAAGGGTCTCTGAGGTTTGTTTCTTGCTCAAGGACACGGGACAGAACATGGAGACATGGGGCACCAGATAAATGGATTAATGGCCAAGTCTTTGACCTGAGCTATGACCACCAAAGCGTGTTCAACCCCATTTACTGCAAATTATGAGTTGCCTATATAAATTGTTTGATCATTGTTAACCAGGGGCATAAAGTAGTGACCGTTAAGTGCTCGTTTTTATTCAGGTTCTTGCTCAGTATGACAGCAAACCAGAGAACAACAGTTACTATGCTGAACCACATGAAGAATCACACACTTACTCCAACAACCAGCAACGTACATAGTGACTTTACCTCACATGCACCCATGCAGGGTCGCAGGTATCTTAACATCCCCTGCTGATTTGTGTATGAATTTCATCTTTTGCAGATCAGTAGTTTTCCCCTCATGCTGCTGCAGTGATGCTCAGGAGCACTAAAGCCCTTTGTGACACATCTCTTTATCATTACAACCAGTCGTTTGAAATCCCCACTGTTGTGTTCTGTTTCTAAACAAAACTAAAACTACTTATTCAAAATGAGCCGTTTGGTTTTATTGCCAAGAATTTGATGAGAACATCAATATCATTTTAATGCCTGTTCATATTACCAGCAGCTCGTTAGCTTAGCTTCACATAAAGACTAGAAAAATTAAGAAATAGCTTCCCCAGTTCTGTATAAAACTCAATTATCCAATATCTTGTTTGTTTCATCCATCCTTTTTTTGATTAAAGTGAATATATGTGTACGACTGTAAGAAGATGCTTGTCAGAAAAATGTAACGTAAATTAGAACTACCTAAATAACAGAAACCATCTTCAAATCTAATGACATGCACTTTGACTTTTTAGTTTGGTTTATGTCCCATCCACTGACATGGAGGAAGCAGGGTTTATGACCTGTACTGCAGCCAGCCACCAGGGGGCGATCAAGATGATTTGGCATCGCTTTTTAAGGAGCTGTCTTGTCGTCCATCTTTAAAAACAGTCTCTGGGTGAAACTAGTTAGAGTGAAAATCAATGACAGACCCTTCAACTTTCTTGAGTATGTCGTCTGTTCTTATTTGTGTCAAACGTTATGTTATAAATGTGAAGTCAATACAGAGTTTTCTACCCCGAACTTATGATTTTAAGCTCGACCAGCTGCCAGTGTGTCTGTCTATTGGGAACAGAAAGTGAAGGAGGAAACAGGATGAAGTATTTGCCCAGTGACGTCTACATGTGTTGAGTCGCTCTGTGATGTTAATGCTCGTGACCAGTGATGCTAAATGTAGAGAACGAGTTTTTTAAAGAATGTGTCTCTCTGTTACGTAACGGCTGCCATTTGGTGGCTGCTTTCTTCCAGAGTGCAGAACCATAAGTGCAATTATTCTAACACTGGTGTCTGAAAATCTGACCTGAGCAGCTCGTCGGTTTCATCAGCTCCACTGAACAACATTTTGTTTCACATTCACCAAATCTATTTTTAGGAAAACGTCTTCTAACTCCTGTGACTTATTCTGTTTCTGTGGATCTAATTAATCTATTATTCATTTGTTCTTGGCTCTAGCCTCTGCTGTTTTTGTTAAAAATATCCTCTCTTACCTGCAGTGTTTCGCAGCGTGTTTCCTCTGTGTGCATGTGTGTGTGTGCACATGTAGAACACGTGGATAAACACCCTTTTTTAATCTTTTTCATGAAAGCACTTTGGCACAAATGAGAGGAAAATAGAGAATAACAGACACAAAAGTTCCAGTTTGTCTCTCTTGGTGACTTTTCCGAGAAGGGTCACAAGACGAAGCAGGTGGTCCACTGACGAAACCAGTTTGAGCTGTATGAGTGCCGGCAGGATTAGACAGGAAGGACGGCGCGTGAGCACCTGTTCCTCTGATTGATGTGTCCTGACTCCTTCAGCGTCTCACTGGTCACTGCTCACGATCCCCTGCTGTTTGTCTGTCTCCCCCCCCCCGCACACACACATCCCATATTTGAGTTGTCAGTGAAAGACAAAATACTCTGATGGACGAACTCCTGTGTCGTTATCTCCCCATCATCTCTGCGTGTGCTTGTGTTTGTGTGGATGTCCTTCAGAGACAGGAGGAGAAATCTCTCCGCTGGTTAGTAACAGGTAGCAGCTCCCCCCCCCCTCCCCTGGCGCAAACAGACAGACGGGAACATTGTACGTTCTGCATGTTCCTGTCCTGAGCCGTCATGTTGTCTGTCCTGCGGCTGCGGTCCAAAGAGTTGTTCCTCCGTTCCCCTGCAGCCGTTGGAGGCAGAGACAGCTGTGGCGAGGAGGAGAGCAGCGATCGAGCGTCTCCAGCCCTCCAGCTGCTGCTGCCGCTCCCTGTCTATCTGCCCTGGAGTGTCACATAAGGTTGCATGAGTCACAGCAGTTCAAGGTCCAATACTTTTGTTTGCACATGTGTATGAAAATCATTATTGAAATGATTGACTGTTTTGCAGCTGTGTCTCCTGATGTGAAAGTATTAATAACTGAGTGTAGGTTGCTGTTGAGGCGTTTAGAACATTTCAGTCAAACTGGGAGTAATGACAGCTTGCAAACATAAACTTTACACAAACATGGACGACATGACAGCTCCCAGTCACAAAAATACAATTTTAACATTTGCTATTTTTCATTTGCACAGTTTTCCGACATGAACTTTGTTTTTCACATATGAAGAACGCAGCAGGAGATTGTAGAGAATGCAGTCTCTTGTTGTTTCTGCATCTTGTGGAAGAATTTTGTTTTCTTACTAAGTTTGTCACATCTTCGTCAGCGTCTTCTACATGTACGGCTCCTCCAATTCCTCCTGAGATGTTTGTGTTCTTCCAGTTTCACATCTGTGGTGTGTTAGAAACGCCATCAACATGCCAACTCGTGCCCAATTGAAATTTGCAACACTGTGGTCTCACATGGGCTCCCTCTGACATTTTTGTCAGGGGTTCCCAGGAATAGTTCCATCAAATGTCCAGAGCAAATGACCTGGCGTTTGAATTGTCACGTCCCGCCCCTCCGGAAAACTTCAGGAAAACATCCCGACATGTCTGAAAGCAGCTTATGCAAAACAGTATCTGTTGTTTCTACCCGAGGTGTTTGAGTATGAAAGACGCTGTTTCGCATTTAGTGAGCAAAGCAATGGAGCTCAAGCAGGATTACAGTCCCCTCGCTGAAATGAGCATCTCTTCTCCATCACAACTTGTACGTCTCCACCACTATTGTCTGCCAGTTCTGTTTGCTCCATCTGTGTCTCCCACTTCCATCGTCTCAGTTTTCTCTGACCTCGCCATACTCTCCATTTTGTCATTTTTGCAGCATCTCTCTTCGACTCTCTATCGACCCCTTATTCTCTTCCTCTTTGCCTTGTCTGCCGCAGTATGTCCATCTGTGGTGTTCAACTAGGTAACTGATTGTATATGAGTCCGTCAGTAATAATCACAGACATGGATGCTATGCGTGTGTGTGTGTGTGTGTGTGTGTGTGTGTGTAGATTGTAGGAGGGATCTACTGGACAGGTGGGACGTGGTGTTTGGGAAGGGGAGACACTGAGTAGGACCCAGGCAAAGATTCACACTTTAAGTCAGAGATGGGTCAGATTCTCGAAAGCTATTTTCAATACGAACAAGAACACACACCTGAGGATACAAGCACCTCCAATGAAGTTAATGTGCTGGTATTTTCATTTTAATTGATATGTCCATTAAATCAATAGTGCTTGTATCCAACTTAATCACTGCACACATGCAGGTTTGCATACTGATTCCGGCTCCCAAAAATAGCAGCAGTGATGCACAAGCAAACACGCTGCCATAACATTACAACTGACACCTCTCCTGCTTACATACTGTACCCTGTGCAGAGCACATGTAGGCAACAAAGCACACGTTCATAGATGCCATAATTTTTTTACTGCGAATACATTTCACACCTCATCCATATCTTATCACATCTATATTTATCCACCCTCGAGCCGGTTTGTGGATGACGGTGTCTGCATTGATTGCTGTGTGTCCCCGCAGTTTGACATGCAGCAGCTGTCTCTGGATGAGCTGAAGCAGGTGCTGTTCCACGCCTTCCGGGACCACCTGACAATGAAGGACATCGAGAACATCATCATCACCGAGGAGGAGAGCCTCAACGAAACCTCAGGGAACTGCCCTGAGTACGAGGGAGGTGAGGAAGCTGTTCTCATGGAAACTTAGACGTTATATATACCTCTAATTCTGTACTGCAATACGTTTAATCACAGGCTGTGTATAAAGATGGACGACGTGACAGCTCCACAAAAGTGAAGCCAAATCACCCCCTGATGGTTGACTGCAGTACAAGGCATAAACCTGCCTACTCCATGTTAGCAGATGGGACATGGAGCAAGTCAAAATACACCCTTAGTAAATTTTTCTAAAAGTTGGTCTGTCTTTTCAGGTATTTCTTATCACACTGATGTGAAAGTGTTGAGTTTGGTTTTTAATAAGTTATTTAATAATATAAAAACAAGGTGAACCATCATGATTGACAGCTGAGACTCACTTGCGATTGAGTGGGACCTCGATGCTGCGCCTCCATTGCCTAAACATTACTGCACAGATTCTGTCTCCAATCGTCAAATACGTTATACTTTGTGTATTAAAAACAAGATGGCAGTGGATGGATGTAATGCAGTAATTTGATAATAAGCTAAGTAAATTCAGCCATAGCCGAACTATTGATTTAAATACTTAAAACACAGAAAAATCTATAACGATCTCATAGAGCCAAGAGGCGGTTAGCTCAGACTGAAAGAAGAGCTAGCCTGTTTCCAGACGTCTATTACAATTTGTTCAACAATTCATTTAAAGACAATGAGCCAATCAGAGTTTACTTGGGATGATTCAGAATAACTAGCTTGTTGTGAGCTACGTAGCTACATCCCTTATAATAGCAAAAATAAAATGGCAACAAGCTTGGATGTGAAATTGAACAGACAAATAAATAAATCTATGGCAGATGTCAGCGACACAGCAACAGCACAAAACTCGCTAGATAAGCTTTCTTCGTTTTATTCATAGACCTAATAAAATGGGAAACAACTGTTTTATTGAGGACGATAAAAATAACACATACAAACACACTTTTAAACCACTTTTGTGGTTTTGCTTGACAAGTTTCAAGGTGAAATCCTTAATTATTTCTTCTGCTGTTATTACGGCACCATCTGACACACAGCTTCCATCTGTACGGCCTTGGTCTTGAGAGAAAGGTCCAAAACAGTCTAATATTGCCAATGTTTGAACACGCAAGTGAAATTGAAAAGACATTTGTCTTGCAGCATAAGACTCAAGTTATGTTGCTTTAGGGAGAAGAAAACGGAAAGCTAAATCTGACCCTGTGTTAGTGAGAGTTGGAAATAGCCCTTCTGCTGTGAAACATCCACACAGTCCGACTGGGACAAAGGTAAAGACAGATCAAATGCGCCACAAAGCCGGAAAAGTCCTAATGAATCCATTGGGTACTGGCCTACAGTCTCTGGGAGCCCTAAAAAGAGATAGATGGGAGGAAATGGAGACATTTAGCAGCGAAGGGACAGTGAAGGAGGCGATAAGAGGCTAAAGAAGGGATCAGGGAACTGCTGGCACTGCACTCTTCTCCTCAAAGTTTCTGGTGTTGAGGAAAGGGCAAGCTGTGGAGTTAGTGAGAGGAAAAAAACAGGAGAAGGAAGAGGAGTTGGCAAAGGAGGGATGAAGAGGTATAAAGCCTCTCTTGTAATCGACAGCTTTATCCCTCCGTACTTTTAACCCCCCGTCCCACATCCTCATCTTCCTCCTTTCATGCCTGCTGCCATCCTCCTCGTGTCCAGTGGGACTTCAGCAGTGTTCACAATCCCTCTCAGATCCACGACTCAAAGCTCCGACTTGATTTATTGATGCGTTGTGTGATTCTAACAAACTGAGACAAGGGGGACAACAGAGAGGAGACTTCTGGGCGTTGCTTTTGCAGCAAGGCCTGTTGGAGGACGCGTTTGTCTTTCCTCTGCTCCCTCGTTCCATCTCCGGAGATTAGCTCTTATGGGGGGAAAAGATGCCCAAACAAATAGGTGACAGAACAAAAAGTTCCACCTCACTACTCTCGTCTTTGTTTTGGCTGCAGCAGAGTGAGGATTAGAGCCAGTCTGTGCCTCTCATGTATTCATCCGTCTTCACAGCGCAGACGCTTCCACTGATGATCTGGGTCACAGAAATAAGGTGCAAAGCAAAAGCGCTGCAAACCTTAGCAGATATTTCCGCCATTTTTGTTTGAGTCAGTGAACGAAGGTGCACCGTGAGAAACTGGTTGAAATTCCCTCAAATGCATGAATCTGACATTTTAAACGGAGGCCTGGAGGATTATGGAATTCTTCAGAGTTTTGATTCGAAGTTCATTCTCGATCATCGTCGATTTAAACTCAAAGGTCCATTTATTAGCTTTTTCAGAGCTTTTGACTCCATGTCACAGTCTCTGCTCAGATAATGGAGGTTTCAAAGGTTTCAGTTTCTTATGGGAACTGCTGCTGTGAATGATGATCATCTGAGAACATGAAAGATGTTCTATGAAAGAAAAGGATGTTCTATGAAAGAAAAGGAGAAAGAGGGACTGCACTGATCACATTCCATAAACAAATTGATCAATCAACTTGAATGAAACCAGGAATTAACAATTACACAGAAAATCAATAATGTTAATGAAATTATAATTGTTTTTTTCATCTCTCTCAGTTCATCCTAAGAAGAAGAATCGTCAGACGTGCGTCAGGAAAAGTCTGATCTGCGCCTTCGCAATGGCTTTCATCATCAGTGTCATGCTCATCGCAGCCAATCAGATGCTGCGGAACGGCATGGAATAACCAATTGCACTGTGAGCACGAGGAGTGGACAGAACAGCCACGACCTCGCATCTTGTCTTTGCAGCCAAAGCTGGACCAGCCACAACCCAAGCACTTCTCTAAACAATCAGTTCAAGTTGTATTCTTTCTCTTAAGTTTAGATTGAACTTATAAACACAGACAACGTGAGTTAAATGGAGAGAGAGATGTATTTGTTTTGCATTGTGGATATAGACCAAGCAGAGTCACTGGACTTAACGGTCGTGAGGAACCTGAAAACTGGAGGGGGGGGGAATGGTGGGTTGTTTTGTTTCTATTCTGTTTTGAAGATCAAGAGCGCTCTTTGAAACTTGATTTTCTAATTCACGAAAAAAAAATGTGTATCAGGTGCTTTGAGCCATTACTGATTTAAAAAAAGAAAACAACAGTAGTTATTATGGACAACTGCATATTTACCCCTGAGAAGTTACCCTGCTGAATGTGAACTGAATGAATGTGGGCACTGAATGTTGGACACAGTATTTAAATGCATGGTGAATCCCTCACTTTTCACTTTGTCGTCTTGTACAAACATCGCACCTTTTGTGAAACGTTTAATTCGATCCTGGGGCACATGGAACATTTGTGTGTATCTTCAAGGAGCACAACTCGATACTCAGCGAGGGACCGCTGTCCCGCTATCTCGACTCGTTAGTCTTATATAGTACTGGTGGATTGACTGGTCACTCAACGTGTGTGTGTGTGTGTGTGTTAAAGACGGTGGTGATCACGACTGTCCAACGGGTGTAAGATATATGAAAAATAACAAGAGATATAGAATCTGTCCCATGACATTTGAGATGTGGTTTCTGTAATATTAATAGGACCAGGCTGAGATAAATTATTTTTGTGTTGGGAGACAATGTTCCACCTCAGCATCTCATTGACTGCGGCAAATCCAAACCACACAAGACCAGTATGTACACTGCCATACCGGACATTTCTCTCATTTCCCGTGGATTTCATTGCTACTTAGCTCGTGTAATGTATCGTTCCTCTCTACAGCAGAATGTATGAAGGGTAGAAACTAGTGAGACATATCAGGGATTCTCAGTAGGGCTGTGACTTGCTGTTTGCAAGGAGAAGGTTGCATCCTAGTGGTTCACATGAAAACTGCAGCTAAACGCTTGATCAGCCATGTTTACAAGGTGCTCAGAAACAAGACTTTGAGCATTGATGTGTGCTGTGTCGGTGTCACGAGGGCAGTTTGGTCTGAATTAGTGAACGTTCATTAGTTTTAATGGCAAAACAAAGATTTTGTTTCCCTCCCTCATCCCAGGCTGTGCAGTCGAGGCTGGTGCACAGTTTAGGATTAGATGAGAGACTCGCGGTGACAGCAGCGGGGCCTTCGATCGTTTCCGGGGTCACAGCTATGTTTTATGGTTCAGATGTGATAGCACTACAATTTTAATAAGTGCACCGGGATGAAAAAGTTTGGAGAGGACCTTGTAGGTGTTAACATTCATGCTCCTCTGAGCCGCCCAAGGTTGAAGATCCGAATTTGATTCAGTTTGAGGCTGAAAATGTTTGAGGGGTTATTTTGTAATGTGGTGGAGGGCAATAAAGAGATGTCACTGTTTATCTACCGTCACTGGAATCGTATTGTATTGATTATATATTTATAATCGTTTATTGTTAGCAAATCGTCATTCTGAAATTTTAATTACCTGAAGTGTCGGTGGAACCCATTTCATCACTTCATTTCCATTGTGTTTTATGTGATTGTTTTGTGATATTAAGAGATGTCCTCAAAATATTTTCACTAATATGACAATTATACATTATTGGTATTCATTACTCGTGATTACAACATTATAGGTTCCGATTAATTTCCATTCATTATGGTGTGCTGGATGAAAGCAAAATGAAACATTTCAATCAAACTGATGTGCGACCATGGGAAGTTATCTACTGTCTGTTTCCAGGGCGAGAGGGGAGAGGGCTTTCTTTATAAATTAAAAAAAAATAGCTTTGTAAGATCAAGTATAACAGCAAAAATGTATTATACTGTAAATCAGTATGCATGTTGTTTAGATTTCCGTGTCTTTGAAAGACAGGGAAATCCATTTATCCTTTCTTTGTGGAGGCACAGCCTTGATTTCAATTAAATGTATGTTCTACTGTCACATCTGACTCTCCAATTTATACTGTAACAGCCATTTTTCTAGTTTCTACCAGCTATTAATCAAATCAGAGTGCAGGGGAGGACATTTTCATAAATATGCAAATACAAGGTCACATCATCATCATCAACATCATCGTCATCATCTCTCTTTCACGTCATCTAGAGTCTATAGGCCTCACTGTGGATGTTTGAAACTGACATTGAATAAAATATATTGTGTGTTTTAGTCACATTAGGTTTTCTATGGAATGTTCCCACTGCCTCATGGTCCTGTATTAACTGCTGTGTAATGTGTGCTACACTTATCCGTGTGAGTCAGTCCATGTCTTTGATATTCTCAGCACATTAACATTTGACCGACGGACCGTGTTGTCACCTGTGTCTATTAGCGCCATGGTCCTTCTGAAACCAGCATAGATCACTTTATCGTACCGATTCTCTAATAATTGTGCCATTCACATGTCCTCGTGTGGCCATGTAACGGAGACTCATTTGAAAAAAAAAAAAACTTTTATCAACACTTTTGAAGTTTACATTATTCTTCTGTACATCTTTGACGGGACGGGATCAGTTCACGATTTTCATGTTTTTGAAAGTTGCTTTTGAGGTTTTTTTTTTAACCAAAACATGTTTTTACCTTGTAGATTGTATAGAAATAAAAACTAAACACAGATATGTAATACAACCTTGGCATGCTGCTTAGAAAAGGTGAAAGAAAACAGCAATAGTTACCGACTGGATATTTAAAAATGCAAATAAGTTTAATCTGTTTAATCTAAAAAAAAAAAAAGATATATCCATATATGTTTATGCAATAAAACCTTGTTTTGATAGAAATTTGTGGTAGTTGTGTTTGTGTTTAGGGATTCTGCAATAATTCAGATTCAAATTTCACAACACACACAAAACACTAACGACAAAATAAAGTGATCCTGCGACACAAATGGTAAAATATTCTAAAATAAAATTTCACACACACATATAGACATCAGCCTCCTTAATATGCCTGATTTTTCAAAAATTTAAGTTCCAGGTATTAACTGAAGTTGTTTGAATTGTAGATGTCAAAGAAAGTGATAAACTATAATAACTCAGAGTGCATACGGCCCAACAGTCTCCTTAAATTCAATCAAGCTGCATCAAGCTGCACACACTCATAAATATCAGTCCTCTGAATATGCTGGATTTTTTTTCCATCAAGATCCATGAATAATTCCCTGGGAAAGTGAAAATGTAAAAAACTGCCATATCTTGTGTGTGTTCTTTCCTGGATCCGCCACCTGATCTGGATCCACACCAGATTAGTTTAACTGGTTCTTCTTCTATCCATCCATTCTATCCTTTAGCCAAGTTTTGTGATAATTCATTCAGTAGTTTTAAATAATCTACAAACTACTAACGTACAATCCAACAAACAAACGTACGGGGTTAACACGCAGAACTTCCTTTGCAGAGGTAACAATTCCTGAATCCACACCAGAATGTACTGGGTTCTTTCTTCACCTATGTCCCATCCTTACTCTAAGTTTTGTGGAGATCCGTTGTGTCATTTTTTTGCTTAACCTGCTAACAAATAAACAAACAAACAAACAAACAAACAATCAAATGGACAGGGGTGAAAACATAACCTCTGGCTGAGGTAACAAAGCGTCTGTCTACATCACTCTTGGCTCACAGTGAGCTGCTGAGCACAGATACATGGGCCTGGCTGTTAATAAATGTAAAATTAGGCCTGTTGCTTCGCTTGTCACTTGTTATCACCGTTGCCGTGTCATTTTAAATACCAGCCCTAAAAATAGAATGACAACACAGCGTGGTTTTCACTTCAGTGCCGTTTCCCCGAGCCGCAGTACCAACAGCGCACACACAAAGAACTGAATAAAAGGGAACAGCCGCAGAAGCAGCAGAGTCAGATCTCACAAATGAGATGAGTATCTCAAAATCACAAAAAGGATTAGTTGTCAGCACTTTCCACTGAGGGATGTGGAACTTGGCCGATAATATGGTGAGATTGCAAAGAAAGCTTTAATTTCTAAAGACAAAAAGCATCCAAAACGACAGAGGCCTCAACCACAAGAGCTAATATTGGATTGGGCCATTTTACATTAGTTTACAAACTTTAGTTTAGAGATGAGGAAAAGAGTCCAACAGGTCAGGTCATGTATTACTACAATATTGCAACACTATATTAACAACAAGGTCATTAATTATTCGCAAAGGATTATGGGATGCGTACTTCATTAACTCTTCAAATAATTATGTTCACAGTCTTGTACCTTTGCCTTTTTTTTCCGTTTTCCAATATTTGTTTGCTCTGAATTATATGTTTCATGTTCAGGATTCATCTCGTAGCTGGTCGGCTCGGTTCCAGACCTAAAACTCTTTTCATAAGGAATTTATAAAACGTCGATGGAGAAAAGAAACAGGAAATGTACATCCAGAACCAGAGCTGCTCTATAAGAGGGTGGTTCACTGTTGCGATCTATACTGGGTCAAAATGTGTGCTTGTTACTTCAGTATCAGCTGAAGTCTTTTTAAGTAAAAGATTGTGAAAGCTTCTTCGTGAGACCGTGAGTGTATCAACCACCAACTGATTTCCTAGTGAGCTCAGTTCATTTAATTGTCTTTAAGAGGTTACAGCTCTATTTAGCTCGACGCAGAATGAGATTAATTTACTCGTCTGCCAGCCTGTTTCCTGAGGTTTCCTGTGGAACAGCGCTGGCACCGGCGCTCACTCTAAATCATGATTAATAGGGAGCGTAGGTCAAACACAAGTGAGAATAACCCCATAGCCGCTGCACCCAAACCCCATTAACTGTCAGATAATGAACCAAAAACACGCCATTAGGCAGACAAACAAGGCCTTATCCTGAATGTAATGGTCCAGCCACATGTTATGAGCTCGACTCGCTTGTAAATCCATTAGGCTGCTTTAATCTTTGTCAGCTGTATGAAAGACACACAAATACCACCAGTACTGCCGTGGACTGTTTTATGTGATAATTCATTGCAGCATCAGGAGAGTCACTGATGACATCAATAATTCAACTGAAGACATCAAGCAGAAAAGTCCTGTAAATAAATAAAAAAAGTGGAAAATGCCATTTGTGCATAAAAATCTCTTTAATATGAGGTATTCATTGCAGGCTTGTTGTTCATATGAACCTCTGAAACAAAGAGCTGATCCAACACATACGCTTGCACAGACAGCATGAACGCAAGAAAGACAAAGACAATAAACAGCAGTTCGGTGATGTATAACGCTGAAAACAAGAAATACCACCACGGACAAAACTGCTTATCCTCTCATGTCAGTTAGTGCGGGATTATTTAAATGCTACACTGAGTTAAAGGGAAAAAAGGAATTTACCATAGTAACACTGCTTATCATCGTTTGAGTAGAATATGGCTTAAAAATACCATAAAAACACAGTAAAACTTGTACATTTCCAAAAGTTTGAAAGGCTCCACAATGTAAACACCTACTCCTTTTTTTTTTTAAACAAACAAAACAAAGGCACAAGTGTAACAAATGTTTTTTTTTTTGTCCAGCGACACACAATGTACTGATCGACCTTCTATGTTGTAGTGTGCTTGCAGATGGAAGTTATTTACCAATAAATAACAGCTGTGAGGAAAAACTCTCCTTGTGCAGTCTTCATACAGTAAAACTGCATTTTAATACCTATATTATGTGCCTGTTAAGGCAAATTATAGTGTTGTTCGAAAAGCTGTCAGTTTTCTGAACACAATAGTGTTTCAAATATTCATCTCCACGTATGCATTACACGTGGACATTGATTTTAAAACACTACATCATAAAGATGTTGGTATGGATTGATAGGATGAAGTAATTGTACCCTGATCCATGACAGAGTTTTGGCACAGTCTCTTCAAAAGACGAGTCAGAGGTTAATGAGGGAGAAGAATGAGAGAGAACAGAGGACAGAGGACAGAGATGCATTTGGAGGCTGCTGGTGCAGATGTAATTACAGACAGAGGTAGGAATACAGAGGTAGACACTAGGGCTGGACAATTTATTGAAATGTTATCGAAATTGCAATATGGCCAAGTGTAAAATCCAAACTGGAGGAGCTGCAGTTTTTTTCATTAAGATAAATATGTCATAACATATTATTATATATAAATACTTGTGGTGTTATAGAGATACCCCGGTCTACAAATCATATTCTCCAGATGTAAGAGAACATGCTTGTTTGAGAGGGATCCCAGAAAAAAGAAAAAAAAAAAATCACATCATCATTTTCACATTTTTTCAGAGAAAATTCAATGCAGAAATCGTGACTCATATTACCAAATCTCTCAAAATCGATGGGATGTGATATTTTTGGTACAATGTTTAGCCCTAGTAGACAGGGAGGAAAATGAGAAGAGACAGAAGAAGAGAAGAAAAGATCAGAACTCTGTGTGCAGGTGACTGTATTCTCGGCTGCCCGCCGGGCTCTCGCTGGGCTTCATGAAGATGCCCTCCATGGCCTTCCAGAGGCTGTGCTGGGTGGGGCCCGCCATGGCATGAACTTCCCTCTGACCGTGGATTGGCCGTCCGTACTGCTCCCCCGTCACTGACAGCAGTGCCTCCGTGGCCTTGTGACGGAAGCGGACAGCCTCTTCGCGTTTCCACACGGATCCCCCACACTGAACCGTCCACTCGTCCAGGTGGTCGCCTTCCCCCTCCTCACCAAAAGCACTCACCTCCTGTGGACGAATGAGAGAGAGATTAGAAGACAAGGAACAGAGGTGAAGATGAGGTACGCTGCGTTTTTGGAAGCTTTCTGATTCCATTTAAGGCAGAAATTCTCCCTATGCTTGTTTTTATCATCTTACTTTGGGCCTTTACATTTTACAACTTTCACAGATCTGACTTTATATACATTCAGACAAGTTTGGTTTTCCCAAACACTCTTAAACAAAACTACAGCAATATACTGTACACCCTCTCCAGTGACACCCAAGGTAAAGTGAATGGAAGAGGCCAGACAGACCATAGTGCATATTACACTGTTCCATCTTCCATTGTGGTGTATATATAATTTTATATTCACATAGTGACAAAAATCAGGATTTGGTGATTGTTCTGCTGAAAAACTGCCCACAGGTTAAATAACCTGGTACATCAGAGATGTTCAAAGACTTA
This sequence comes from Hippoglossus hippoglossus, assembly GCF_009819705.1. NCBI lineage: Eukaryota > Metazoa > Chordata > Actinopteri > Pleuronectiformes > Pleuronectidae > Hippoglossus > Hippoglossus hippoglossus. The sequence goes on from NC_047164.1 coordinate 6,150,122, forward strand.
AACCAGATGTCTGACAGTTGAGAAATTGCTATCGTGTCACGGTCCACCTCTTCCAACTCTATTGCACTTCGGTCTGACAGTGTTTTCATGCTTCCTTAAGACTGGAGAAGTTTTTCTGACCTGAGGCTGAACTCCCAGAAAGTTTGGTACAGATCCTGAAGTGTAAAAGCTCCTGTCAAATCACTTCTAGCTCAAAATGTTGGTCTTTGTTTCACTTAATAGGAAAGGCAGCTTATTGGTACATCCCTGACTATACATTAGAATTATTACTACAATTAGGGTCGTAGTGATTCATTCAGATTGATCTCCCCAAACTTCTCATAATCAGCTTTTTTTTTAATTAGGTTGGAGATGTTAAAATCGTCTCCTCCCTCCACACACACTTCTCACTCCACCCACCTGATTCGAGGACAGTGGTGAGGTGAAGTAGTGGCTGTGCAGGTTTCGGCCGGTGTTGACATGGGTGAGGCGGACTGTCTGCCCGCACTTTACCGGGGTACCCCGATGGCAGAAGGCGTCGCCGGTTCCACGCACGCTCCAGTAGCTGTTGCTGTCTTCCACTGTAGTGACCCCTGTGACAGACTGCTGCCCGCTACCTGTCTCACACAGACAAACACATACAGTGAGCAGAGGGAATCACAGAAAGAAAATCCCTTCAGGGGAGTAAGTAGTGGTGTAAGGGCTCATTCTAGTGGCTAGGATGGTCAACTCTGAATCTCACCATGGCAACTCAGTGTGGTATATTATACTTATTGACTCAACTCAATAACTGAAAATCTGAAATTATACGGTTTGTTCCCCCAGACACAAACACCACCCTAATCGAATAAAGCTTTGCTCCACTATCTGCCAATATAAAGCAAGAACCTTGTGAGTTATATTGGACTTTAATCTCAAGACTCGACTGCTGTTACTCCAAACTTGTTCAGAATGCAGCAGCTCGGCTTCTTATATTTATTCATACGCTACAGTATTTATTCATCTGCTGCTACATGGTCCTGTATATATATTCTTCCTTCACCTTAACTGTACATAATTCATGTCTGTATTATTTACCTCAATGCCCCACTTTAAACCATCACTTTAATCATTCAGTATTTATCTACGTTCTTATCAGTTTTCACAGAATTGCCCTCCAGGGACAAATGATGTTGTTTTGAATTTTAATAGAATTTAATTGAATATTAGTTTTAATAGACGACATCACACCACCTCAATCTGGAAACTGATGTTAAGATTTTACTGATAACTTCTAAAGCTCGAGTTGGTCCAGCCCATAACTACATAGCAGAAATGTTGACCCCATATGAGCCTCCGCTGGCAGCCTTCGATCCTCGGGTAGGCCCGTTCTGGTCATTCCAAAGATAAAGGCGACGACGACCTGACCTGCCTGAGGAGAGAAGGCTCGCAGATTCAGTGACTTCCTTTAAAATCACTTCTTAAAACCCATTTTACATTCACTTTTTTACGTGATGCTGTCTTCTTATTGCTCTAATTGTTGCATTTTTGCGATTACCCCCCGAATATCCTGTGTCTGCTTCAACTTTCAAAGCACTTTGTAGCCTCTGTTTTTTAAAGGTGCTGTATATCAATATATAAATAAGTTATTATTCTCTATTAGCCTCTGATTATCTCAAGGAAAATGCAGAGCTGCTGATTTTTACTTGCTGACGCTTGATTCCTACATGTCTTCTAGCTCCTTTAAGTTTTCTGCCTTGAATTGGGTCAAATGCCGACAAGAAACTTGTGCGTGGAAGTGTATCACTCTGGTTATAACTAACTTGGAGAGAGATTTAATAGATTGGCCCTTAAGGAATATATTTAATGCATCTTTTCTACTTTTATACCATGGAAATGGTTGAGGAACTCAGACAGAGACCCCGGTGGCCAGACGTGAGGACACTATGTGATTTAGGAAGTCATCCTTCAGGTTTAACTATCCAATAGGATGCAAACACCTCCATGTAACATGTGACAGCAATTCTAGCCATTCATGGAAGTGCTGTTGGAATGGGTGATGCAAGTAGAGGGAGATATACTGGGAGGCTGTGGGAGACATCTTCAGACTTGGGGGGGGACAATTGCTCATGTTACTGTGTTAGTGTTTATATATTGTTTCACCTTCTGGTCTCCTTGATGCATTAAGTGTTACATTAAAATCGTCTGCATAAGACATGAGCTGCTGCCTGAGTTCTCCTTTTCACCAGCTTCCAGAAAACATAACAGAAATAAGTCTTGAATGTAATCGTGCCCATCATCCTTGACATCTTGCAGTTGCGTGTGATTTAAAGTCCTGTTTATTTACAACATAAAATAAGCTAAACAAGAGACGATGGTGTGAACAATTGTAATGACCACATCCTGCTGTGCATCTCATAATGTATAACAAAGTTTATATTAATGTTTTCACCTTAAATGCTCGTTTTCCGTGAAAGTAGATTCACCACAGAACAATAATGATTAACCATATGTCGGAGTGACACAGTGAACCTTTGCACATGGACTTCATTCATTCCCCACGTTCATTCAGCTACAACATCTGGATTCCAGGGGTTTCTTAATGTCACGTGAAGCCGCTGAAGGTGGAAAACACGCGATATAAATATGAGTTATCGTTTTATAACTGTTGTGAATGAGAGGATAAAACTCACCGGAGCCGTAGCGCACGTCGTGTGAGTGAAGTCTCACATTGTGCTTCAGGTTCAACAGTTTGACGACGGAGCCGCACGTCACAAAACTCAGCTCGGTACCGACACAGAGTCCAAACACAGCGGACAGGGCCAGGAGCAGAGCTGGAAGAGAACCGGAGAGTAAACCACCCATTCCTCCTGGAGACTCGAACCGCCGACACCTCAGCTCGGTGGCGTCTTCTCGCTACGTCATTAAAGTGGCACAGGCTGCTGATTGTGGAGCTCAGGGGCATAGTGCCCCCTGGCGACTCGGAGGGACGGTGGCCGAGAGAGCTCTGCGAATTGAGAGAACACATGCACATTTAAAAAAAACACACGTGCATAGAAAAAACGTGTGCACATAAAGAAAACACATGCATTACATTATTTACATTTCATTTAGCTGACGCTTTTATCCAAAGCGACTCACAATAAGTGCATTCAACCATGAGGGTACAAACCCAGAACAACAAAAATCAAGCAAGTACAATATTCTTCAAGAAAGCCAAACTACAAAGTGCTATTAGTAAGTGCCAAATAAGTGCTACTAAATATAATGTATTTCTATTTAATTTTTTTTTTTAATCCAAGGTATAGTCGGAAATAGGAAAATTGAAAAAAGAAATAGAATAGGAAAAACGTATGCAAATAAAGAAAACACATGCAAACAGAAGAAAAAAACGTGGGAACTAATAAAACAACTTCATTGATTCAACGACACATGCGATGCAAAAATTCCCAACACATGCAAATACAGAAATGCGCAGCAAATGGTGAAAACGACAACATAAAGGTTTCCAGGGGACCCAAAAAAGTGATGAACCGGGCTGTAGTTCAATGCTTTGCTAAGCTCATGAGCTTGTATTTATTCAATTTAATGTAGTTTTTTGGTTTTAATTGTAGATTAGGAAATGCTTGTGTTGCAAGAATAGTTTTTATATTGAGGAAAAAGACAGTATGTCACAGAAAATTACAATGTCATACAAAAGCTTTGGGCAACCGTGGTATAAAAAAGTTTGTTACTGTGAATAGTGAAGTGAGTGGGATGGGAACTCATCTCCAAAAGGCATATAATTGAAAATTCTTTTCAGATTAGTGTGTTGTTTTTTTGGACAATTTAAGAGTAGAAAAAGAGAGCACTGTGCAAAATGCAGTTTGATGTGAGGAAGAAATAGCAGTTAACGGTTACAACGGAGGTCAAGTTGAGGTCATAAATATATATATATTTATATATATATATTCTTCGTAAATCTCTGTAAACACTGTACAAAGCACTTTAAGGAACAATGCCAGCATAACTAAGATCATTTGAAATAGATGCTTTACTCTATGGATTATTACACATTTGGCATGAAAGGGCACTTTATTATTGATATGATGATATATGTGGTGGCGTCACTTTGAGGCATAACTATGTTTATTATGTAGGCATACAGCTGTTTTAGCTTTATGTTTATTATGTAGGCATACAGCTGTTTTAGCTCAATCTTCATTATGTAGGCATACAGATGTTTTAGCTCTTTGTTTATTATGTAGGCATACAGCTGTTTTAGCTTTATGTTTATTATGTAGGCATACAGCTGTTTTAGTTCTATGTTTATTATGTAGGCATACAGCTGTTTCAGCTTTATGTTTATTATGTAGGCATACAGCTGTTTTAGCATTATGTTTATTATGTAGGCATACAGCTGTTTTAGCTTTATGTTCATTATGTAGGCATACAGCTGTTTTAGCATTATGTTTATTATGTAGGCATACAGCTGTTTTAGCTTTATGTTCATTATGTAGGCATACAGATGTTTTAGCTTTATGTTTATTATGTAGGCATACAGCTGTTTTAGCGCTATGTTCATTATGTAGGCATGGAGTCGACCTGGACCAGCAGGGGGCGCCACCTCGCTGGTCGGGAGGTTACTTCACTCTCATCCCGGAATTGTCTTCACGCCGCTCGCTGTCGGCCATTTTTCTTTTTTTAACAAGCACAAGCTCCCAGAAACACCAAACACAACACAGCCCCGTCACCACTGTACACACTGACGGAGTATACCGCCACTGTGAGGCCGACGTGTAAGTTCCAACCCACCCGGGGTCGCTTGCGAAGTTTTAACGGTTGTGCTCGGCTCGCAGCGGTTAACAAACTCGCGCTAACGTGGCTAGCTGTTGTTGTCTTGACTGCTAATGCTAGGCTAACGCAGGGATGTGCTAAAGCTTCGACTAACGACAAGAGGCCTCGGTGTGTTTCCCGTCACGGTGCGTGTGGTGTGGTCCGGTTCTTCCTGTGTTGGTGTCGTAGTTACTGTGTTCAGCTCCAAAAGAACAGCGGGACAAAGAAGCAGCGCCCCGGCGAGAGGCTGCTCGCTAGCTCGCTAACTAGCATCGAAACCGTTAGCCCAGTCGGTGCGGCTAGCTCACAGCTAAAGACCTCGAGCTGGATTTTCAATATGACTCAAATGTTTTGGGGGCGAAAGTTTTGCTACTAACTTAAAAAACATCACCTGTGTGTTTACAGCCGCGTTGTGCGAAAACGATGCGTTAGCTGTGTTAGCATCGCCGGGGTCGTGTGTGCGCAATGCGACATCTCTAGGCGTAGGTTTTTTTTCTTTCTTGAATCTTGTCTTATAAATCCAGCTCATTGTGATGCGCTGACAATAAAACAACCGTTATGTGAAAACACTCGTCGGGTCAAAGATGGCTTACACACCCAGTAATGTTATGTATTAAGTGGATGGTGTGTTTATTGTCAATACTAGTAAATATAGAAATGTGTGTGTGTGTGTGTGTCCGATGTTGCGTTGCTTTAATTTGTCCTCTGTGCACGTGTTTACCTTAAGAATACATTACATCATACATTACAATACATTTGATTACATAGCTGGTTAATATTGTAAAGCATATGTATTAGGATTACACATGTCACACACACACACACAGGCATAGTTGACCTCGTCCTAACCGCCAAAGCTCATGCTTTGCAGTCAGAGATAAATCAAACCCACGTCAATTTATTTTCAATTCTCCAGGAGAACTTGAAATTATAGGAGCGACACTAAATATGTGAGAACGCACGTGAAGTAAAGAAATATATAAGTAGCATTTTTCCATTTGGTCGAATGGTGCAGCCTCGGTCTTTCACACAACGCTATCATGTAAATACTAACAAAGAGGTTGAACAACTTGTTAAAGTTCAGGAAAATTACTGTTACTTAAATGGGAATTTCAAACAAACAGGGTGAGAAGGAGGGAAAATGAAGTACAGCATAATGCGAGAGAACCTATTGCATGTGTTTGGTGTAGTTGAACAAAGCGATGCCAGGATTCTGTTGAGAGAGTTTGACATCAGTATTTTGAATTTCTTCTCAGGAGCAGCAGTCATGTCCGACTTCATTGAGAGCGAGGCCGAGGAGTCGGAGGAGGAGTTCGCGGAGAAAGACCTAAAGCCCAAAAAAACCCAGAGGTTTCTGGAAGAAGATGGTATGATTTGAAGCTTTTAACTTGGGGTTTGTGTTTTGGAGATGGGGTTGTATGATAGTTGGCCAATTTATCTGTCATCTCTCAACAGATGAAGAGGAAGAAGAAAACACAGAGGACCAAGATGAGCGGGGAAATTTGCGTGGACTCATTGATGATGGAGACGAGGAGGGGGAGGAGGGGGAAGAAGCTGGAAAAAGTGGGAGTGGAGCGGGGAGCGACTCGGAGGAGGAAGTCAGACATCGACGAAAAAAGAGAAGTAAGTTCATCTGGTGTTTCTAAAGGGTCAGTGTATGATTTAGTGGCGTCGAGCAGTGAGGTTACAGATGGCAAGCAACTGAATACATTTTCCTTCATCCCTCACTTTTCCATGTGTGGAAATGAGGGGCTTCTTGTGACTGCACTCAAAACACTCTCATGCACAACCAAGCCTGAGTGACCGTGTTAAGTTGAGGTCTGTCTGCCTGCTGAGAACTGCACACACAACAGAAACTATCGGTTTTATAGCGACTTCTCTCAGACGGCTGAGGGTGGTTTTTCTGAAATTTTTGATGGCCCTTTAATGTGGTGAACATTCTCATGGTGTTGCCTATGGCCAGTATGACTATGATAGACAAATAAATCTGTGTGTAAGAGAGAGAGAGCGACAGCGGGACAAAAACGCTGCACACTGCTCTACAATGAAGCAGCAGTGCAAAACACTCCATTAGAGATCTTGAATGTTATGAGAAGTGTAAAAAATCAATTCATAATGAATGTGTAGCACTATTGTGGGAAGCCACTGTCTAGATAATCTATAGGAAATACTGAAGCTGGTGACAGACAAACCTTATTCTGAGCTGATTATGGATCAGGTCCTCATTTTGTACCTTGGTCTGGAAAAAGTAATAAACGTACCTCATAGTGTTTTTTTGTTTTTTTTCAAGGTATCTGAGTCAACTGATTATTAGGCTGCCAGTTCATGACTTATTGCCATTCTGTAATACTGCAATTACATATCATTCTAGGTTTTGTTCTGGACTGTGTTGAACAGTAGTTAAAACAAATGTCTTGCATCTGTTGAGCAGATAAAACAACAGCTGCTGCCTGTAGTGTTTTGTTCCCCTTCTTTAAGCTCCATATGTTGTGGAGCCAGATGCACTCATGTGTATCTTATATTAACTTAGGCCGGTGGTGCTGGATGTTAGATCTCTGCTGGTGTGGTGAATAATCCTCGTCATATTGGATAATGATTTCCTGCAGCATATATACACAGCCTGAATATTTGGATTCTAGTTGAAAGTTGTGGAAAAAACATGATTTATTTCTAATTATTGTCCATCCCCATGCTTAAGTAATCTCATGTGTCAAGAACAGAAGCACTGTTTTTATAGTGGTAATAACATGACTTGAAGTTGTTTCCTCTGACTAAGTCTTTTCCTCTTTGCAGATTATGATGACTACCTGGATGATGACGATCTTGACCTAATTGAGGAAAACCTGGGTGTTAAAGTGAAAAGAAGGGTGAGAATCATTTCTCATTGCTATTGTATATGTGTAATTACAATTTCAACTGTGTAGCTACATTTCTACCTTGCATTATCATGTCATAGTTGTACAATTAATAAATGCTGTCCTTGTTTTGTGTTACAGAAGAAGAAATATGACCGTGTAAAAACACTGGAAGATGATGATGATGATGAGAAAGACCTAATTGCAGATGAGATCTTTCATGGGGATGCAGATGGTGATCTGGAGGAAGGAGAAGCTGTGGACGAGCCTCTCCAACATGCAGATGACGATGAAGAGGGAGAGGACGAGGAGTCAGGTAGGCCAGAAGGATTTTTTAGATCTGTGTTTAATTATCTACAAAGGTTGGAAATAAAACTGAAGTCATTTCAACTCACACTTGATCTCGAAATGATGTGGTATAAAATGGATTTTCATTTAATAAAATGTGCTTTTCTTTCACAGATATAGACGATTTTATCGTAGATGATGATGGACAGCCCATCACTAAAAAGAGGGGGAAGAAGTTCTCAGGATACACAGATGCGTGAGTGTTGTAGTTTAAACAGTAATTCTACTGGTGCATGTATCATTGTTTTGTTACACAATGACTTATGTAGTATGACTTGAGTGTCACCTCAATATTTAAATTCAAAATATTGATATACATCAGTTAACAATGAGATAATAAACATTAAATGATAATTGTTTTAAGATACAAATAAAGAAAATTACATAATCGCTATTAATCCTCCAACAGAGCCCTCCAGGAGGCCCAGGAGATTTTCGGTGGCGACTTTGACTTCGCCGACTTTGATGCGGACGCCTACGACCAGGGTGAGGAGGAGGAAGAGGACCAGGATGAGGAGGGCTGGGACCGGCCTAAGAAACAGACTAAGAGGAGGCAGGGGAGGAAGAGTATCTTTGAGATCTATGAGCCCAGTGAGCTGGAAAGTAGTCACATGACCGACCAGGATAATGAGATCCGCACGACAGACATGCCCGAGAGGTTCCAGGTGTGTGTGTTTGTTCATCTATACACTATTGTTAGGGGTGGGGCAACTTAATGAATTGTTATTTAATCTCTGAAATGTTGTGCTGCTGTCTTTCTGAGTGTCTTGTTGACTCTGTCGTTTACCTTGTAGTTACGCTCCATCCCGGTGAAACCTGCTGAGGATGATGAGCTGGAGGAGGAAGCCGAGTGGATCTTTAGACATGGCTTCTCCACTCTTACAATATCCATGCAGGTATGACGCATACTCTCGTATAAACACAAAAACGTAGTAGATTTTATGTAGATTCATCTCCTCACAATTTTTTTTGTGTGATCCTAAACAGGAGAGCACAGATTACCTAGACAGAGGGACAACCACAAACTTCAGCAGGAAAGGTCCCAGCACTATTGCCAAGATAAAAGAGGCCCTCAACTTTATGAGGAATCAACAATTTGAGGTACAGTGAGCTCAACTTACTCATACGATGAACTTTTTCATATGTTTCCTTTGTTTGATGACAATTTTCATTATATTATCAACTACTCATCATGTCTTAAAGAAGTTATCCAAAATGTGTTGCTCTTGTAAAGACCCCATATTTGTATTTTTCTTAGGTTCCCTTCATAGCTTTTTACAGGAAAGAATATGTGGAACCAGAGTTGAACATCAATGACCTGTGGAAGGTGTGGCAGTGGGATGAAAAGGTGAAGTTCATATGGTTGTTTTCACAAGGAAATCGATTAGACTAACAAACACCATCGTTAGGAGTCAATGTGAAATAATGAATCTTCCTAGTGCTTCATCTTAGTGGAGTATGCAACCTCTGGTTTCCCGACTTAAATGTTTTCATCCTCCACCTCCTCATTAGTGGACTCAGCTGAAGACCCGGAAGCAGAACCTGACCCGTCTGTTTCAGAAGATGCAGTCCTACCAGTTTGAGCAGATCTCTGCTGATCCTGACAAACCTTTGGCCGACGGCATCCGTCCTCTGGACACTTCTGACCTGGAGAGGTATGTCTTGATAAAACTGGAGTTTGTATTTGTACTGTAATCGGATGTGAATTAATGTAAGAATTTCACATAGTGGTTGATTATTAACAATGATGCTCACCCATTCAAAACATTTAATTGTCCATAGGCTGAAAGATGTGCAGACTCTTGAAGAGCTGGGTGATGTGTACAACCACTTTCTACTCTACTATGGCCGAGACATCCCCAAGATGCAGAACTCTGCCAAAACCAGCAAGAAGAGGCTCAGGAAGATCAAGGAAGTGACAGAGGATGGTAAGTTGGCTGATGTGTAAGATAATGATGGATGGATACTTCAGATGTTTTCAGATCTTATAAATAGCTTTTTGCGTTTGCAGTGTTTGCATTATATTAAATAATTAGTGCTTCCCTCATAGGTGAAGAAGAAGAAGTGGAGGTAGAAGAAGAGGAAGAAGAACAGAAAGGACCTGACCTTAAGCTGGCATCTCGTCGAGATATGTACAGCATCTGTCAGAGTGTAGGACTTGGTGAGTCTTTTTTTACTTCGTACACAATCTCAAAGTTTTATTATCACATTCAGATCTCAGCCTCTATAGTGTCATCTGTTGCACAGTCAATATTTTGGTAGAACCAATCCTGTCCAATGCCTGCACTTCAACATCTTTTTCTGTTTCTTCCTTACTGTAGATGGTTTGGCTAAGAAGTTTGGTTTAACTCCAGAGCAGTTTGGAGAAAATCTGAGAGACAGTTACCAGCGTCACGAGACAGAACAATTCCCTGCTGAGCCCGTAGAACTAGCCAAAGATTATGTGTGCAGTCAGTTCAGCACTCCTGAGGCAGTGCTGGAAGGAACAAGGTACATGGTGGCCATGCAGATTGCTCGGGAACCTCTAGTCAGACATGTTCTCCGACAGACCTTCCAGGAGAGGGCCAAGATCAACATCAAACCTACAAAGAAGGGCAAAAAGGTAGAGATGCATTTAATAACATTGACATTGAGAAAATAAAATTACATATAACAAATCTAAGGAGGAAGTATTAATCTAACCTGTCATTGCCATTTGTTTACTCTGTGTAGGAGGTAGATGAGGCACATTTTGCCTTCTCCTTCAAGTATCTTAAGAACAAGGCCGTAAAGGAGCTGAATGGAGATCAGTTCTTGAAGATGTGCCTGGCAGAGGAAGAGGGGCTGCTTTCCATTGACATCTGTATCGACCTTATAGGGGTCAAAGGGTAAAGACAGTGACAATACTATCAACCAAAAATGGGGAAAGAACAGTTTGATGGTGTTGGTGAGCCAGGATGAGCCTCCTCAATTAAGTCAATTCATGATCATAGGCAGACAAATGATCGAGGATCATGGCAAATTACACCAAGTTAGGTTTTCTGGCAAATTACACCAAGTCAAGTTGTCTGGCATTCTTTGCCCGTAGCACATTTCCCAGGCATAGAATCTGATGTGATAAACTGTTGTGCCATTTTCATCATCTGTAGAAACCTAACTTGGATGTTGGCAGAAAATGTTTCATAAGTAGGTTATGTCCCTGGAGTTTAATTTCTTGACATTTTAAGCTGTAGCTTATGTTTTTATCCACATCCTTGTCAGTAGAGCGTGAGGCTGTTTGAGTTGTTAATGTGATAGTATTAAGTCTCTGCTTCTCTCTGTGTCTTTCTCCTCAGATTTACTGGGGACCAGACATACTTTGACGAGATCAAACAGTTCTACTACAGGGATGAGTTCAGTCACCAGGTGCAGGAGTGGAACAGGCAGCGAACTTTAGCCATAGAGAGAGCTCTCAATCAGTTCCTCTATCCTCAGATGGCCAAGGAGCTCAAGAGCAAACTGATCTCTGAGGCCAAAGAGAGCATCGTCAGGGTAATTTGTGATATGTGTCCAAACCAAATAATATCATGTTTCAGAAATCATGGGGAAAAAATGTATTTTTGATTAGTGTTTTAGCCTTAAAATTCACCCCGAACTGTCTGTGTCCTTCTCTTCTCGTAGTCCTGCTGTCGCCGACTGTATAACTGGCTTAAGGTGGCTTCTTACAGACCAGATCAGCAAGTTGAGGAAGACGACGATCTGATGGATGAGAGTCAGGGCAAAGGAATTCGGGTACTGGGTGTGGCATACGCACCAAGCAGGTATGGGCCCTACATTTCCCCCCAGATATATTAGTAGCTTGAATTGTTGGTATCAATATCAGAATAATCCCTTAAAATCTGCATGAGCAAATTTTAACTGTGTTAAGATCAGAGAATGTTTGCCCCATAAATGGCAAGATTATGTAACAGTATAGTTTCTTACACACACACTTTGCACTGACAGAGATACACCAGTTTTCTGTGCTCTGATCAACGGGGAAGGAGAGGTGGTGGACTTCCTGCGTCTGCCCTACTTCATGAAGAGGAGGAATGCTTTCAGGGAGGATGAGAGAGAGAAGAAGGTACAAGAAGAAAACCCAACTGTGCATTATTGCAGTCAACAGATGTTTTTCTTTTCATTGAGATGATCACCCTTTTGTGTGTGTCCGTCATCTTCAGGCCCACGACATTGAGACTCTCAAGAAGTTTCTGTCCAGCAAGAAGCCGCATGTTGTAGCTGTTGCTGGAGAAAGCCGGTAAGTTTACTTAAGTATGTGCTGGAAAACTACATGTGTGTATTTGGAACAACATTAATGAGTATAGAGGAGTCACAGTGTTAAGTTTACAAATATTCTGTGTGTATGCAGAGACGCCCAAATGATCATGGAGGACATCAAGAGGGCCGTCAGCGAGCTCGAACAAGAGTCCTCTCTGCCTGCTGTGGGAGTGGAACTGATTGACAATGAACTGGCCACGTTGTACATGAACAGCAAGAAGTCTGAGGTGAACTCTTGATCTAACTTGATCTAAGTTTGACACATGGTTCTCTTTACCTTTGGTCTTCTCCTGACACTCTGCATTTTGTCTGTGCAGGTCGATTTTAGGGATTACCCCCCTTTGCTGCGACAGGCTGTGTCGATAGCCAGGAAGATTCAGGATCCCCTGGTGGAGTACGCTCAGGTCTGCAGCTCGGACGAAGATATTCTCTGCCTCAAACTTCACCCGTTACAGGTGAGAGATAGAAGAAAAGACAAGGGCATGTGTAGTATATGCATTTGTTTCTGTATGTTCTTTACAGATTTCTCTTGAAGACTGATTTGATATCACTGTAATTGTATAATAAAACAAATTTCAGGGATGTTTATTGTTGAGGTTTTTTGTCCACTTCTCTTGACATTACCCAGACCAATCATGTGGTGAAAGCTTAGTTTTTCCTTCAAGATTGAGGTCTGAAAACCACTCAATAATCATTCAGCCAATTCATTAATCATAACTGCTATTAACGATAAGTGATGAACTGAAACATGATTCTGCACCTGCATTCTGCACATATTTGTGAAACGAATGACCTTTTTTCCTCAGGAACAAGTGGTGAAGGAGGATTTGCTTTCTGCTCTTTACTGTGAATTCATCAACCGTGTCAATGAAGTTGGAGTGGACGTGAATAGGGCGATCGCTCATCCTCACACTCAGAGTCTGGTCCAGTTTGTCTGTGGTTTGGGACCAAGGAAGGGCTCCCACCTCCTTAAGGTCAGCATATATTCTGCTAATATTACGTTTTTTTGTCGTATTTCAGAGTATAGTGTTTTTATCAGCTGGACCTTGTCTTTGTGCAGATTCTGAAGCAGAACAACACTCGTCTGGAAAACAGAACCCAGCTGGTCACAATGTGTCACATGGGACCAAAGGTTTTTATCAATTGTGCTGGTTTCATCAAGATCGACACTGCGTCCCTTGGAGACAGGTTGGTACCTAGTAGGGCTCTGGTACATGCTCAGGCCATCCAGCTATTTCTCATAGTGCTAATGCAATTTTCAGACTAGGGTGTGATCAGTCATTCGTTTTTTTTCTTATCTCAACCTCTCCTCACAGTACGGACTCCTACATCGAGGTTCTGGATGGGTCTCGTGTCCACCCTGAGACATACGAGTGGGCTCGTAAGATGGCTGTAGATGCCCTCGAGTATGACGAGTCAGCAGAGGATGCTAACCCAGCCGGAGCCCTGGAGGAAATCTTAGAAAATCCAGAACGTCTCAAAGATCTGGACTTGGATGCCTTCGCTGAGGAGCTGGAGAGACAGGTCTGTGTGTAGGATGTGGATTTGACTGTGATTTATTAAGTCCAGACACAACTATATGTGTCAGGAAGTCGTGAAGCAAAAACAAACCGTTTTCTTGTGTTTGGTCCCTTTAGGGTTACGGCAACAAGGGAATCACTCTGTATGATATCCGTGCAGAGCTAAGCTGCAGATACAAAGACCTGAGAGTTCCCTACAGGGTACCCAACACCGAGGAGGTCTTCAACCTGCTCACCAAGGAGACGCCAGAGACCTTTTATATCGGTGAGCCCCTTTTAAATCGGTACACATTGTAACGCATCTCTTGAAATAAACATCGGCAAATCAATAACCATCAGCTCTCAGTCCTAGAAGTTTGTGCAGTAATTGCTGGTAAAGTACTGGTCAAAGTAGAATGTAACTCTGCAGGCTGGTGTGGTTAATGTTTTTTGCCTGTGGCTGCTGTTTTTTCCTTCCTTTTTTCCAGGTAAGCTGATCACCAGTATAGTAACTGGTATCGCTCACCGGCGGCCGCAGGGCGAAAGCTATGACCAGGCCATACGTAACGATTCTACAGGTCTGTGGCAGTGTCCCTTCTGCCAGCAGGACAACTTCCCTGAGCTCAGCGAGGTACCAGACTCTAACTCTTTTGGCAACCTGATGTTAGAAAACAGCTGAGAGTCTGACATCTAACCATCACTTTTTTTATTTTGTCTCTGCTTTAGGTGTGGAATCACTTTGACAGTGGTTCGTGTCCAGGTCAGGCCATTGGGGTGCGGTCCAGATTAGATAACGGCGTCCAGGGATTCATACCAACCAAGTTTTTGAGCGACAAAGTTGTGAAACACCCAGAGGAGAGAGTCAAGGTGAGGGGTTGTCATTTGTTGTGCTTTGCAGATGTTTTTCAATAAATAAAAAAAAAATTCTTTAGTTAATCTCACCTGATAGATAGACTCTCCTTTCTGTCCTGTCTCCTCTATTGTAACACCTGTATAATACTTGCTTGTTCCTCCTCCCTCTCCCCCTTCAGGTGGGCATGACGGTCCACTGCCGCATCATGAAAATCGACATTGAAAAATTCAGCGTTGACCTCACATGCCGCACGTCCGATTTGATGGACAAGGCCAATGAGTGGAAGCTCCCCAAGGACAGCTACTATGACTTTGACCACGAGTCTGAGGACCAAAAACAGGAGGAGGACTTAAAAAAGAAACAACAACGAACACGTGAGTTAGAATAACAGAGTTTATAAATGTTGTACACTTTGTCTATCCAATTATACTCACGTCCACATCGTTGCCCTTAATGGCTATTTGTTTACATTCTTTGTCTCTCCAGCATATATAAAGCGTGTGATTGCCCACCCCAACTTCCACAATATTAGTTTCAACCAGGCGGAGAAGATGATGGAGACCCTGGACCAGGGAGACTTGATCATCAGGCCGAGCAGCAAGGGAGAGAACCACCTCACCGTCACCTGGAAAGTAAGAAACAGATGGAGTGTCACGGTCGCGTAGAATAGATGGAAAAATACAGGGATGCAGGTTTAACAAATGACTTCATAGTGTTGTGGAGGTTGATCCAAATGACAGGAGGTCAAATATACACAGTACAATGCAACACATTGCAGTCGTTTGGATGTTGGAGTTTGTTGGACACAGCGTCTGACTCTGATGATTCGTAGGTGGCTGACGGTATCTACCAGCACGTGGACGTGAGAGAAGAAGGCAAAGAGAATGCGTTCAGCTTGGGACACACTCTCTGGATCATCAGTGAAGTAAACAGTTCTCTACTCTTTTCATGCCTGTTTTTCTGCTGCAGAATCATTCATAGTGATGCATCAGCACTGTGGCTGCTGCAGCTTGGTCTTACAGAGTTTCTTGTGATCTCCACAGGAATTTGAAGATCTGGATGAAATCACTGCTCGGTACATTCAGCCAATGGCTTCATTTGCCCGGGATCTGCTGGGGCATAAGTACTTCCATGAGTGTAGTGGGGGAAGCAAGGAGGTTTGTACTGAATATTATGTAGTTTTATGAAGCTTAACTCATTAACTCATGTTCTTCTACAACCTGCCTGCACCTATTACTCCTCATATCTCCTTTTGTTCTCTCTCTTAAAGAAAATGGAGGAGTTGCTTGTCAAGACAAAGAGGGAAAAGCCTACTTTTATTCCTTACTTTGTTTCGGCTTGCAAAGAATTGCCCGGAAAGTTCGTCCTGGGCTATCAGCCTCGTGGAAAACCACGGTGAGCAGCAAGTGTTTCCTGTTTCCTGTATTGTTCCTATTAGTAGATAATAGTGAATACACAGGCTCAAATTTACAAGTGTTAATCTTTCTGGTTCATGTCGTACGTGTTGAACTAAATTAATCAACGCTACACAATTCTTATCGACTCTCCCAAAAAACTCTATTATGACTTTTATTTGAAATTGTTCATAGGTTTGCATACCTGTAGAACTAAATGTCAGCATGCCATTTTTCTCTAGGGTTGAGTATGTGACCATCACCCCAGATGGCTTCCGCTACCGCTCACAGATATTTGCTACAGTAAACGGACTATTCCGTTGGTTTAAGGACCATTACCAGGAGCCTGTACCAGGTATGACATCACTTTACCTATGGTTCATGGTGTATATTACAGCACTTTAATGTATTGTATGTTATCATCAAACATTTTCTCCCCTTTTAAAAGGCATCACCCCCAGCAACAGCAGCCGAACGAGGACGCCTGCGTCCCTCAATGCCACACCGGCCAATATCAATATTGCAGGTGCGTCTCTCTCCCCCCCACACCCTTACAGACACACACTTACACACACAACTTAATATTCAGCATCTGTTGAGTTGTAGTACACATTATTAATTCCTAATGTATTCTTCCCTCCCTAGACTTGACACGAGCTGTCAACGCCCTCCCACGCAACATGACCTCTCAGATGTTCAGTGCCATCGCTGCAGTCACAGGCCAGGGCCAGAACCCCAACACCACCCCCGCACAGTGGGGCTCCAGCCAGTACGGCTACGGTGGCAGCACAGGAGGAGGAGGAGGGAGCTCCTCTGCTTATCATGTGAGTGCAGCTTTTAATGTCGACATCTGCTGTGGAAGGAAATGGTTGTTTTTGAGATGTTGGTGCCAGCAGGACTTGAGTATCATTCACTTAAGCTGTCAATAAATCATAGGTTCCTACTTAAGAGGATACAGATGCTTTAGATCTTGTGATTATAATAAATAAGATGCTTTGTAAGATGCAGTTCATATCCTACATAAAGTTTTTTCTTGAGTTTTCACTCATTCCAAATACTTCCGCCACCTCTGCTCCAGGTATTTGCCACACCTCAGCAGCCCATCGCGACGCCCTTGATGACACCCAGCTATTCGTACACCACACCGAGCCAGCAAGCACTGGGCACTCCCCAGTACCCCAGCTCCACCCCGCAGTCCTCCCACTCTCACACACACGGCCCCCCACAACTGCCACACCACAGCCACCATAGCAGTCACCATGGCCACTCGTCCGGCACACCGTCATCCTCCACCTCATCCAGAGGACGGACGCCGCAGCAGCAACAACAACAGCCGTCGCAGCAGCCGCAGCCGCCGCAGCCAAAGTACGTACAGGAGAAATATCTGATGTTGTCTCATGATGTTTACTTTTAATCATGTTTGTGTGGTTGACAGTTTTCTTATTATTCCTCTTTAGTCCCAGATATTTTTTATTTATAAACATATGGGTACAAAATTTAACAATTTGACTGTAATGTCATCCTGGTCTGCATTTTCAGTTTTGTTCAGTTTTGCATTTTCAGTGGGTGTTGCGCTAGATGGCGCTACACCCACTATCTGGGTCTTTTAAAGCTGAGCAGCAGCCTGCCATTCCATCTGTTTCACTTTCATACACTTTTTTCAACTGAAACACCTCCCTCTCTCTCCTCCTTCCCCCGCAGGCCAAGCGGAAGCAACGCCTCCGCCGTGGACTGGGGCAAGATGGCGGAGCAGTGGCTGAAGGAGAAAGAGGCAGAGGGGCGGAAGAAAACCCCGAGGATGACGCCACGGCCGTCACCCAGCCCCATGATCGAGAGCACACCCATGTCCATCGCCGGAGACGCCACACCTCTTCTGGATGAAATGGACCGATAGGACACGGAGGGGGGCGTCGCTACACCCCCCTTACCTAAGTCCATCCTTTGTACTGCGACTTCTTTTGGATAATCTTCCTCCTTTGGTCTCTCGCACGACCCATCAGCCCTTTTGTCAGGCTGACAACTAGTTGGAGCCCTCGCCCTCCAGCTGACTCGTGTCCTCTTCATGTCCTCCTGATCTTGTAGATGCAGTCGATCAGTCTATCATCCATCCTCTCTTCCGTCTGTCTGCCCATCGTATCCCAAACGTTTCACCTCCTCACCTCCAGTCAGCTGCTCTGGCTGTATAGTATTTTGTATAGTCAGAATAACACTGTATATGTCGTGCAGAAAGTCAGTACAATGACATTAAAATACACTTGAAACATCGGACAGCGGTTACATATAGGATATGGACCTAAACAGACTTTGTCAGACAAGCTGTCCTGCTGTCTTTATTTTTTTGCAACTGGTTTTAGTTTGATCCATGAATGCTTTGGAACAGAGGGGCACCGTTAGTTTCCAGAGTCCACCTTTCCTCTGGTGGAGTCTTGCAAACAGTGGCTGAAAGGAGCTTTGCCGAGCTACTTAGGGAAATTGAATTTTTGTCCGGAATGCGTCAGATCACAGAATGAATAAAGACTGTTTTTTTTATTTTTCTGTTTGAACCTCAAAGCCCCTTCACATCTGTTAAAGCGAACACATCCGTGACTGTACAGACACGCACACACACCGAGGCCGACTTTCAAAAAGCAAAATACATTCGAGGGGATCCTTCATTTCTGCTGGTTGTTTCCACTACATGCTGTATTATGATCAGCTAATGTATTCTGTAGATAGTCTTTACTGTATTGACTCGTTTGACCTAAGAAAACTTTGTGGACACTTCTTCGTGTGCCACACTCGAGCTAACGCTGGTTGTTTTTTGATGACTTCATGTGAGAGGCGGTGCGGAGGAAGTTAGCAGCGTAACGTTATCTTAAGTAACAATATTATGGCTAATTTTACAAGTGGAAGAACCTTGCCATGTCAAGCAAGCGTCTGTGGCAGTTTGTCAGACAGGGATTTTATAAGTTTACTTAGATTTCAATCTTTTATCTTTCTTATGTTTGCAGTCGGGCGAGCATTTCATTTTTTGACATTGGGTTTACGATGTCTGGCCCCGTGAAGGGCTTGATCTCTTCACACATCGCTGCTGCAGCTGAGTACGGGACAGTATCTCTTTTTCCTGCCGAGTGTCGACAAACAAGTGTTTCCACAGCTGCAACATTAAAAAATAAAACAAAAAAGTGGATGATTTCTCTCACTTTCTCCGACTGTAGCACTGTCAGCAGAAGATATTATCAAACTGACTTCCCTGTGTTTATATTCTTATTGTATAATAGTCGAAGCTGCACGCAACAATTTCAGTAGAATGAATTTACTGTTGTTAAAAACATTTAATCTTTTTTTGTGATTGTCATGCGGCAGTTTGAGGCCACTGCATCTCTCTTGATTTTTGCTGTGCCCCAGTACAAACGAGCTGCAGCGCTGGTATTCAATGGTGAGCTTCATTCTGCGGTGTGCAAAAAACGATCATGGTCCCACAAAATGCAGAATGTTCTCAAATATCTGTTCTTTTCTTTGGAGTAAAAAAAACTTACTTGGTTTTACGTCTCTTGCCAGATTAAGATGTTGCATCTTTGATATCGAGGCTGTGATCGGTCATCGGCAGTGTTCGGTGAGGGAGGAGTGATGATGTCACCGGCACTGCTGATGACCGTTTCTACCTGTGATCCCTTTAATAAAAGTGTTCATATTAAACCCAGAGACGTGTTGGTGCTATGTGGGGAAACATGCGTCTGGTCATGTGCTGTACAGGACATACTTGTGTGTTTGCATTCTTGACTTTCTCCATGGTAGAAATATGATTAGCCAGGAACAGAATGTGAGGAATTTTCCCAACCTCCACACTTTCTTTACACTTTCTTTAGCACAACACAGCGATCAGAAGCAGTTAGTTAAAATCAATTATCTATACTATAAAGGTTTATTAATGTTTAATAGGAGATAAGAGGGAGGACATTCAGATCCCTCCATTTCCCAGATCATGAGAACCCTTATGTCACAGGGACAGAGTGAGGCGTGCTGTGGGTGCGGCTGTGGTCATGGGAGCCGGCATCACATTAGCACAGTCACATGACTGAAACACATGCATTAGATCCCCCCCTCACTGACATTTCATCCATAACGGAGGGGAACCACAGAGACAGACACATGTCTCTGGAAGCACCAACCAAAAAACGCAGGTCAACACGAGATCCGGAGGAGAATCGTCTTCCTCTTGTGATAAACGTTTACGTAACCCAGCTGATGACAAAGCTTTATTTGTTGTAGTTCTGGCCAGCAGTACAAACATTCCTGAGAGGACACAGTGGACTCTGTTCTGGTCATTCAGCTGACTGTTGTTTACTACGCAACAATTCAATATGTCAAACCTACAACTTTTATGGTGGCTAACTCCTTCTCAGGTCACCGGCTCCAATCAAACATCATTTAGTTGGGAGGACTGGGCTGTTTTTTGGGGTCTATCCATGATGTCTGAGCTCACGTCACTGGTCCAGTTGTTGGCTCATCAGCAGCAGTTGGATTTCCTCCTGGCTGGTGTGTGATTGGCCTCTGTGCTGTCTGTGAGTCCTGCGTGCAACACAAACAAAACATCGTTCAGAAGAGCTAGAGTTGGACATGTTGATGTGAAAAAAGCTGGAAATATTCAATGTTTATCTGGTTGTAAACAAATCCCGTGAAAATATTAGAAACCAACAATTAAATGAACCAAAACACAACATTGTTTAAAATATATTAAAACCTTGAATAGGCCACATGATCCCTCATTTATAAGAACGTGGTCAAAGTAGATTATTTAACGTTAATGTGTAAATTACCAGATGGTGATGAAGCATTTTCCCACAAAGACAGAGAAGACAAACACACGACAATAAACGTGGATGAAAACAAATACACTAAATGTTTAAAACTAAAAAGCACAACAGCGAGAAATAATCCCCTGCAAATGCACTTTTCATCTCATGTTTTCTTAATATTTTATTTTAATGAAACTATATTCAGCTGTTTAAATAAAAGTATCTTTAATCCAGTTTGGCTTAACAAGCTTGAATTTAGAAATTACTTTATGTTTCTCATGTGATTTGGTGAAAGTAAGAAAAAAAACGGAATAACACCGACTTTGAGCGAATAAGTAAAGTTTGGGTTCACACAGGTCATGAGAAACGGATTTGAATGCTTCAACTACAACTGAAAGGATTCCACATTTCTCAGGAGGTTGAGAAAAACCTGGATCGGTTCCAAAATAAATCGACCTAAAGCCACGAATGAAAACTGGATCCCGGAACTTTTTTCCACTTTAACTTCACGAGATAAGGTGTTTTTCAACATTTTCACTGATTTCTCAGAGAATGCACGGACCTTGGTTTGAATCTGGTGCAGATCCAAATAGAAATATCTGTGGAATTCAAACGTGACTAACATGGCCCTTGGCATCATCCTGATAAATGATTCTAAGCCACAGTTGAAAGTAAGACTCTGTTCTCTGAGGTTAACTGACTCACTGATGATGTCACCCTCGTTCCTCGACCCCATCTTCTCGAGTTCGGTCAAAACGTTGGCCTCGAAGGTCAGAGAGGCCACGCGGAAGAAGAAATCCCTGATGCCATCTCCTGCAACAACAAGATGGAGGAGAGAGTTTGAGAGGGTGAGACATAAAAAGACGTTAAAAGCCACGCGGGGTGGTTGCGTTGTGTTCGATTCCCACCTGACTTTGACGACACGGCCCAGTACTCGGCCTTGATTTCCTCCGAGAGTCTGATGGCTTCCTGCTCGACCTGAGCCAACTGATCGGGAGTCTGAGGAGTGAGACGCAGAGAAAGAACCAACTTCAGGTCATTAGAGTCAAACTATCATAAAGTAAATTAGTAATTTAAATTTAAAGGTTCTGTGTGTCAGATTTAGGTGAAAGGGATCTATTGAAATTGAATATAAAATAATCCTAGTGATGTTTTCACTAGTGTGATTTAACTAACTTGCACAAATTGTTGTTTTCTTTACCCTAGAATGAGCCTTATATTTAAATACTTTATATTTACATCTGGAGAAAACAGCAAATCCTCACATTTTCAATTAGTTTGCTTTACCTCCGTCTCCATTTTAAAGAAATGTTGAGTTTTACTCACACTGAGGTCCTTCTTAGTACCGACGAGGAAAAGTAAAACACTGGAGGGGTCGTTGTCCTTCATGGCGTCCTCAAGCCACTGCCTACACACACACACACACACACACACACACACACACACACACACACACACAGCTATAAGTGTTGTAATGGCATTTTAATGGCATCATCATTAGACAGTAATGGGTTATTTCTTACCTGGCATGTTCTAATGAGCTCACACTGCTGAGGTCAAACACCACGATAATGGCTGAGGAAACGCACAGAGACAAACAACATCAACAGTAGATCAACAGCAACGTGATTTACTGAACCCAAAGGGGAGAGATGCAGTAACACAGCAGCGGGATTCACCTTGTGCTCCTCTGTAGTAGGTGGACGCGATGCACTTGAAGCGTTCCTGACCCGCTGTGTCCCACCTGAAACAGATAGATAGATAGATAGATAGATAGATAGATAGATAGATAGATGTTCTAAAGGAAAGGTTTCATCCTCTGGCAACTGTGAATGCTTCGTGATTTTTATTCCTAAATTAATCAATGATTTATTTTAAAGTCCTAAAGAACTCTAACTCTGTTCTTGTTAGAGTTGATTCATTTGTTTTAATAGATTTATTTGTTTAAAATTGTATTGTATGTATTGCATTTAATACAATGCTTTTACTTTATCTCTTGTTTTTGCTCTTTGGCAGATTTTACTGTTTCTTATTGGTTTTCTCTTGTTGTCTTGGAATGTTTTGGTTATTTTTCTGTTCTCATCTGTAAATTTATTCCCGAGTTTAAAAAAAAGATTGAATGAAAGTCATGTGATCACTGACTCATCCTCTGGGAACTATGAACGTCTGCACAGGCTTCATGGCTGCTGATCTATTTCATCACCACAGTGACGGAGCGATGGACAGAAGGACAACACAGAGAGGAAGAAGAGGAGGAACGAGAACTATAAGAAGGCAAACAGTTGACTGACTCTCTGTGTTTCCAGTTTCCTGTGTCCCGTGCGCTCGGCCTCTCCATGACACGTGTTGCATTAATGTGATTTAGTGAAGGAAAAACATGTAATTAAAGTTCCACTGACAGTCTAAACAAGAGGCTCATCAGATTACCCAGAGGATGTTGCACAGTGTCCTAATTATCTCAGCATGTGATTTCATTTACAGATTCTTCAGACGTTAAACTTTAACTCCACCGTGTTACGTGATCGAATGTTGGACACGTAGCGTTGAACTGACCTCGATGACCTCTGTGATGAGTCAACACAGGAAGTGAGTTAGTGTGAATGTAAAGTGTTTGTCAGTGACGTACTTACAGCTGTAAACTGAAGGGAACACCGAGCACCTCGAAACGCTCCATCTCAAAATCCACGCCGATGGTCGCTTTGTAGTTCTTATCAAAATCCCTCTTACAGAAACTACAGGGGCAAGGGAACAGAGGAGGGAACAAGGGAACAGTGGAATGAACATGGGAACAGTGGAAGGAACAAGGGAACAGTGGATGAAACCATTGAACAGTGGAAGGAACAAAAGAACAGTGGAGGGAACAAGAGAACAGTGGAAGGAACAAAAGAACAGTGGAGGGAACAAGAGAACAGTGGAAGGAACAAGGGAACAGTGGATGAAACCATTGAACAGTGGAGGGAACAAGAGAACAGTGGAAGGAACAAGGGAACAGTGGATGGAACAAGGGAAGAGTGGATGGAACAAGGGAAGAGTGGAGGGAACAAGGGGACAGTGGAGGGAACAAGGGAACAGTGGATGGAACAAGGGAAGAGTGGAGGGAACAAGAAAACAGTGGAAGGAACAAGGGGAAATTAGGTTCTATATATTTGTTTTTTTATTTATAGTCATGTATAATAAAGTTTATGGTTAAACTGTAAAACATTGAGTCTCAATTACATTTCTTTGTCACAGGGATTTGATAACAATATCTTAGGAATAATTGCCAATTCATTTAATTATGTATATTGGTATCAGAAATTCTCTACAGGTTCATGGATCATGTTGGATTTGATTCACACAGACTCACAATTTCCAATCAACTGTTTTAAAAGACTGTAAATTCGACACATGATTGAGTCACTGTTCAAATCACAGTGAAATAGATCTGATTGATCTGTTTTTCAATGACAGCTTCTTACCTGCTGATCAGACACGTTTTTCCAACTGAGACGTCTCCCACCACGATGACCTTGGCGATATTGAAGCTGGGAAGAGAAAACCAAGACTGTCCTTCATGACTCCAAACAACAACCACAACAACAACAACAACCCAACAGCATGAAATACACAACAACATGATCAGTAACACACGGACGTCACTGCAAACAGCTCTCAGGAGTCGACACTAACCAGTTAACCACTAATTCAATGCTCAAGTGGCCTCATTCAACTTTTCACATTCATCAGGTGAATTGTGAACGAAACCAACTTTACTCCGATATTATAAGTAAAGGAATAAAATAAAGGAAAAGCTAAGTTTGCTTTCTGAACGTCCACGAAAATCTTGTCAAGCAATAATAAGAATATATCAATTTTAAAAATGTGATGCCTTTAATGAATATGGCTGAGGATATTCACGGTCAAAAGAATGAATAGGTGAAAAGAATCAATCTGATAAATTGAATTGTCAAAATGAAATGACAGATCCTTGCTGTTGCTTGGGTTCATGTGACCAAACATGTTTTAATCTGTGTCTCTGCAAATAGTAGATTTTGCAGGAATTGATGGATTCCAGTGCCGAAGACAGAGAAGAGAAGCTGGGACCAAACAAATCGTGGATGTTTTTAGCAGCAGGACGAGCAGAGTGCCTGTGGTCTTACCTCACCGTGCGGGACTTCTGTACCTGACAAACAGCCTGGACCTGCGGGTGGAAGCCATCTTTGGTGTGCAGCGCCGCATTGGGACTAAAACACTGCAAAGCAAGTGTGAAGTCAGTCCCAGAGAGGAAGAAATGGAAAAACAAAGTGAGGAGTAAAAAAGAAAGATGTGACTGAATATCATTTACCTGGCAAATAAATAAAAAATCTTAAAATGCCATTTCTTCTGCATAACTGCTGCTGTCCAGTCACCATTCATGTCTTTAAATGAACAGCTTCACATTCGCCAATAGAACAGGCCTCACTTTCCTTTGTATTTAGGATGAATCACTGATGCAACACATGACTTTAGACTTTAAAACATGAAGGTTCTTCAAGGACGAGAGCAAAGAGCAGAGCAGCGTCCAACACTTTAAATCACCTCATCATCAGTAGTCGAGAAAATCAGCAATACGGGCGATAAAGTATTAATTCAATTCAGTAACATGGTTAAGTGTGATTACATTACAGTGTGTGTGTGTGTGTGTGTGTGTGTGTATGTGTGTGTGTGTGTGTGTGTGTGTGTGTGTGTGTGTGTGTGTGTGTGTGTGCGTGTATTACCGACCTTTGGGAGGCGAGTAATAATTCGGTCCTTCTTCACAGGTGGCAACATGTTGCTGTAGTGGCTCAACACACACACACATGCACACAAACACGCATATGCACGCACACTTGCACACACACACACACACAGGTCTTCAAGTTGCCACTTTCCCTGACAGTAAACACACTTTTCATTCACGTCAAAGAAAACACACACTTATCTTCTTTCTTCTCACCACTGACACAATGAAGTTTTCCTGAAACATAAATTAAAACATTCAAATAACTGATTTTAGTAAAAACAGTGTTTACAGTCAATCAGAGGTTGTTTTTTTTATTAGAAAACATGATCGAGATTCAAGGGAAATGAAGATTATTCAGTGGATTTCAACATGTTAGAATAAATAACTAAGATAGATTATTACATAGATCGAATAGATTCTTCTCCATCACACAGTGTCATCATGGGAACGTCTGATCAATCCCAAATATTTTCTGCATATGACAACGACCCCAAACACAGAACCAGTAACACAATGAACTGTCAGTGACAAGAGGAACAGACTCAAACAACCGACTCAAACAACCGACTCACCGAGTAGAAAACCTGAGGAGAACTGGTGATCTTAATAAATCAGTATTTGAGTAAGTTCAGTAACTTTACCTGAAAGTGCAGGGTGGTAAAACGCTGAAGGGAAAAAATATGTTGTGTGTCTGCAGATGTGAAATCCAACGAAACCAATTCAGAGCTCGTCCCTCCGGACAGAGACAGTTAATGACACTCACCATGTAATTAGTGAGGGGAAGCAGAGAGAAACCAGGCAAACAGCGCCACCCTGCGGCCACAGAATATTTATACACAACTTCCTGATGAGTGAAGCTTCCTATGCAAAACTACACATTTTAATAATATTATATAATATAATATAATATGAGACTGTAGATGAACTCTGGTATATTTATATAAACCATTGTGCTCATATTAATGTGCACTGTCCATTTTAAATAAAAGTGAAATAAGATAATATGAGTTTGAATTGTTCTAGTGTATTGAAAAAATGAACTCAGTATAATAAGTGTTGTGTGTGTCAGGAAATTGTATAAAAATCTAAATTAAAATATAGAAGATAAAAGTTTAAATAAAAAATAAGAGTAACCCCAAAATAATCTAAAATGTGTTAATAATAAACATGTAAGAAATAAAACATAAAAATAAAAATATAAAGAAATATGACATAAAGCCATGCTGTTCACACTCCGGTGCAGCAGGTGGCGTCACGGCGCCCTTTCCTTGGGTTTGTGACGTATGTTTTCCGCGACGCTCAGACGGTATAAAAAGGCGCCTCGACATGTTTCTCTCTCTTTCCTTCCTCCATCTTCTCCTCAGACGTGTCGCAGCTCTGCCGGTTTAATCTGAACTTTTCCACAGAGTCCAGTAAATCCCAGTTTACTTTAGTGTCCGAGCAAAGAACACGTGGTTGTAAGTGAAGTTTTTATTCTCCGTAGAAACTGGAGCTCAGTTTATTTCCCGCCAGGCCTCAGGCGGCCACGTGGAGAGAGGACGACACGATGGAGACGAGGGAAAAGATGTGAGTTCTCTATGTTATCTCTTTATCTTATGTTGATTTACAACAAAGAATGAAACGTCACTTTCTGTATTAAGTCTATTTTCATCTGGCACTTCTTTATTTGTGATTGCATACTTTATTTATCCAAAGGGAAGTTCAGGAATCCAGTAGCAAACAAAACAGTCAATCAAAAGAGCAGAATAATAATAAAAGGTCGAGAACAAGTGAGATGAAAGTTTAGACTCTGAACTACAATCTGTCACTGTGAAGAGGTGTGTGTGCTAATGGAGATATTTGCAATATATTGTAAGTATAAGGTGATTGAAAGACATTTAACTAATTTGTTTAAGACAAATGTAAAGATTAAAACATAACAAGCTATACTAAGTTGTGCATTAGTTTAACAACCTGTAAAATTACAATGGGTGGGAATATGGATGATTTATAATGCAGTGTGATAAAAGCACAATAGCTGTAACATGATATGTTATGCTAAACAAATAGACAATTAATGTGAATTTAGTATGCATTGAGCAATTGGTTATATTCAATTGTAGAAAGTCAATATCTAGATTTCTCTACTCCTATTTAATCTCTAAACATGAATCTGTTTGTCCTCAGGTTGAAGTCCCGGTGGCCGCTCCCAGTGAGAGTTGAACATCCCTCATGATGAATCACCATGATGTCTCCAGTAGAAGGTGAGTGTCTGTGCTCACACCTTGTCTCAATGCAGCTGTGTCTGTGATGAAAACTGTGAATAGGAAGTGCCGTCCGATGCGACAACTGACGATGTTACTCAATCACTGATCTGAGCCTGAAATAACAGAACTATTTTTAATTTCCTCTTCAAACCATGGATGTCACCTAATTATATTTAAATATCTTAAAACACAGATCAGAATGTGCCTCTTCAAGATCCTGGAATCTGAAGCTAAAAGCCGTGAAGCAGGACGATGCTCCTGCTGTTTGCTGCACTGGGTAAGTTTTTATTTTATATTGAATAAAAGCACTAGCATCTTCTGTTGTGATGAACCCTAAACTGAAATAGCTGGAATTACCGTCAGATTGTCAGTGGTGATCATCGGTTTTCTGAACACAAAATCCAACAACTGCACCTTGTCTCAGCTGGAATTTATGTTCTAGATCATAACCCTTTTTTAAATTTTCAGGTTGGTTGGTGTCCTGGAAGATTCCCTGGAAAGGGGTTAATCCAAAGGTCCATCTGCTCCATCACCTTGAGATCTTGTAAGTTGATTTAGATTTTTTGAATGCCCATTTAAAATGTATGCAGAGAAGCCTTATAAGCTCACGGTTGTGCAGATGTTTAAACATCTGGATTCCACATTAAGGTTTTCTGCATTCAAACACTCTTTACACAAAGGCTGATTAACACCTGACAAGTCATTTCACAGCTGACATGAATCTCTCAATCTAATATTTAAATCAAACTCCACTTGAACTGTGGCTAAATATCCTCAGCTCAACTTGCAGCAGTTGATTAATCAGTTACTGGTAAATACTATAAGAACAAGTGGCTTAACTCATGTTGTTGCTTAAAAGGCTCATTTGCACTCGGTGATGAAATCCTGGAATAGGAAGTTCTGTTGTATGCGAGAACTGATGATTTTTTTTTGTATCCACTTTTCTGAGTCTTAAAAGCTGTTTGTTTGACAAGATTGTGTTTTGAAAGTGTTTGTTCTAATTTAATGTTTTTTGTTATTACAGTTGTTGTCCCCTTGACCTGATCCTGACGTCTGCCATGCAGTGAATGTGACTGGTACATCCTCTTTAAAGTTTTATTGAATTAAAGGCTGACTATTGTTGTGATGAACCCTAAACTGAAATAGCTGGAATTACCGTCAGATTGTTCAGTGGTGATGATCGGTTTTCTGAACACAAAATGCAACAACAGCAAAGTGTTTCAACTGGACTTGATGTTCTAGTTCTTCACCATTTTGGATTTCTTCTTCAGGTTTAGTTGGTGTCCTGAAAGATTCCCTGGAAAGGAATTAATCCGAAGTTGTGGATCTGCAGCATCACATTGAGATCTTGTAAGTTGCTTTAGATTTTTTTTAATGCCTATTTAAAATGTCTGCAGAGAAGCCTTATAAGCCCAACATCTGGATTCCACACTTAAGTTTTTCTGCTTTCAAAAAGACTTAACAAAATGGCTGATTTAAACCTAAAATGTCATTTCACAAGTGACATGAATCTTTCAACATCTAATATTTAAATCCAACTCCACTTGACCTGGAGCTAAATATCCTCAGCGCAACTTGCTGCAGTTGATCAATCAGTTACTGGTAAATAAGTTGATACTGTAATTACAAGTGGCTTAACTCATATTGTACAATAGTGAGTTGCTTAAAAGGCTCATTTGCTCTCGGTGACGTCTCTCCGATACGACAACTGAGGATTCTGAGTCATAAAAGCTGTTTGTTCTGAATTTCATGTTTTTTTTATTACAGTAGTCGTCTCCTCGGCCTGATCCTGACGTCTGCCATGCAGTGAATTTGACAGGTACATCCTATTTAAAGCTTTATTAAATTAAAGGCTGACTATTGTTGTGATGAACCCTAAACTGAAATAGCTGGAATTACCGTCAGATTGTTCAGTGGTGATGATCGGTTTTCTGAACACAAAATGCAACAACAGCAAAGTGTCTCAACTGGACTTGATGTTCTAGTTCTTCACCATTTAGTTTTTTCTTCTTCAGGTTTAGTTGGTGTCCTGAAAGATTCCCTGGAAAGGAATTAATCCGAAGTTGTGGATCTGCAGCATCACATTGAGATCTTGTAAGTTGCTTTAGATTTTTTTTAATGCCTATTTAAAATGTCTGCAGAGAAGCCTTATAAGCCCAACATCTGGATTCCACATTAAGTTTTTCTGCTTTCAAAAAGACTGATTTACACCTGAATGACATGAATCTCTCAAATGCACATCTAATATTTAAATCTATCTCCACTTGACCTGGTGCTAAATATCCTCTGCTCAACTTGCTGGAGTTGATCAATCAGTTACTGGTAAAAACAAGTGGCTTAACTCATGTTGTGCAACAGTGAGTTGCTTAAAAGGCTCATTTGCTCTCTGACGTCTCTCAGATACATCAACTGATGATTCTGAGTCTTAAAGCGGTTTGTTTGCTGTCTTTTGTTTGTTTTAACTTCATGGTTTTTTTTTTTATTACAGTAGTCGTCTCCTCTGCCTGATCCTGACGTCTGCCATGTAGTGAATTTGACAGGTACATCCTATTTTAAGCTTTATTGCATGAAAGGCTGACTCTATTGTTGTGATGAACCCTAAACTGAAATAGCTGGAATTACCGTCAGATTGTTCAGTGGTGATGATCGGTTTTCTGAACACTAGATGTGACTGCAGATGAACAGTTAAACCTAGAATATGTTTTACGCTTCTCTAATTTGAATCAATTTCTTCTGCAGATCACAGGAATCATGGAAACTTGTCTGAAGATGGACGTCATCATATTTGTTCAAAAGTATTTCACTGTTTTAAAAAGTGCTTTTATTAAAAACTTGTATCAAAATGGTCAAATATCTTCTTTATCCACTATTATTACACTTGAATAAATCAGTCTTGTTAAGATTGAGTAGTTAAACCTACCCACGTTCATATAAATGATATTTACTCATCTCCACATACTACAGCTCCCAGTCATGACAGTTTAACCAATGACACCTCAGTCCTTAAACTGATTAATCATGACACTGGTCCTTATTACCAGACTCGACCTGCATTAGTGTTAATTGGGGGAAGGTCCTGAGTAACAACTAAACAGTCTCTTCGGGCAAAGACTGACGAGCTGTTAAAATCTTGTTTGGAGTTAAAACTGTACCTCCCACTTGTGTAAACATGACCTCATCCTCCTGTGTTGACTAATAATAAATGTCAAACATGAGTCAAGATGGTTTGACAACTTGTCCCTGATGACTACATCTGTCATTTCACCTATGGAAAAACAATTTGCACGCATTTATTCACCGACGCAACATTTGCATGCATCAAATAAATTCAGTGTGATCTTAATCGCCTCTCTGAGACAACTGAACCTGGTGCTGTAATTGTGTTCTAACTGGCGGCTCACCTAAAGGAGCACGCTGTAATACCTGGGATGCTTCTGAACGACACCTGTTATTTAGACAGACGGAGGGTATTCGTCTAAATGCCCGTCTGTGGTGAAACATCTGCACTGACAATAAACATGTTGACTTGAAAAAAATGTTTTGGGCTTTTATCAGAAAAGCAACACGATGTCTCGAACCTACAAGGCTGACAACTACATTCAAAATTTTGAATGTTGAAATATTACAAATAAAACCCCACAAACACAATATAGAAAGGTGATGAGATGGAAGTTTAATCCAACCGATCTTCACTCCTGCACGCTGAGTGTACCCTTGATATGAAAGCAGAAGTAAAACTAATCAGCATTTGGAAAACTTTCCTGTTGAAACACCATCTTTCATATTTGAGCACTGTCAATTTAAGGCTTTTGTGAGAACAATGCATGTTCTACAAGTTGGCCGTAAAACATTTCACACACTACCTGCAAATCAAATTGCTCTCTACGGCAAGTGACACGTCATAACAGAGTCAGGCACATAGTATGGATCAGATTTATATGTATTTTTCTCTCATTCCGTCCTTTTTTACAAATGTATTCCTGTGTCTTGTGTTTTTAGTGCGTCTGGCGCCTCGCAAATTGTGCCGGGGGCGTGTTTCACCTTTCACGAAGCCCTGAAATTGTAAAATCTTCTTTTGCAGCAGAAACTGTACCAGTGGAATGTTTGCGTAATGCCGGTTCTCTGACTGATGTTTAAATGACATAAGAGCAATATGTGGACTGACTTGATGCCAAAACTCAATTCCACAGTGTATTTGTGTTATAATTCAACTTCCAAACATGATTCTCCTGTTTATCCTGTTTAAGAGAAGAAAAGAAACACATTCATACAATGTAGCAAAAAAAAATTAAAGAAGTCAGGCAGCAAAATCTTCAACTTTACAACAAATGACCATTAAAAAATACCTTAATCAGACTTAATGTTTTTTTTTTTTTATTGCAGTTACAAATACAAACATTCAGCAATAGGATGTGCATGAATTTTTAAAAATATTTTTTACATAGAATTCAGTGTAGTTGGACATTCAAAACAATAAAGCAATTGAATTATCCTGTAAAACAAATAAAATAAAAGTAACTTGCTGTATTTCTGTGGCATTTACACAAAAAAAAGTACATTAATCCAGGGTTTCTTTTGTTTTAATGGTTAAATTATTTCCCATCAGATGCTTCAGATTATGAAATTTGGGATTGAAAACGCAAATACAGTTAACCCCGAGTTTTAAAATTCACAGATGGACTTTTTAACAATCGAAAACAAAACTATTTGACTCCTTTGAATGATCATGAGACATGAAAAACAGGTTCATTCATGTTTTTGCACTTAGAGTAAGTCAGGGGGCAAGTGTGTGAGTCTAATAGTTTTAAGAAGTACAACGAGCGTGAAATTCATGTAGGATTGTGAGAATTTCACCGTTTCAACAGGCGCCTGTTGTTGTTGTTGGCAATCGGTCAACGTGTCTTTGCATGAGAACGAAATTACAGACTCGTCCAGCAGGTTTGGGGGCAGGTCTCATTCCAGGCTTGTGTAAGATGCAGTGAGAGATACACTGACACACTAGACACTCCCTACTTACCTCTCTTATGAGGAAGCAGCAGCCGGTTGCAGGCGTCCAGCGGGTGATTGTATCCCCTCAACCTCTGAGATACACATTCAAATTCAACTCCAGATAGAAGAAGAAGAAGAAGAAAGAGAGTTTGTTTTGTCGGTCAGAGTTTTCCTGAAGCCTCTCGTCAGCATGCCTGAATCTGGAACGTGCACCTCTATCATCAACCTGCGTTATCAAGACGGCAGGGTGGGCAGCCCCTCCAACCCTGCAAAGTTCAACCACCAAGACTACGCACAGCTGAGGGATCAGCACCTCGGCAGTGGGAAGCTGTTTGTGGACGACGCCTTCCCACCTAACACCCGCTCTCTGGGGGGCCTGCCGAATTCTGGAGTGGAGTGGCTTCGACCAGCTGTAAAGAACTTTCAAATGTCTTTTCTCCCATATGTAAACCTTATGTAAATAGATCATATCCATGTTTATTAGTACTTCAATGCATTTCCTCTTTCTTCCTTGAGTTCATATGCCCCTAACCCTATGTCTGTATTTGTTGTCTTGTCCAGGAGCTCTTGAAAAAACAAAACAACAGCAGCGAGCCCACTTTCTTCCCGCAGGGAGCCTCCCGCTTTGACTTTGGTCAAGGCTACGTCAGTGAGCAAAGATTTCTGGTTTTCACTAGTAGCTTGTGTAGGTGACAATGTGAACTGTGGAAAAGCATTTTTTCTTTTCTTTATTCACCAGGTAACTGCTGGTTTCTGTCTGCAATTTCCTCACTGACCTTCAATCAACGCATGATAGCACAAGTGGTGCCAATAGACCAGTCCTTCGAGGGCCATGCTGGAATATTTCACTTCAGGGTAATGACCTAAAGTGTTGTGATTGTATCAAAACAGTGCTTTTACATGATTTCACTTCAGACATGTCCTCTCTGTGACAGTTCTGGAGGTTCGGCAAGTGGGTCGATGTGGTCATTGACGACCTTCTGCCCACAATGAACAACTTTTTACTCTCTGTGCACTGCAAAGGAGGAAATATTTTCTGGGTCCCCCTGCTGGAGAAAGCATATGCCAAGTACGTAACCAACTCACTCACTCGGATGCTAAACCGTTTGTAAGGTCACAGTTGAGACACAAACACCAGATTACAAACATAGGTTTTTCTTTCCGCTTCAGAGTGTGCGGTTCATACGATGACATGAACTTCGGCTTGCCGTCAGAAGCCTTCAAGGATTTCAGCGGAGGAGTCTACAACACCTACAAACTCGGGGAGGCCCACGACAAAGGCCACGATGAAGAACTCTGGCTTACGCTCAGCAGAGCCACTAGGTGCAAGTCAATGATTTGCTGCGGGACTCCAACAGGGGTAAGAACAGAAATCATAGAAGACAATTAAATTAAAACCCCTCATTGTATTTAATGGTTTTGTTTATTTCAGGATATGCAGGTGAACAGTGTAGCAGACAACGGACTGGTGATTGGACACTCGTATTCTGTCACAGGTGTCACTGAGGTAAACTGTGGAGCTGCAAACGAACATGTGTTCATTTATCACAACTAAGAAGGGGTACTGATTTTGTGAGTGTTAATTTGGCGCTGACTGAATATTTATCACCTTATCTATAATTTCATCTGAAGGTCGACTGTTTGGGCTCCAAAGTGAAGCTGGTGCGCATCATGAACCCTTGGGGCGGACAGGAGTGGATGGGAAAGTTGGGTGACAGGTACATCAATCTTAAATCCTCCCATACTCACTCAGCACTACAACTGAGAACTTCTGTTATATATATATTTTTTAATTTTGCCTAGAATTCATCTTCATCAATTTATTTTCCCCTTGTTCTCAGGTCAGATATACTGAACTTATTGAATACAGAAGATCAGGCAAAGCGTTGGATTCACCACGATGGAGAGTTCTGGTAAATTAATTAAATTCAAGTTTGTGTTTCGCACCAAAATGCATTGAGTGTATCTTCGTAGTCTCAGAATTATTTTTAATTATACATTATACGGACAAAGGTACATGGGACACCCACACCTTACACCTACAGGAGCTTTTATGACATCCCATTCTAAATCCATAGGCATTAATATGGAGGAGCCCCCCCCCCCCCCTATTATAATTTTGTCCATATAGTGTATAAACCCAAAACTGTTTGCAATTTCCCATCCCTCTATCTGTCCATCCATCCATTCACCCATCCTTCCAGCGTGCATCTGCTTTCTTAAAATAAAAACATGTAGAACTAGTACTAGTTTGTGTACATTTTTGAAAAGGGGACCTATTAATAGTGAGGCCTGATAATGAATAACAGAACTTTATTCTTTGTGGATGAAATCTGAACGTCCAGTCAAACTAAAATCAAAACAGTAGTTGGATGTATTTATCTGAGTTGAAACTCTAAATTTCTATCCTGTCGTGTTTCTCTCGTCGTCCTCTGTGTGGTCTTGTCAGGATGGAGTTGGAGGACTTCTGTCACAATTTCCTCCAGGTGTCCATGTGCTGTGAGAACCCCAACTTCATCGACGGGGACTTCAACTGCCAGTGGAAGTGCATGACTTACGATGGCAGCTGGGTGGCAGGGAAGTCCGCAGGCGGCAGCATCGCTGACAGTGAGCTCAATTCATTCTTTTAAGTCTTGAACCATGATCCCAAGGTCAAGATGTTTGTTGTGTCCTCTTGTGTGTCTCTAAAAGATAAAACTTCTTATTACCTGCAGCTACCTTCGAGACAAATCCCCAGTATCGCATCCAGGTGTCTGTTATAGACGAGAAGGAGCCGGGAGACAAAAACATCTTGATTTCTCTGATGCAAAAACCTCAGATGTTGAACCGCCTACAGGAACGCTTCTA
This sequence comes from Hippoglossus hippoglossus, assembly GCF_009819705.1. Lineage (NCBI taxonomy): Eukaryota > Metazoa > Chordata > Actinopteri > Pleuronectiformes > Pleuronectidae > Hippoglossus > Hippoglossus hippoglossus. The sequence continues at coordinate 6,185,720 of NC_047164.1, forward strand.
CCCAGCTGGACTGGCCATCTTTAAGGTCGGCATTTTGAATTTTATCCATAAATATAAAATCCTACAAAATGCAGTTTAGCAAATATGGAGAAAAGAAATGACACCAGGCTAACAAAACCATTTTTGAATGATTTGAATAATGACAATTCTTCTCATTTCACATCCGACAGATTCCACCTGGGGTAAGTGCATAGAAAAACTAATATAATGCTCCACTTTTGCAAACACAACAATCCACATGAGTTACCTGAATATGCAACAACTTCATTACGTTAAATAAGGTTCATTAACTTCCAGACCCCAAAAGGACGTCTGGAGAATTCCTTCTTTGACGCAAATCCCCCTGAGAAGGAGAGCTCGTACATCTATGAAAGGGAACTGATTGAGCTCCTCAGCCTGGATCCTGGAGAGTACGCGATCATCCCCTCCACCAAAATACCCTACATGACCGCGGACTTTGTTCTCACCGTCTACATCAAGGCTAAGGCTAAGACCAGGTAAAGACACACTGTGATATGTAACATTTCCCGTAAGTTGCGATAGAAACTTAATGAATGACGCCATTAAAAGCCTGTTTTCAACACATCTTCTCTGCTTCCAGTCCCCACGACGATCACGACAACCATGACGACCATGAACACGACAACTCGACTGATCCCGAGGTACGAAATTAAAGGCCGTCGCTTTACGTCAGTGGGACCAATTGTTTCTAGCCTGTTTGATGTCTGGCCCATGATCTCATCAATTTTAGACACTAACTCAGGTCAATGTCGTTTTCTTTAAGAACTCTGGCAAATGCATTGATGAGGACGCTGACATGAGGCCCACCCATGAGTTGTTCAACCACTATGTCGATCAGGTATCATGTCTTTTTCTCCCCAGTCTTCAATTTTCTTCCTTTTCTACCATAAGTCGTTCACAGTTGTTGATCTGTGTGTGTGTGTGTGTGTGTGTGTGTGTGTGTGTGTGTGTGTGTGTGTGTGTGTGTGTGTGTGTGTGTGTGTGTGTGTGTGTGTGTGTGTGTGTGTGTGTGTGTGTGATGTCAGAACGGAGAGCTGATGGCCACGCAGCTCCAGAGGCTCCTCATTGACAACTTCCCTCATGGTGAGATGATTTACATCATACATGCCGTCAAAACATTTCAAAAGTCAATCAAAGTTTAATTAGTTACTATACTTCTGCATATTTTCATGTATTTGTACTTAAGTAGATTTACTATTGGATACTTGTCACTTTTACTCCACATATATCGGCAAATATCTTTCTAATCCACTAAATACTTTACAATGCATTCGTATACATGTTCACATTCTTAAAAGTAACAATTACCAAAAGGTCTACTGATCCAATCAGAGTGAGCAGGTAAGTTTTGTCAATGCAAGTTTTTCTTTTTACCGTTCACAGGGACTCCTCACGGCTTTGGTTTGAACACTTCAAACAAGCATGATTGCTGTGGTGGATGTATCCTGAAACACATCTTTCTTTTTTGCTGCACTTCATATGATAGAAATCAAACTACATTATCACGACATGATGATCACATGGCTTTTCTTACCACAGCTATGCTGATGACGCCCAACTAATCCTCTCTTTTCCCCAATCTGAAACACAGGGAACAGCACGAATCTCTGCCTGTCTGATTGACATCTCTCAGTGGATGTCTGCACACCATCTGAAAATTAGCCTTGACAAGACTGAACTACTTTTCCTTCCAGGGAAAGACTCTCCCACCCACGACTTGACTATTACATTTGACAACTTCCTGTTAGCCCCCACCAAGACTGCTAGGAACCTGGGTGTGTCAACTCTCCCTTACTGCCAACATTACTGCAGCAACCTGCTCATGTAGATACATGCTGCACAACATCAGGAGAATACGTCCCCTTCTCACTCAGAAGGCGGCGCAGGTTCTGGAGCCAGGATCTGCTCATTTCACACCTAGACGACTGCAACTCCCTCCTGGCTGGTCTACCTGCTGGTGCCATCCGACCTCTGCAGCTCATCCAGAATGCAGCAGCTCGACTGGTCTTTAGCCTAAATTCACTCACACTACTCTGCTCCTCCGCTCCCTTCACTGGTTACCAGTGGCTGCCCGCATCCGTTTCAAAACATTGGTACTTGCGTAACGTGCTGCGAACGGGTGTGAGCTAAACACTCAAACACAACAAAAGCACAACTGTTTACTGTCCTGGCTCCTAAATGCTGAAACAAGCTCCCCAATGACATCAGGACAGCAGAGAGTCTACACATCTTCCGCCCCAAACTAAAAACACATCTCTTCTGACTATACCTTGTAAATAAAATAAAATAAATTAATAAAAAGTAGCGATTTTGTAGCACTTATTTGGTACTTACATACAGCACTTTGTAGTTTGGCTTTCTTGAAGAAACTTGTACTTTCTTGATTCTTGTTGTTCTGGGTTTGTACCCTGATGGTTGAAAGCACTTATTGTGAGTCGCTTTGGATAAAAGCGTCAGCTAAATGAAATGTAATCTAAATAAAATGTAATGATATGAAATTAAATCAGAACATTGTGGTCTGGAGTGAAATAGTTTTTTGTTTGTTGTTGATGAGACATTTTCGCCTTAACGTCCACTAAGATCGACCAAAGGATGACGATGACCTTCACTGAATTCTCCGTTCTCTGGAAGAAGATTCATGAATGCAAAGTAATTATTAAATATTATTATAATAATTATTAAATGGAGACATGGCTTTGTGCAGTTGATGTTAGTTTCTAAATATCGGTTGATTCTTTTTTTGCAGCGATTCTTCCATCGCTCTAATTTGAATCAGACTGGATCCCTGTCTGACATCGAGCTCCAGGCGGCTCTTGAGGCTGCAGGTGATGCTGTTAATCAATGCATTTAAAACTGTGCAAAATGAAGAGGGGGGAAATGCATCATTTTTACAAGTGTAGAGTAATTGTCATGTTCTCCTGGGGTCTGTTCCAGGGATGGATGTGAGCGAATTCACCCTGAGGCAGGTGATGTTCCGGTACACAGAACCCTCATCCACCTCCTTGAAGAACTTCATCGTTCTCATGATGCATCTGGAAAATACAACATGTGAGTGACGAGGCTTCCATCACTTTCCGGACCACACAATCCTGAGAAATCAGGCTTTTACTTGTTCAGAGCGAAGATGACAGTGGTGTGAAAGCACCGTGTCTTCAATGAATCTGTCATCCTCATCATTTGTGACTGATTCGAACAGTACAGCACAGGGCTACAGTTTCTTGAGGGTTTCTCTTGTTCAAAATGTGTTTATTGTAATAAAGTATATTGGTTTTCTTTACAAATGTTTATGAGAAGAAATCACAGGACAGCATGATCCCCCTGACGTGGGAAGAGGTGAGTCTTTTACTGCCTTTCTGAAATATTCACCATGTTAAATGTTAACACACGTCCCGTTTTTATATCATTTCCTGATGTAAAAGTGACAAAGCTGCAATAAAAAAAAACAAGAAGTCCTGCACTTAAAGTGTTAATTTACTGAGGAAGTATCATTAGCAAATGTATGTAAAGTAACACCAATAAACATACTCATAATACAGTATTGCATTATGGCCATTATGAGTGTGTTTGTTACTGATGCATTAATGTATAAGTAGCATCTTACTGTGGTGGTAGATCATTGTGTAGCTGTTAGATCAGTTGATATTAACATATATTATCAATGCAATCATATGATTTGTGTGTAGAAAAATTAAACCTTAATAACTAAAGCTGTTGAATAAATGTAAACCTGCATTTGAAGGGGAGTGTAAAGATGACTGCTCCACAACAGTGAAGCCAAAGTGTCTTGATCGCCACCTGGTGGTTGGCTACAGTATAGGTTGTAAACCAGGTCTCAGTACATGATGAATACATTTGAGATGCTTGTCATTTTAGTGACATTTTCAAGTGCTTCCCAGTGAGTTTTAATTAGTTTTGTCACTACCTCGCAGACTCTTTCTCCAAGATATTTTGGCTTCATTTCTGGACAGTGGCAGGATGTGGAGACAAGTCTTCCATCTATACACAGTCGATGGTATAAATGGCAGAAAATGTAAAAAGTAAATAACAGCACTTGAGTAAATGTACTCCATTACATCCCACTACTGCAGTGTGCGGCCCATTCTCTGCAGAACTCCGTCATTAAAAACAATTCTACAAACAACCTTTTCTTTTGTTTCTGTGGTCCAACATCTCCCTGTACAACTAGACCACAGGTCATCGCAGAAGCAGAGGAAACACACAGAACCTGTGACGCTGTAGAAAGTTTCTGTGATCGAATGATCCCTGTGGAATAAGCCGTTACCTTACAACTCACAAGAGGCAGCAGAAGTAACTGTGAAACAGAAATGATTTTATTATCACTCACCATGAATTAAATTACAAGAGGAAGATACAACACCTCAAAGCACAAAAGACAATAAACACAAGCACTGGTTGACATGACACAATTGTGCTGCTGATACAAGTGTCGCTGTCAGAACTCATATTTACAAGTCAACATTGTTATTTCACATTTACCACCTCTATAATATTCAACCTTCCAGTCCCCCCCCCCCCATAATGTACTGCCCTGTTCTCTAATAGCTCAGGACAAGTTTGGTAAGATTCTGCTTTTTCTAGAAACTTATTGTTTGTGAAGGCCAGTTGCTTTTTGCTGCTATACCTCTGTTGTTGTCCATGGCTAATAAAACATCAATAAGAAACACTGAGTGTCATTACTGTCACACCTATAGACACTGGAGTTAATCTGGAGTTAGTTTCACATTCACTGTTCTGCTGCTGTATTTGCACAGATGAAGTAGTCTCAAACAAATGTCAGGTTTAATCCTGTTGGAAGAGTGTTTGTTAAAAACTATAGTAACCAGCTGTTTATTGAGTAGAGTGCAACAGTCCCTTTAAATTGAATCAAGCTGCACCATCACACACTCAGATGTTTTTGCCCTAAATGCGCCAAATTCTTTTCGAGATCCATGAATCATTCCCTAAGAAAATGGTGAAAAATCCCCGGATCTGCCCCAGAATTTAACGGGTTCTTCCCTGACCCAAACCACATCCTTCACCCACATTTTGTGGAAATCTGTTAAAAAGTTTTTGTGTAACCTTGCTTACAAGCAAACAAATACACCAACAAACAAACTAACACAACAACATAACCTCCCCTGCAGAGGTAACTATATATAAAAAGTTATCTTGGGGAACAGGTTGGGAATTTGGAAAGTTTTGACAAAGAAGAAAGAAACCTGATGTGAAGGGGATTTATTGAAGAAAAAACTACAACACGAGTTGTATCCACTTGAGTGAGATAGTTTGAGTGCAGATCACGGGTGTGTGTGTGTGTGTGTGTGTGTGTGTGTGTGTGTGTGTGTGTGTGTGTGTGTGTGTGTGTGTGTGTGTGTGTGTGTGTGTACGTGTGTGGTGTGCTCGACAGCTCTCAGTCCTCCTCCTTCTCGATATAGCTCTTACAGCCCGAGCGTCCCATCTGTCGGGCCATGTACCGCTCTCTGGCTGAACTCACAGTCTGATCTGTGCTGCGCTTTGCAAACTTGCTCTCCTTTTCCTCCATTTCCTCTTTCTCCTTTCCCTCTTCTCCTCCATCTTCTTCCTTCTTTTCTGGTTCTTTTTCTTCCTTCTTCACCGTCTTCTCCTTCTCTTGCTCCTTCCTTCTCTCCTTCTCCTCTTCCCGATCTTTGTCCTTCCGCTCATCCTCAGCTGGATTCCTCCTCTTCTCTCTGTCCCCATTCTTATCCCTCTCTCTCTCTTTTGGGCTCTTTGCCCTTTTCCCGTGCCTGTCTTCCCTCTCTGCATCCCCCCTGCCTCTACTTCTGTCATCCTCTCTTCCTCGTTCTCTGTCCTTTCTTCTATCCCTGTCGTCTCTTCTTCCTCCGTGTCTGTCATCCCTTTCCTTTCCACGGTTCCTGTCTCTGTCCCTATCTCTGTCCCTCCCTCTGTCTTGATCTCTGTGACTCTTCTTATGTCTGTCTCTCTCCCTCTCTCTTTCCTTCTCCTTTTCTTCTCCACTTCCTGACGATGGCGACCTCTGTCTGTACTGGCGTTTGGGGTGTGTAGAGCCTGCACCCAGCTTGCTAAACCCAGACTTCTGCTCGTGCGCCTCCTCGCTGTCGCTGCATGAACTTGCGTTATTGTCATGGGATGTCGGTGAAGGAAGAGGTGAAGTCCTCTCGGTGTCTATTGGAACCTTCGAGGTTTGAGGTCTGTGGGAGCAGGAACAGAGCAACACAATTAAAGTCTCCAAATTTACAAATGTGTCCTAAGTGTGATTTCGGATGAGCGAGTAATACGGGAGCTTTGACTGACTTGTTTGCAGAGCGATCTGGTATCTCCTCCTCTCCTACAGTCTGATTCAGCAGGTGTCGGTAGAAGCCGCTCAGGTCTCTTTGTTTCTTCACGTCCAAAGCAGCTGAGAGACCAAACACGATTCAAAGAAATTATTTACATAGATTTGCATAAAGTCGCCTATTTCCACTCTCAGCCAGTCATAGTGTATGTGCCTTGAGGGAGGAGACACTTTAAAATACATAAAATATACTGTTTGAAATGTCACAATCAAAAAATGCAATTTTAAAGTATCAGTCCAACCTTCAATCTGTGCCTGTCTGTCCTCTCTCTCCTGTTCCTCCTTCTGCTCCAGCAGCTTTTGCTTGTAGGCGGAGGTAACGTAAGCGTCTTTATCTGAAAACTTCTCTCCCTCTGCCACTCTTTCCTTCTGGATCTTCCTCTCTTCCCTCCGTTCTTGTTCTTTCTTTCGGTCCTCGACTGCTTTCATCAACTGGTGGATATACTTTGGCTGGTTGAAAGAAAAGAAAACGGTTCACATTCACGAGGAAGTTTCAGCTCACATTTTTTAAAATTTTATTCAGCAAGAAATGTCAGAAGTCAAAACAGTCTTCATAAGTGTTCTATATTTCTGAAATCTCAGTTTTGACAAATACAGCAATACAAACGTTCAATTTAAAAGGAGATTACCCTTTTGTCTGCGCTGCCAAGACCTTTTTTATTGGTTTCACTTTTCTGTTTTTGAATGTCGTCGTACACGGCATCGTAGTCGTACACGGTGCTGTCCTCTTCCAGGGCCTTCTGCATCTCCAAACGTGTCTTCAGAGAGAGAAAGAGTCAGACAGCGACCAGAAAATGAAAATTACAAAAGGAGTGACTGTCCTTGTTTGTCTTGAAGTTGTTTTTTGAATTCTTCCTCTCACCTGCTTCATCATCTTCTTTTTAATGGCTTCTCTCTTCAGACTCTCCCCAACTGATGTCTGAGGAACAAAACATAACAAAAACAGAATTCAGTATATTTGGATGGACATCTGCAAAAACGTTACCTTGATATCGTTCGTTCATTTCTTTTACGAAAATCTATTTCTACGTCTGAGCAAAAGCAGCTGAATTGCATGCAACGATTGGCGAATGAGCAATTGCATTGTCCTGCTTATTACAAATCCAGGAGTTTACCCACCTCGTCATCGGAGTCATCTCCAAACACTGAGGGTTTCTGCAGGGCTGCTGCCTTTAACCCTCCTTTCTTCTGTGACAAGATCAGCCCGTACCTGTGGACAGTCAGGAAACAAGGCTCTTTAATCCCTGCTGTACAAAATGGATGGTGGATGAATCCAACCTGCTCTGTGCCAGCATCCCAGCCTGGTAATGGTGGTGTAATGGTGTGTGTCTGTTCTTCTCTATACCAATGAAGCATTATTGCAGATCATGTGCATCCCTTCATGGCCACAATTTACCATCTTCTAATGGCTACTTGCGACATGTTAAAGCTCTATGTCGCAGCACAGACGTGTCAAACTGGTTCAATGAACATGATAATGAGTTTATTAGCGGCCTCCTCAGTCACCAGAACTAAATCCAATTGGCCCCACATTTAAGATAAGGTAGAACAGGAGATTAGCAGCATGGGGGTGCATGAATCAGAATCTCAAAAGCACACGTCTCCAACATGTCGTGGGAGCAAACTAAAGTCCTAGTAATCAGTATTAAACATGGCGTCGCTGTTAGAGAAATGTCTGACTGTATATTTCCATTTGCCAGTTAAAGATTTTCCATATCATGGTTTTAAGGCACGTGAATGAGACAGGTGACTTCCTGCAGACATTAGATTAAGTTCACGTTTCATACTGCAACACTTCCTGCACGAAAGAGTGAATTAAAAAACACCTACAAATTAAGAGAAATCTACCTAATTCACTGCATTTCGAAGCAGCAACGTTAACTACATTCAAATGTACAATCTCCTCCGTGCAATCTGTCATGGGCAAAGAAAACGTGCAGGAGATGGAATGCGGCCGTTGATAAATATAAATGAACGGTTGATTTTTTTTTAACAGCATAATACGAATTAAATGGATAATCTAGCAAATCGTTAGCTAGCTACAGGAGCAGCAATGGGCGAAACAGCGGTTTAATAAACAACCCCCGAGCTTAAACACTACACGTGCTGCTACAACACATTGTTGTATTCGACACAAGTTTTTTCTAAATCATTAACCAAGCGACACAGTTGTTGATTTCTTGTCGCGGACTATCGCAAATCGAGTTAGCATGTTAGCAACTCACTGCTTCGTAGGCGCCGCCATCTTGCTCTGCTGAGTGTGAGGCAGCAGCGGCAGATTCGACACGATATTTCAAATCAGGTCAAACGTTACCCGTGAAGTTGTGGTGGATTCAAGCAGCAATTTAAATATATAAATAATAAATGGAAATTACACAGATGCCACACACATCCACCATGATTATATGGTTTTTCAGGTTTATTGTTTTTTTCCCCACTCAGTATGGTTTTGTCGGTCTGCTGCGAATGTGCGGACCGGTCTGAACAGTTAGAAGTCTCTGACCACATGGACAAAATGGGATTTCTAAGTGATTAGTGATTATTTTGTTTTCAGAAATGAATAATAATAGTAATACATGAACATGAAAACACTGAATATTATATCCCTGTGAATATCTTGAACGTTTCTCCAGGTCCACATCATGAAATGCCAGGTTATAAAACTAAATTTTGCAGATAATAATTCATTTCACCTCAGTTTTATACTTTAAATTTATTTTCCATGCCTGTGAGCTATCTATAGTCTGAAACTGAAAGTAAAATAATTGTTAAGATCAAGAATTTTTTTATTTTTTTTTTCACACACACACACCACACACCTCACACGTCCACTTCCTCTCTCAACCCACTGAAAGCATCAACCTTCAGGTCTTCGTTCTGCTATGAAACACCACGATGCACAGAAACGGACTATTTCGGTTCCTGTGACCACACATCAGCATAAATACTATACTAAGGATACAGAGGCTATAATGGATTTATTATAGAGAATGTTTGCAGTGAGCAGTAAGAGGAAATGGCTCGTGTCACTTGTTAGTTTCAATGTTGTCGGCTGCTCTGCTCTAAACCTGCGGTATGTCACTCTCTTAAATAAGATCAGGGAGCACATGACTCACCTGTGATTAAAGCTGCAGCTCTGTATTTCCACTGGCTCCTCTGAAAAACTCTAAATCCAAACATCATTATCTCTGTCGTAATCTCCATCTCATCTCCTCTCTGGCCTCTCTGTTAATCCCTTTGCTGCAAACACAGCGACCAAAGCTGCCTGAATGATTGGATGGAGTGTGGGATGTGTGGATAAATGAATAGGTGGATAGGCTGAGTGACAGGCGGATGGATGATGTTATCGAACCAATGTAATTGTAAAAAAAAATGTGGAGGAACTAAACAAACCTTTTAGTAACAGAGAGCTGCATCCCTCCTATCTCGGTGCAATTATAAAGTAATAAAACACCACTGTTGAATTACAGCCAATAAAGTGAACATTTTGAATTATGATGTATTTTTTTTGCTCCAAACCTTTGAATCTGCCCATATCTGTGATTTTTGGCATCTCCTTGTGATTAGCGGTATTATTTATGTGTAGAAGGACGACACGGGAAAGAAACCAGGTTGTGCCAGGTGTAATGATAGTGGTAAAGCTGGTGCTGTGCAGCTGTGCATACCTGCACATCTGGGCGGTGTCACACTTGCTGATGACACACTTCATATTTGAGCCTGTTTGGTTTGTAAGGTTTGCTGCTCTCCCTGACCTGTGCCCTGATGCAGTGTAGAGAGGTTAGCAGCACAGGTTCAGACAGGCAGGCTCCACCTCAGCAGCAGCCTTTGAGTTGTAGCACAGCAGGTGTCGAACCACTTTTGAAAAACCTCTAGTATTGTACAGTACAGTAAACCTGTGCATGCAACCCACACATTACTTTATCTTTTACTATTAGTTTATGCTTGGAATTGATACACCTTCCATGGTTGAAACTGAAAATTCATAGTAAACAATGCCGCTTGAACTTAAATATTTTTTTTTTACATGAGAGATAAATACATCTAAAGAGATTTTGCCCAGATTCTACTGACTCACTGTCACTGTTTATAAAGACTGAAAAAAGTGCTCACACATTTTGTGTTCTCCATTTGGACTCATCTCTCCAGACTTGGGTCTATGTATTTAATTAATAATATATGTATGATAATGGTATAGTTGAAATGCAAAAAATGTTTAATAAAATAATTACTTAAAGGTTCACACAAACCATTTTACACATATATAAAATCATATTTAGTGTCTTTATTATTATTTTTTAAGTCTCATAACAGACATTTTTAATCCATATGTAATAGTTTTTTATGTGGGGTATTCAGCTGCAACATGCAACTTCACCACTAGATGTCACTAAACTCTACACACTTAACATTTAAATCTAAAGTGCTCATTCTTGGGGTAAAGAAAACAACAATTCTTACAATTTACATGATTAGAGAAAACAACACTAGGATTATTTCATCTTCAATTTCTCCCAGTAGATGCCTTTCACCTAAATCTCACACACTGAACCTTTAAGTAAAACCCACCAGTGCCTCTGTAAGTGTTCAGAATGTGACTGGCTGCTTGTTTGACCACAGGGTTCATGATTTATTCATATTTTAATGCACCTCATCACTTATGGCTGTGAGGCTGACAGTCGCTTGGTTTATGTCCAGCCCTCACACGGTTAATGGGGGGTGGGGGGTGGGGGGGGGGGGGGGGGGGGGGGGGGGGTTGACGAGCTCCGGGTGCTTGCGCATGCGCAGGAGTCCCTGACAGCGGAACCAGCCGGGGAGTCGACAAACAGCCACCGAGCGGAGAGAGGAAGAGGCAGCGACGGGAGAGACGAGCAGCGGGTCCGGCGGGTGTTTCCTCCTCCTCCTCCTCCTCACAACCAACTATGCTCGTCTCGCCGGTGTCGCTTTCTCTCAGGTGTCCGCTTCCCCGTCGCTGAATGGCGCTGGTTACCGTGCAGCGATCGCCGACCCCCAGCACCAGCTCCAGCCCCTGCGTCTCGGTAAGTCGTCCCCGGCCCCGCGGAGCCTCCTCCACGGTCCTCCGGAACACCCGGGACAAAAAAAACTCCCAAATGTGTCCCTCTGCTCCACGAGGCTCCATTTCCGCTATGTGTGTGTCTCTGTGTGTGTGTGTGTGTTTTTTTTTTTCTACCCGCTGCTCGACTGTCATAAAGTGCATTGCCTTTGTGCTTCCTGCGCATGCGTGACACATCGCAGCTCATCGTTGTTCGGGCTCCGGAGTCGCTGCCAAGTTGACCTGCTTCAAACGTGTCGGAACACCCCCCCCCCCCCTGCCGGTTTTCTGCGTTTTATACATGGGGGGAAACGTCGTTAGCATCGTTAGCTTAGCATCAAAACCGCCGCTTCCTCTCGGGTGTTTTCATTGTGCTCCTCTGTTGACATGGTTCCTGTTTGCACGTTCCCCGTCACTTCCCGGGTTCGGTTCTCCACTGAGATCACGAACGACCGACTTCGATCGATCCTGAGCTGAAATCCTCCCCGTGTCCCGTCTCTCTGTGTTTCACAGTAAAACACGCTGCTGCTGCTTTTCCTCCACCTGCAAGTCGCGGTGTTGTAGTTGTAACTAAACATATTTCATTCACTTCCGCTCCCGCTGAGCCGCCTGGTGTCCCGCATGAACGCAGCGAGAAGCTCCTGCACGAGTTGTCTCTGTTCGTAAACAACGTTGTGGACGTGTCTTTTCTGTCTTTTCTGTCTTTACGTCCCTGTCTCCATGTTTTGCTGGTGTCCTCCATCCCCCCTATAATTATATCTTATAATATTGATGATGTACATCTATTTACACAGAGTGATTGTGGAACTCAACTTCCTTTTTTGGACAAAACCATGTCCCCATAACATAAAGGCAAAATTATATAATATTAGGGCAAAGATTTTGTTTAAGTTTATGGTAAGGAAAGGTGAGGAAGGACCAAAATACTATCACATTTTCCATATTGATTAAGACCACACAAAAAGTTTTGCTGATATAAACATATTGTTGACATTTTATTATTGGGTAAAGATTGGGTGTAAGTATGGTTATGGTTGATTAGTGCAGGGAGGTAGGGCCAAAACATTATCACATGTTTTGCTATATGTATGTTTGCTATAGATAAATAATGACTGACTGTTGTGTTTGTTAAACCTCAACGATACACACAATAAGTTTTGGTCATTAAAACTGAATGTAAGCATAACGTCATTGTTGACAAGAAAACTCCAACGGCTGCCTTTTAATTGAAGTTTAATCGGTTAATTCAGTAGTTTAGGGTTGAATTCTAAATAGATAGAAGTTTGCTTTGCTTCAAAACAATAATTTATGTTTTAATCAACTTGATACTCAAACGTCTCACAAAAGATCAACATGTTCTTGGCTGTTGTGGACTTGCATTGTTGTTTTTAGAGACCTTATCTAATGGGTCATGACTGAAAAAGCATGACAGAAGGAACTGCTGCTGGAGTTTGACCTAATGTTAAACTATCATAACCAGCATTAGTTGCTAGTACTTGGAATGGCCGTATTTGTGGCGTACTTTGTAGGAAGGTTTGCTGCGTTTCCCGTTTCCGTCAGCACTCGTCCTCCTGCATTGCTCGCAACGGATATCGCTGCTGTAGCTTTAGGCATCTGAACCAAATCACTGGCGTTGTGTGACCTGACCTCTCTATACCTCAATTTCCTCATCTTGTGCGGGTGTCTGACTCCGTTTTAGGTTTCCAACAAACTGTGCGTGTGTGCTTCCCCTTGTTTTGTCTCTTAATGTGTAAGCTACATAGGCCTAATTGAGTTGTTCTGTAGATGAGGATTGACCCCAATGCAAAACAGATACATTTATTATAAATTACTTCAGTTTATCAATGTTTTGTGCTGTGTGTCTGTGGCGAGAGTACGGCAGCAGTGTGCCTGTGCAAAGTAAATGACTTGGGTTGTTGTCCTGTTGCTTTTCCCTCTGCTCGTCTTGTTTCTATACTGACACAAGGAACTCCCCTAGAGTGAGGAAGTGATCTAGAGCACAAGTTCACGGTCTGTTTCTCATTCAAATGTTGTTCTCTGTCTGGTTCACACAACTTAAAAAAAGTGTTGTTGAAAGTTAACATATGTTCATGAAGACTGATCCACAGATGCTGACTCCTTTCTGCTCTACAGCGATCGGAAATAACCAGACTGCAGTGTCTAATTTCTGCTAATGGAGTCACTTGAATATCTGGCAAATCAAGGTGGAAAACAGTAATAAAAATTAAGTGCTGTCATAAAGCAGTCTTGCTTATTGATAAGCAACTTTTCCCATTTTGGCCTCAATCATCCACATGATGTATATTATGCCAAGTACAATGTTATAACAAAGTCATTGATGGCTGACGTACACATGAGCATACTGCTTAACTTAAGCATAATAATGGAAATGTAGAGGATGGAAATTAGACAATGGAAAAACATTTTTTGACACAAGTTGAGTGTGAGTCACAAACTCATTGTGGCCATTGAAAGGGACCCTGTACTTTAAACCCTTTATTTTCTCCGAGTAAAACAGGTTCTGTGAGTGTAATAACTTGCCTTGTTAGGAAATCTGTTCAGGCTGTCATCCAGAATTGTTAGAAGAAATATACAAGAATGGATGAAACAAGAATTTGTAGATTGTTACATTGAGTCATCAGTTGCAAGAGCAGCTCGGTGTACAGCTACAGGTTTAATCACGTGTCCGAGAAGTGATGGTGAGCCAGAGTCTTTCATTACAACAGAAGATATGCACATGTGTAAGGTGAGGCAGGCAGAGGTGGTGAAGGATGTGAAGCATTTTCTTTTGGAAATATGCTTTCAAGCTGCAAACCACACACACAAACAATGATAACACACTACACAGACATGTCTGGTTTCCTGTGTCTTGCTGTCAAGTGGCGTGCGTATGGTGTCTTGTGTAAAACTTTGCATGAGATGGCTGCTGGCTGTTGTTTTTCCCCCTCCACCATATTTACTTGAACCTCATGTTGAGCCCGTCCAGACTCACTGGTATGTGTCTGCTTCACAATAAGGGTGTTTGTGTTGGAAACACACAAACTGTGTTGTACACACTTGGATGCATTTATTCTTTTATAAATATAAATCTTTTATTAACTTTGGTGAAACTAATAAAGGTTAGGTGCTGTAATTCCTCCAGTCCTGCAGAGGCCTGCCCAGCTCGAATGATCAGGCATAACATTTCCATAAGCTTTGGAAAAATCCTCTTTCATTTTCATTTATGCAAAACATCTGTGTATTTCCACATGGAAACAAAAGCTACATGGTTAATCTGTCACAATGTCAGAGGCATCAACATGGAACTACTGCTTAAAGTTTCCTATAAAATTAATTAAAAATAAACCTGGCTATTTCTAGAGATATCAAGTCATTCTCAGTGTTGCTTCACATGTAAACGTTCAAGTCAAGTGCTTTGTGTTTTTGTTTTTTTTGACCTGCTCAAACTTCATGAAGTGCAATATAACTCAATATAACTAAAACATTTATGAGATATTGTCTTCATAAGACATTTCAATACACAATTTATCAGTAATTTGTGCTAACAGGTTGTAGTAATAGTCAGTTCACAACGGCTCCAGCGTCACATACTTTACATGAGGTGCTCATCAATCCACAGGATCTGTTTTGCATAGTTTTTCTACTACTACACCTGCTTTGGATATCCCGGTTGTGAAAGGGTGTGGACGTCGCATTTATTACATTGTTAAACATGACATTATTACACTGGATCGGCAACAGTGTCACAACAGTAAATAGTGGCATCCCGACCCTTCGCTGACTTATCTTCAACGATGCAAAAAAAAACCTGGTTCTTTGCTGCTTTAAAGTTCCACTGGAAAATACATAGATGCAGTGCACCCACTTCATATTGACCATATCAAGCATTTTTGTGCCGTGATATAATTTTTCCATATTGCTTCAGTCAGAGCAAACACTCTGAGCTGAGTTCATGTTTTTGTCCGGGCTCAATGTGGCCTCTCATGAACCTGTAATCCACTTCTTCTCTTTATGAAGCTGTTAATGGTTCTTTAATGTTGTTAAGCTTACGTACAGTGTAAACATCTCAGTACCGGGCATTACAACATGAACACCAGTTGTTTATCTGCCACTAATCCTCAGCCTTCTCATTCAGCGTAATGAGTAATATTCCACTCTGTGCAGATTTAGTCTTTCTGTGTGTCGTTGTGTCTCTTCCTCACAGACTCGCTTGTTTTTGTGTGTGAATGTGTTATTGTCCCACCGACCACACCTTAAAAACAGACTGAGGTCATTTTCCTGGAGAGCATGTAAATTGAGTTGAAGCTGAACTCTGCTCTCCCTGCTGTCTCTGGTGTGTTTTTTTTTTTTTACCCAACAAAGGACAGTGGGATTTAGTTCCTTTACTTTTTTTCACTACTTGTTTGGTTTGAATTTGAAGATGGTCGCTGCCAACAAGTTACAGAATCCTTTACATGGCTTTATAAACTTAACTAAACACTAAAAGACCATAATCGTGCTTTTAATCTCAGTAATTATTCATCTGTCTGCCTTTATGAATATTACATATATTCCTCCTAAGAGGAGTGATTTCACATTCCATTTGAGTTGTGTTTTAACATGTAAATGTGCTACATAATTGGGTTATCTGAATTAATCATAAAAACAAATGTTGACTGAAATCTCTCACAAATGACTGACGAAGGACCTTACATTTATGACAAATTAGAAATGAGAAATTCAACTAAATATTATAATTTTTCATTACAATGACATATGTTTTGCCCAAAAAAGGTCAGTAGGCGCATACTATCATATGGAATAAAGAGTATCAGCAAATGCTCACATTCAACAAGCTGCAACCATTAAATAAGTTGCTTATTAATGTATAACAGTGAAATGATTTTAAAAATAGTTCATATGAGTTTCCTTTTGATCATTTAGATGATTCACTTACTCATATTTGAAACAATCATCTTAATCTTGCGTTATGTCTCCATTTGTCTCACGCTCAGCTTTAGACTGTACAGTATTTTTTCTGAACTTTTGAATTATTAAATGTAATTTTCTCATATTGTCCCTCCAGGAGTCGGGGAGTGGGGAGGATGACCGCCGCTCTCAGCCGAGGAGGTAAGATATTAAATGAGATTATGCTGAATATCTGCTCCCTCTCAAGTCGTTACTATATTACCCTTTTGTGACCCAACCCCTGAATTAGAACACAGGGCCTGTTCTGTGGCTGCCACTGACCCCTGACCTGGAAACAGGAAATAGACTTAAATTGAAGAACCATTAGATGAGTAGTCATGACATATCACATGTGTCGGAGCCCACAGGACTTTCTTCTTTTATTATGGGGACATGACAAAGAGCTGCTGTGGTGTTGTGTGTGTGGTCCCTTGTTGCCTCAGGCAGTGAACTGGAGTTGGGAATCTTGTTTATCCTGTTTCACTGAACCACTTTTGCAACTGGTTTTAGTCCACAAGCAGTGAGCGATTTATTTTAGATGCTTATCATACCGTAAACCTCAGCTGCAGTGACACCTTTACTTCCCCTTTGTGTTAAATGTCTCTTTTGATATCGGAAGAAATCCCGACATCCTCTCGTCTGATGTTAGGTGTGGTTTGCTGACTGTCCATAAGAGGGCAGAAGGCTCCCTGTGAGTCAGCTCTGGGTATGTGGGTCAGAGGAGCTGCACTGCTGATCCAAGGGCTGATTGGTCGCCACTCCCAAAGTCAGAGTGCCTCTGTGTCTGTCTGGTCACTGGAGCTCTGTGCCATCCCACTGAGAGGACGGTCTGTATTTGTGCAGCTGGGAGTGAAATCTATATTCACATAGCAGGGCCGTGTGTGTGTGTGTGTGTGTGTGTGTGTGTGTGTGTGTGTGTGTGTGTGTGTGTGTGTGTGTGTGTGTGTGTGTGTGTGTGTGTGTGTGTGTGTGTGTGTGTGTGTGTGTGTGTCAATCTGTGTTTGAGAAGGAGGGACAGAAGGGATTAGATGTCATTTTGATTAACAGTATTTTGTAAACTTATATTATTTTGAATATCTTGTTTTCAAGTCTGAATATAAATTGACCCTTGACCTTAATATTTCATACACCCATGTGACATTTTCAAGGGAAATAAAGGGTCCTGTGATGCTTGATTTTACTGTTGTTACACCCATTTATGAAATATCTACACCATGACACCTTGATATTAGTACGAACATGCCAAAAAAAAAGTTCTAAGAGGGAGAGAATTCTGGGGACGAGACCCGCCCCCAGAATGTGCACAGTGAGAGCGGTCTCTTCCGACTTTATGCTAAATACTGCCTGCCTGCCGAGGATGGGAGAGAGAGGGCGCTGTCCTCCGGTTCTTTTCCTTCTGGTCGGTATTTACTGTGTGCCTCTGACCACGTCTCTGCGCTTGTACCTCCTGCTTTACTTCGGGTCCCGC